>NC_056728.1:1173282970-1173342037 GCF_019279795.1 Protopterus annectens | reverse complement strand
AATACCTAGCTTTTACATAGCTTTTACATAGCTTCTTAATACAAAATTTCGGATGCTACATAGTCTTTTAATACACATTTTGGATATTATTCATTTGTCCGCTATACATATATATTTTTTATATTAAATGCTATGTTTATGTATTATTACACACATATGCACGATCTATATATATATATATATACTATTTGAATTTTGTGATTTGAATGATGTTCTATATATACATTTCTGAAATAGGCTCAAGTTTCTAAGATATTTTGACATTCTGACAATATCATGATACATTAGTGCTTAGTTCTTTGAGCCATTATAGGCTGATATTGTGCGATCATTAGCCTTTAATGATTCAGTGTACTTGAACTGGTCTGATGTTTTTTAATTTGATTGATTGATTTTAATTATTAGTTAATTGAATAATTAACTATGAAGCTTATTGTATATAAGACCTCATGTTTTAAGACACAGTAGATCTGAAGAAGCGTACACTGAGTACGCGAAAGCGCTTATCTCTTCTGTTTTTTCACAAATAAATTCATTTTATTCTTCATGGTGGTCGAGATCCTGTTTTGTTACCACATTCAGTGTTAAGTAGATTGCTGCCTATGTGGTAGTTCACGGGTACAGAGTTTTTACCAAAGGGGATAACACGGCACTTTTTGGCATTGAGCTTGAGGCCATGGCTCTTACACCAGGCATCTGTCTCAGCGAGGCCCTTCTGTAGGATGTCCACATCATTTGGGGACTTGACTATGGCTCCTAGTTTGCAGTCATCTGTGAACTTCATTAGCCAGAGGCTTTCTGTGTTAGCCAGTACTTCAGAGAAGTAGATACCAAACAGGAAAGGTCCCAGGACGGAATCCTGTGGTACTCTACTTGTCACTGCTTTGAGGTCAGATCTGGAGTCTGCAAATTTTACAGTGTGGGTTCTGTCAGTAAGCCACTTGGCAACGCATCTTGTGACATAGGGATTTATACCTAGTTTAGTGAGTTTAGCTATAATTCCAGAATGGGGGATGGTGTCGAAAGCCTTGGCGAGGTCAAGATAAGCTGTGTGAACCACCTTACCTTCATCTGTGGCTTTGGTGACTGCCTCAAAGAAGTCAATCAGGTTCAGGAGGCATGATCTGCCTTTCATAAACCCAAACTGGGTGGGATCCAGAGTTTGGAGGTTAACAATGTCTTTGTTTATGAGTTCCATGATGATACATTCCATGGCCTTGCAGACCAGGCTCGTCAGGCTAATAGGTCGATAGTTCCCGGTATCAGTGGTGGCTCCCCCTTTGAGGAGTGGGATAACTGTTGCTGTGCACCATTCAGTGGGCACAAAGCCTGATGCGAGGCTATTATTGAACATGGTGCTTAAGTGGGGAGCCAGTTCATTCTGAACTTCATGTAAAACGCAGCCTGGGATGTTACCCGGTCCCATGGGTGCTGTGTTTTTGGCTTTAGAGAGTGCAGCTTTTACCTGCATAGTTGTGATTACAGGGACTCTGCATTCTTCCTGTATAGATATGGGCCCTTTAGGGGGTGGGGGGGAGGGTAAACTTAACACTGAACCTATCTACCAGGATGTTGGCAATATCAGTTGGTTCTGTAATTTTCATGCCATTGTGCTGTAACTCAGAGCAGATCTGGGTGTTGCCATTGAGATTCTTGACATAGCTATAGAATGCTTTGTGGTTGTCCTTAGAATTAGTGGCGATTTTGTTTTCATAGCTAGCTTTGGAGGATCTTATAAGGGATCTCAGCTTCTTACTGAGGCTGACCAGGGAGCTCCTCCACTCATGGGATTTTACTCCTTTTTGCAACAGTTTCTTCCTTCTGTTGTACAGTTTGTTTATGTCAGGGGACCAGCAGATTGGCTTCCTTTTTTTGGAGGATAGCATCTTGGTTCTGTTTGGGATAGCATGATCCATGCACTTGTGTAAGTGCTTATAGAGTGCATTTGTGTAGGATTCAGCAGTTGTAACTGTATTGTCCATCTGCATGGGTGTCATGAAGTTCACCACTTCTGCTTAAAAAGCATGAAATTGGCTTTGGAGAATTTTTTTACTGTGGTTTCCTTAATGGGGGGTGGGGCGGGATGTGGATATCAAGGGTGATTAGCTTATGGTCGGATCGGACCAACGAGGAGTTGACTTCAGGTGTGGAACACCGGTCACTCATGGTGGTAATGACTAGGTCTAGGATATTGTTGCCCATGGTGGGGGTGTGGATAAGTTGATCCAGGGCATTGGAGTTTATGAATTCCAGAAAGCACTTATATAGCAAGCGATATAACCTTGCACTAGTCAACAGTTCAGGAAAAACTCCTTAGGGAAAAGTTACTGAAAAAATACACTTTATACTGAAAAAATATACTTTATTAAAATAATAAAAGTGGTAAGCGCTTTCACAATCCCTCCAGATCGCTTCTTCAAACCATATGAGAGCAGTAAATGCAATGCACTTATATATTAAAATCATCACATAATCGACCAATCACATAAAAAAGCAATAAATCATCCATTCATATTTAAAGAGAAAGCATCTAAAACTTCCATTAAAGCATTTAGGTTCATAGGCTCATAGGTATGTACTAGGGTATTGGCCTTAGGGCCTATTTAAGACTAGCCAAATGTGGTTCCCTGGCTTTCGTTACCCAAGAAAATTATTTTCCTGTGCCCCTGTTGAGCAGAGCCACAGCAGTGATCCCTGGGGTGAATTTCCCATTTCCCATCCAATAGTCAAAATTTCTTTTAAAGAGGGCTAATGAGGATCTTTGCTTGACATGAATGGATAGCCTGTTCCAGAGCATGGGAAGTCTCTGGGACAAGAATCTGTCCCTACAGCATGTTCTGTTTATTGTGGTGACAAGATTTAAGTCCCTGGAGCATGTGGCTCAGAGGGATTGGGATTTCTTAAGTGTAGCATCTGGGTTAGACATGGCTTTGTATGTTAGGCAGAGGTTGCCTCTGAGTAGGTGATATGCGACGGAGTAGAGCTGGAGTTTTTTGAGACGGTCTGCATATGGCAACTGTTTGAGGATGGTAATCCTCCTAGTGAGGTATTTCTGTGGCCTTTCCAGTTGTTGCAGATGTCTTGTGAGGTACATGCCAAAAGGGACGTTGTACTCTATAATGGGTCTGAAGAGGGATGAGTAGAGAGGAGCAATGACCACTTTTTTTCTGGAGGAGAACCCCTTTGTGATGAGGTGTGCCACTTAGAAGGATTTCCTGACAACTGTGGCAACATGATTATCAAAGGAGAGACTACTGTCCATCTGTGTCCTGAGGTCTCTTATCACACTTTTGGTGTTTAGTAGGCTGCTGCCTATGTGGTAATTCATGGGTATGGTATTTTTCCAAAAGGGGATGATAATGCACTTCTTGGCATTGAGCTTTAGGCCATGACTCTGACACCAAACATCAGTCTCAGTGAGGCCTCTTTGTAGAATGTTTACATCCTTAGGTGAATTAATTATGGCTCCTAGTTTGCAGTCTTCTGTGAATTTCATTAGCCAGAGATCAGCTGTATTAGCCTGGACTTCAGAGAAGTAGCTACGGAACAGAAGAGGACCCAGGACCAAACCCTGTGGTACTCCGCTTGTCATGGGTCTGAAGGTGGATTTGGAATCGGCTACTTTCATTGTGTGGGTTCTGTCAGTGAGCCAGTTGGCCACTCATCTTGTAACATAGGTATTTATGCCCAGTCCAGTAAGTTTCTCTATAATACCAGAGTGGGGGATGGTGTTGAAAGTCTTGTTGAGGTCAAGGTAGGCTGTGTGTACCACCTTACCTTTGTCTACGGCTCTGTTGCCTGCTTCAAAGAAGTCAATCAGGTTTAGGAGGCATGATCTACATTTTACAAACCCAAGCTGAGTGTGGTCCAGAGTTTGCAGGTTACCTATGTCTTTGTTTATAAGTTCCAGGATGATGCGTTCCATGGCCTTGCTGAGCAGGCACATCAGGCTAATGGGGAGGTAGTTTCCGGGGTCAGTGGTGGCACCCCATTTGTGGAGTGGGATGACCATCACTGTGTGCCATTCCTTAGGCACAAAGCCTGAGGTGAGGTTATGGTTGAACATGGTACTTAGGTGGGGTACAAGTTTGTTCTGTAGTTTGTGCAGAACGCAGCCTGGGATGTTGTCCAATCCCATGGATGCTGTGTTCTTGGCTTTGGAGAGTGCGGTCTTTACTTGTGCATCCGTGATTGCAGGGGGTTTGCAATCTTCAAGTATGGGGATGGACCCTTTGTGGGTGATGGGGGGGTGAAGTTTGCACTGAACCTGTATGCCAGGATGTTGGCAATATCAGTTGGTTCTGTAAATGTAGTGCCATTGTGGTGTAGTTCAGAGCAGATCTGAGTGTTGCCATTGAGATTCTTGACATAACTGTAGAAAGCTTTGTGGTTGTGGTTGGAATCCAGGGTGATTTTATTTTTGTAACTAGCTTTGGAGGATTTTATGAGGGATCTCAGCTTCTTGCTGAGGCTAACCAGGGAGTTCTTGCAATCTTGGGATTTTACTCTTTTTTGCAAAAATGTCTTCCTTCTGTTGTAGAGTTTGCTTATGGCAGGGGACCACCAAACTAGCTTCCTTTTTTGGAGGATAGCATCTTGGTTCTGTTGGGGATAGCATGGCTCATACACTCATGTATGTGCTTATACAGTGCATTTGTTTATGATTCAGCAGTTGTGTCTCTATTTTCCATCAGGGTGGGTGTAGTGAAGTTTGCCACTTCTGACTTAAGAAATATGAAGTTGGCTTTGGAGAAGTTTTTTATGGTGGTTTCCTTAATGGGGGTAGGGGGTGGGATATGGATGTCTTGGGTGATTAGCTTGTGGTCGGACCTGACCAGCAAGGAGTTGACCTCTGGTGTGGAGCAACTGTTACCCATATTGGTAAGGAAAAGGTCCAGGATGTTGCTACTCCTGGTAGCGGTATGGACAAGTTGATCTAGGGCGTTGGAATTGATGAATTCCAAAAAACGTTGGGCAAATGTGTTATTACATGAGTAGTTTTCCTAGTTGATGGAGGGGTAGTTGAAATCTCCCAAAATTAGGGTTTTGGGCTGTATCTTAATATTATCCAGTATATCAAGAAACACGGAGTGGGCATCCTGGGGCATGGCAGGGGATCTGTAAAAAACTACAACCTGAATTGCTGTCTTGCCCAGAGTTAATTGTACTTGGATAATTTCTGATGCATTATGTTGAGCAACTAGCCTGGAGGTGTGGATATCCTCCATGAATATGGACACGCCTTCTCCTTTCGTATTTCGATCCGGGTTAGGTGGCCGAAAGGTGTGGTAAGAATTGTAGGCTGGTAATGCAGGGGTGCTTTCTGGAGCTTTAAACCAGGTCTCTGTCACTGCACAGATGTTGATGTTCTCCATCTTAAGGACAGCCTTGAGTGAGTGCATTTTGAGGTTTAGAATTCTAGCATTGAGTAGCATTACCCTTAGTTTTTGCTTGTTTGTATCTACTATGGTGGTGCGTTTGATATTTGAGCCTTGCCTAAAAAAGACACTATAAGGGTGGCAAGAGCCTTAGCCAGTATCCGGAATCCCAGAGGTGACAGGTACAGGCCATCTCTGGCAAAGCATTGTGGCCTGTCGATCATGTCATCCCAGGCAGACAGATACTAGATCCCCTTTGAATGACAGCAGAAGCTTAGCCAATTGTTGAAGTCAAACATTTTGTCCTTGTTCAGTGGTATCATTGTTAAATGATAATATTTTTAAGAACAGCATTTAGTTCTACCAACGTTTTGTTGATGACCTGTTCCTTTTATGGAGGGGGACTGAGAAAGATTTTAAAAGTCAAATGGCACATGGGGTTACTCTCTCAAAGGACCTTAACCTGGTATGTAACATCAACAGTACTTCCTGGAGAGACAGATTTGTCTCACAGAAGTTGCCTCACCTTTGGAACAAGCTTACTATTCATGTTAAACAAAGCCCCTCTCTAGCCCTATTTAAGCTCAATTTGGATGATTGGATGGGTAACTGGAAATTCACTCTGGGGGTGCCACCTGTGTCCCTCTTGGACAGGGGCAATTAGGTGCTAATTTTAATGTGTGTTTGAACCACACACCCTTGGGAAACATGGGTTGAACTCGGCTAGGCTTGTAAGGGCCATTGGAACTTTAGCCTAGTAACATCCTATGAAGTGGACCTTAGAGTGCAAGGACTACTCCTTTAGGCGGAATATCACAGCCACTTTCCAGCACAGGGCAGGAACATACTTGACTAGTTAAAGTTAATAAACAGCAAGACTTTTCCTATTTAATTTGCCTTCATTGAACAACGACAATATCCTCAGTGAAAAAGTTCAAGGGTTGTGCTT
Organism: Protopterus annectens; assembly: GCF_019279795.1. Classification (NCBI taxonomy): domain Eukaryota; kingdom Metazoa; phylum Chordata; order Ceratodontiformes; family Protopteridae; genus Protopterus; species Protopterus annectens. Next base: position 1,173,335,710 of record NC_056728.1, on the reverse strand, counting down.
TGAGGCAGAGCTCCTGCAGTATCGGAGTCAGGATGGCTGTAATGACCACAGGGTATTGTAAAATGATAATATTCTCAGTGAAAACATTTGAAAGTTGGGACTGAAGCAGAACTCCCACAGTATCAAAGTCAGGGATGGATGTGGTGACCACAAACTGGTGTACGATGACAATATTCTCTGTGAAAATGTTTGAGAGTTTGGCCTTGTTGCAGCAATTCTGCAGTATCAGAGTCAGAGATGGATGTAGTGAGCATGGTCTATTGCATAATGACAATAGTCTCAATGAAAATGTCTGAGAGTTTGGCCTTGAGGCAGATCTACTGCAGTTTTGGAGTCAGAGATAGATGTAGTAAACATGTGATATTGCATAAAGGCAGTACTCTTAGTGAAAATGTTTGAGAGCTGGGACTTGAGGCAGAAATCTTGCAGTATTGGAGTTAGGGAAGTAGGTAGTGACCACAGGCTATTGCACAATGATAATATTTTCAGTGAAAGCATTCAAAAGTTGGGCTTTGAGGCAAAGCTCCTACAGTATCAGAGTCAGGGATGGATGCAGTGTGCACAAACTATTGCAAAATAATAATATTTGCAATGAAAATGTTCACAAGTTGAGCCTTGATTAAGAGGCTTTTCTAGTCTGTGTCCCTCCAAATCTCAGAAGGGTTTATTAGCCAGAAACCTTTTTGTTTGGTCATTGCCTGTCATTTAATCTGCACTTCAGAGCCACTTTTGCTGTGCTTTCAAATTAACAGATTCCAGGGTCAGACATGTTGTGGCAGAAGGTGTTTACCTGGTTTCTCTGAGTTGTGAACCACTGTTAGCTGTTGTTTAATCTAAGCTTGAGAGCTGCTTTTGTTGTGCTTTTACATTAAAAATTTCCAGGATCAGACATCTTGTAGCAGAAGGTGTTTACCTGGGCTCTCTGAATTGGGAAGTATTGGAGGAAGCATAAAGTGTGGCTGTTTATTGGTTACATGGCATAGGAGTCAGTTTTCAAACTTTTTTTCTCTGTTTAGCTGCCCAATGGGCTGAGACGGTTAGTAGTGCCCTGTATAGTAGCAAATGCCTAAACAGTAACATTTTCCTATAAAGTTATGATTAGATCATAAACTTGTTAAACAGTGTGGCATTTTGCAGAGATAAGCTTAGAGCAGCTGGCTTGTGCATTGAATAGCACAAGCATCCTAGCATTATGTAACATCTGGCCTTAACTTCATTAACTACCCTAGGAGACCCCTGTTAAAACCCAATCCTCAATCCTAAACAGCCAACCCTATTACAGGTCCGGACAATATGGATATGCAATTTACAAATGTCTCTGTGGCCAGCTTAGTAGAGCTGGGCATCCTAAGGCAATGTTGCAATTATCTCATGTTCTCAGGCAACAAGTTAATCAAAAAAGAAAATAACACAGAATGCAAGACATGTAAATACTCCACTTACTTGGAGGCAAAAATGTCACATAAAAATGAGGTTGTCAGGAATACCCACACTACATCCCTCACACATACCATTCAGTGCACACACACACACACACACACACACACACACACACACACACACACACACACACACACACACACACACACACACACACACACACACACACACACACACACACACACACTCATTGTCTTATGTTGAGGCACTTAAAAGAAGTTTTCCTAAATTTCAAAGACCACCAAAGTCACTTAATGGCAACTCTGCTCCTCAGCAATCACTAAAGCACACACTAAAAGCAACACCAAGCATCTCACATAAGCCTACACCTATTGGTCCCCCAAGTGCAAAGCACATATGGCAGGCATACACTTTATCTAATACTCTTCTCATTGGGGACTCCACTGTGTGACACATAGATGCCCACTCACAAGGCTGGATAAGGAGAAGACAACGGTCTGTTGCCTATTTGGAGCTGGGATCTGCAATATCATGCAACCACTCAAGTTACTGCACTCTGGGTACCAATATGATTCTATCATTGTCCATGGGTGTAAATGACCTGAGACATACCTCATTGGACAATATGAAAAGAGACATAACGGATCTCATAGAATATATTTCATAGACAAATAAGTGCCTTGCATTGAGCAGAATTCTACATTCACCAAGGAAAATGCCACAGCATGAACAAAAAATGATTGCTCTTAATAATTGGTTTAGTTTCTGGTGCCATTCCAGGGCAATCCAGTATATTTCAGCATGGGAAAAATGGTCAAAGACTACATTGTTTTGCCAGGGAGGGTTTTCACCTGTTCACCCTTGACTTTCAGATATTGGCTAAGTCTTTATCCATCCCTTAGAGCCTTTTTTAGGCATTGTCAAAAAGGCAAAAATACCAACATAGTGAAAAAATCTACAAACAATCTTACAGTGTTACTTCTTGATGCTCAGTGTGTCTAAAGAAAAAAAACTCCACACATTTTGAGTCCTATTCAGTCTGGAGAATGTAGACATCTGTGCCATGAGGGGAGTCTTGATTTAAAGCTGTAGAAAGTACAGCAGAAGTGCAAGGCTACAGTGCCTCCCTCACATTTAGACCAACAACAGCACAGACTGGGGCCAAATTAGTAGACATTTTGATCTATATTAGCAGCAAACATGCCTCCAGGTTGCTTAAACAGGATGATACCATGGAGCCCATTCATTTGCAAGTCATCATAAGTAAGGTCCCTCACCATATTATGGCTAGCCACAGGTCACCATCTATGCCTCTAGAACCTCACAACTTTTACCTAAACCTAATACAGGTGCTCAGCATCCAACTAAACACCATAATCATAAGTGACCTTAACTACCCTACCCCTCTACTGACTGTGAAAAATACACTACCTCAAAATCCTAGGCAGAACTCTTCCTGGACGTTATTAACACAGACACCCTGCAACCAAAGGATCAAGCATACTGGATCTGGTAATCATCGATATGGGAGAGCATTGCATCCTTCCCCATGCCACTTCCTCTCAAGTGAGGTTGGATTACAAAACTGTCTCATCAGAAGTAAAAATTAACCAAGAAAGTCCAGCTAAACCAGTAACAGTTAGGAACTATTCAAAGGCAAACTGCATCCTATTGAATGAGAGTTTGTCAAAATGCAAGGCTCCTACCAAACCCTGAGACTACAGCTACCTATGTAGAATTCACACATCACTATATGGCCATGTCAGTGGTTGCTTAGAGGCTCCCATACCTAACAGAAATAAACCCGAAACAAAACCTAAAAAAAAAAAAAAAAAACCACTAATGGAATCCTCATCTAAATGGGCTATATAATAAATGAAGAAAACTCATGGCCAAAATTAGGAAAAACAACTCTTTAAAGACAAGTGATCTTTTATACAACTAAACAAGGAACTAATAGGTCTGTTTAAGTCCAGCAAGGCCAACTATGAGTTCAGAATAACCTCTCTGGCTAGGCCTTTTTCAGTTACGTCTGGAACCTTAAAGGTAACACACAACAGTGTTCTGAATGTATGGTAAATGTTACAACCTACACCAGTCAGGGTGACATCACAAATCTACTGACTGATAAATTAGGCTCAGACTTCACCTGTACTCCCCCCAGCTCCACCAGGTGTAATCCCCCCAACATACTTCCCCCAGCTATCAGCAGAGACCAAATACTGGTAGCATTCATTAAAGCCAAGAACACTGGTTCCATGGGTCCTGACAACATCCCTGCTTACCTCCTGAATAGTCTAAAACATGACCCATCAAGACCACCTGAGGTATTCTTCAGCTATAGCATTGAAACAAGCTACTTTCCAAGTGAATGTCATTCCCCTCCACAAGGGTGGACATCATCCGACCCAATGAACCAGTCTAACAATCCTAATATGCAAAATCGTGGAAAAATTATCATGGAAATGATAAGCAAGGGTATTGACAACCTATAGACATTGGACTGATCCCAATATGGCTTTGTTAAGAGAAGGTCATGCATACCTAACCTGGTAGACTTCTTTGAGAGGATCACTGAGGCAATGGATGATAGTAAAACAATGCATACTGCATTTCTTGACCTGATAGCACATTTCATACAATACCGCTCTCAGGCATCTCTGAGCTAGGTGTAAACTGTTACATAACTCGCTGGATTGCTGGCTGACTTACAGAAATGTCCAAAGAAGCCAAGATCAGTGAGACTAACTCCACCAAGAGACCGGTCACCAAGTGGAACACACCAGGGCTCTGTGCTGCTCCCACTCCTGTTTGGCATCAACTTCTCAGAAGTCAAGGCTAAAGTTAAAGGCCTCTGGCTCACTAAGTTTGCAGAGGACAGAATATTGGGAGCTATTATAGACTCCCCCAAGACATAAAATCTTGCAAGAGGGTTTAACACAGACAAATGACTGGTGCCAAAGCCATGGCCTAAAACTCAGTGCCAAATAATGCCCTTTGGGAAACTGTCAACACAAGGTAAATTACTCCATTGATAAAGCACCCTGAAGAGTTGACCCAGTAGCAAGGTATCTGGGAATATATGTTGATAGCAATCTGGCCTTTGACCAACATGTAACTAAGATAAGAAGAAAATCATTTTATGTCATGCAACTTATAGGTAAAGGTATGGCATCCAGGTCCAAGGAAGTTATAACATCAATCTACTCGGCCCTTATCAGACCTGTCATTGAATACAATGTTCCTTTTGGCATGTATCCAACCATACACTTGCATCATGCCAACAAAGGTTTTTTACCAGAATTTAGGATATGAATACCCTGTCCTTCACTGATCACCTAAAGGCTCTGTCTCTGTATTCAGTCTCCTACAGGCTGCTGAGAGGGAATCTTTGCCTGGCTTACAGGGCTTCCTCAGACCCAACCATGGTGGATCTGCTGCACATGTGAAAAACAAACAGCACCAGAAACACTAGATCCAAGGATCTGAACTTCACTTGTAACATAAACAGAGCATGCTGGAGAGACAGATGTGTGTCCCAAAGGATACCTGCAGCGTAGAATAGGCTCCCCATCCATGTAAAATGGAGTTCATCCTTGATCCTATTAAAACAAAACCTTGACAATTGGATAGAAAATTGTAAATTTATCCCAGTCTAGCCTCCATGTCCGTTATGGACAGAGGCTGTCAATAAACATCCTTCCTACAAATCCTTAGCTACCTGCTTACTAACATGCCTCCCATATGATATCTGGGACTCAAACAGTTTTTGGGGGACATGTTTAAGGGCCCTAGTGGTTGTTAGCCTACTAACAACCTATGAACCTATGAATCTATAATGCATCTATTTAGCAAGAAAATTTCAATGCAGAACATTATCTCATGCAGGTAATGTACAAGAGGCACATGAAATATGCTTATTGTACATCATAAGGAACAACAGAGCACAAAAAATCAACAGGAAAACATAAGTGCCACACCAGCGGCATAGAGAGCTAAAGCTCTGACTACGGCCTAGCCGACTTGGATTTAATTAGTGGCTCGAGAAACTGATGGAGTGTCAGGGAGGGATGGAATTACCATCCCTGGTGGAAGGGATATTCTGTGGGCTTCTCCTTTGATGATTCCTGATGGAGGTTGGGGATGTCACGGTGGAAAGTGATCAAAGAGTTGGAATAGGGTGGGGTTCATGGCTTAGCTACTGCTGATGAAGGGTATAATGCCACGCATCCGCATTGTATTTCAACCCCTTGGATGTTACTTTGGGACCATGGGGGAGTAATCAGGTAAATCAAAATGGAAACCCTCCACCAGTGGATGTGAACAGCTAGACTTCCTGAACATCCTTAAGATCTGCACTGGCCCCAGTCTTATCAGACGATGACCGTGTTGTTAAGAGGAGGCTGGTAGACTTAGAAACGGATGTGGGCACAACAAAGATGTTACATTTATTGTAGATTTATCATGTCTTTCATTATATTATTTAAACTTAGAAGGCTTGGGTAGATATAATAGAAAAATAAAATAAAGGATAAAGTTAGCAATCTAAGATCTGGACATGAAAAGAGTGAAATGGGCTGGACAAGAAAAGTGTGGGGGAATACTTGAAGTGATTGGGATTGTAAGCAGCTGATTAACTCGGGGGGGGGGCATTTGGATGGCAGAGAATGTGAGTTCTGCAGGATAATGGTGTAACGTCACAGTAGAATGACAGAGCTAGAGATGTTAGCTGACTGGCAAGTTAAGTATAAAAGTGAAAAGAGAGAGGGATAGGAGTGGAGCAAGCAACAGGAAACTAGCAGAGAAGAAGGGGTGGGAAGAATTAAGAGAGAAAGGCAGAGGCCAAAATAATGCGGGAAGAAGATGTCAGTGGAATACAGACAGTGGACTATCACAGAGTTAGGTGAAGGGAGAAAGCAAAAGATGGAAACTTGAGGGAGAAGACATGGAGAAGGGAGCCAGTGTGGAAGGAGAGATGCAAACAAAAGTGGCAAGTGAAAAGACTAGATACAGCCAGAGGTATCCAAGCAGGAACCAGCACAATAAGGAGTAGGAGGGATGTGAACAGTGAAGGACAACCAACCAGATGGGAGAAGCAGAGATTAAAAGAGGAAGAACAAAATATTGGGGGATCTTCCAGGAATAGCACAGGATGAATGGGGAAGAGTTCCCATGTGGTAAAGTTGGGGACATAACCAGCACAGACAATGATATTGGCTCAGACCTGTGGAGGGGGAAAAGTTACAGATAGGAGTAATAGTGGCATGAGAGAGGAAAACAAGAAGGGTAATTATTTTTCAGATGAGAGGTTGTTCACTAGGAGTGCCCCTCAGGGTTCAGTATTGTGTCTAATACTGTTCGGAAATTGTATGACTGGCTTCCCTTCTGGTGATAAATTTTGTTTGACAAAGTATGTATTTATTTATTTAGTTAGTTATTGACATTTGATTACTGGGATAGACCAACTGGGTAGAAATCCATTTTCAGAGGACGCCCAGGGGAAAAAAGCTCCAAATTATTACAAAACATTTTAAGAACAATAATTTTCCAATCGTCAGAAATAAAAAAAAACATCTGCATTTTAAATAACTATAACAAATTAGTGATAATATAAAAACATTTCTTAATAATCACCACAAGTCATTTGCCAATCATTTAATATTTATAGAAATTTTAGACAGTTTGTAGAGAAATGAAAGGTAAGTTAGTCTAATACAAATAGGAACTGCAATATGAAGTGAGGAAAAATGGGTTTATGGTATATTTAGAGAGAAAGTCAGGGAAGAGGATTTGATAGAAATAAAGAAGTAAGTGAAAAAGGGAGAGTAAGGAGGTCTAAGGAATGAAATGTTACTTATTCACATTTAGGGTTATAGTTTATCCTGTTTTTGAACATGAACAAAGCCAGATTTTAGTTAGGAAGTTTTTCAGAGTGGTTTTGAAAGATGGGAAGGAGGGTATTGGCCTGATGGATACAGATAAAGAATTGCCTCCTTAGGAACCTTGTGCATGCACAGACAATGCCAACCATAACTGGTAGGTTTGTAGATGGACAGGAGTTTTTGGCCACTGGATCACAGTGACCAACTGGGAGCATAGTTGAGTAGAATGGTTTCTAGTGCTGGACAGGCAGATGGATGTTGGACAATTTTACAGGTGGTAAGAAGCTATGTATTTGTTAGTTGATGAAGCAGTTCTAACCAGTTTAGGCTTTTTAGTGCTATACACTGGTGGGATCTGAAAGGGGTATTTACTACAAATGTATCAACTTTATTATAGCATTGTTCAAGTTTTAATTTTTGTGAATCCTAGGTTGGCAAGGATGGGAGCACCATAAGGAAGTGTAAGGAGGAGATAAGTAGTGGCAAATGTAGTTTTTAGCTGCACTGGTGAAAACATTTTTGATTCTCTAAAGCATGCCTCGTTTTTAATGAATCTTTGTTATGCAGTTTTGTATATGCAGGTCAAATGTAAGTTTATCATCCAGTATCTCCCCTAATAATTTGCTATGAGAGGTGACTTTGATGGTTGTATTATCTAGATAGAGGATTTTACATTGTGTTTTTCCACGAGACAAGGATTTGGGGGAAATAGTGGTTTGATCTTTTTTGGGTTGAGCATGTTTCAGTGGCCGTTAAAGTTTCCTGAGTAATTTTTTGGAGGTATACCATGAGAGTGGAATCATCTGCGCATTGCATTAGCAGGGCCTGTTGTCTGGATTTATTGATGATGTTGGTGAAAATGTGAAAAAAAGGGGGACCAAGTATACAGTGTTGTGGTACACTGGTGGTGACTGGGAGGTAAGGAGAGAGCATGGACTGCCAGTTTACTGACTGATACCTATTGGACAGGTAGCTTTGAACCACAGAAGGCTGGGTTGAGAGAAACCTAGTGAAGACATTTGAAGTAGCTGTTTGCTGTGACAATCTGTATCAAAGGCATTAGACAAGTCTAAAAATAAGGAAGAGACTAGTTTGCCATTGTCTATAACTTTACTGACAGTATCTATATAAGTTATAAGGGCAGTGCTAGTGCCATAGGAAGGACGGAAGCCCTGTTGTACACAAGATAGGGTTTCTACCTGCAGGAGATAGTCTAGCAATTGTTTTTTAATACATTTTTCAAATACAGAACAATATAGGACACCCCTGCTGATCAACATCTCATCTGAGAAAAGAATCGCCATTCTTTTTTCTTCTCTCTCATACTACTATTCCTCTGCTGATGATGTTAAATTCAGCTCAACCATCTCAAAATGTTCTGATCAGTTTTCTTTGCAAGCCTAGTTAGATACTTTAAATGGGTTTTAGGGAATGAAGTGAAGTTTAATTCTAAGAAGACTTGTATTATGCACGTTGGTACTGAGAATCCCAGTTATCCATGTGCACTAGATAATATTGATATCCAAAAGGTTCATATTATTAGGGGTATGAGTGTAAAGGTAGATAATAACTTAGGTTTTAATCATCACGTTTGGATATTATTAGAAAACATTATTATGAAATAGGCAATATTTTTCTAGCAGACACAGGACTGTTTTGCTTCCCATTTATAAGACTACGATGAGACCAATTATTGAATACTACAGGTCATTCTGTGAATAAAGTATGATGCAGTTAGATAAACTGGAAAGAATTCAGAGACATTTTGCTAGTAGAATTCAAGAGATGGCAGGGGTGAACTATTGTAGGACACTTGGAGTATTGTCCTTCTACACAATAAAATATAGACTGGTCAGGGGAAATCTTATTACTATGTATAAGTGTTTTTAAGGATTGTAAATTTGGACATTGTATGGGAGTATTTAAAACAGTGTGCTCCATGAATACTAGAAATAACAACTATTTGATGAATAGTGTTAGGTAAAACATCAATATGGAATAATTATTTCTATGGGAGAACGTGTGTATGGTGAAACAAAATTCCTTAGGAATGAGGAAGTCAGAGATTATTGAATCTTTAAAATCCACTTTAGATTTATGGGTTAGTTTGAGGGTTTTTAACCCAGTTTATTATGGTGGCAAGCTCTTTGAGAGCCTTTATTAGCCTTTGATCTTGATGTCTCTGAACATCTGAACAACATATAAAAGAAGAGGACAACCAGTGTGTCAAAACTGAAGAGGGTTTTGGTGGTTTTAGAGATTCAGTCACAAAGGGTATTAGAAACCAAAAACATAGAGAAACTAAGAAAGGGATTAGGAATCTAGACAAGCAGGAAAGAAGAGACCAGATTCAATTAAACTAAGATCAGGGATTAGGCTAAATTAATTCCAACAGCAACAGATGAAAGGCAGATGAAAGAAAACCACAAGACCAGTAAAATTAAGTAGATTTATTAGCTCTCTTGATGAAACAGACAAAAACTCACAATTGTAAAAAACTTTATATATATACACATCAATTAAAACAATTAAAATTAATTATACAATTATACAATTAATTAAATCAATCACACTTTTTCAGCAGCACTCTGTATTCAATCCATTTGGCAACAAAGTGCCAAGCCATTGTGAAATGTAAAGCTAATGGGCTTTTTGATTTTTATGTCCTTAAATGTTCATGTATTAAATGTTCAAGTAATCTTACTTTGAACATCCTTTTGTTTAAACCAATAATATACTTATTGCACCCATTTTTATTTATAATTACCTTTTGTGTCTTTATATTATATATATATACCAAGGAGTAAACCTAACATTATTAATACTGAAAACTTCTTTATATATATATAATAAAATGCAGCAGTTCCACATGGAAACCACTAAAACAGAAATTTCATAATACATTTTACACACTCTGGTTAAAAAAATTTTGTATGTACTACATGTCTCTTTAGGCTACCCTTTTTATTGAAAAAAAAATTTTTTTTCCATTAAATTATTAAGTTCCTCAAAATTTTTAAAAATTCGCAAAATGCATTTATATAATCACACTAAAAAAATTATAAGTAGACACTAAGAAAATATTTTTATCCAAAGTATAACTAATATTTCTGTGAATTATATCTTAATTCTACTACTTTCTGAATATCCAATTCAAGCAGTCTAGCATCATATTCCATATGAGGACTGGATAGTTTGGGTAGGATGACAACTGGTAGCCTTCTTCAAATCATGTGGGCATACCCAATTCCTATATATACTAGTAATTATTGGATGGCCCACTTTGTCCTATTAACTAATATCCAAAAAAATCACTGTATGTCCACATTGTAATCCTTATTTTGAATTTCTTTTTTTACAAATTTTATTATATTTGAACCCATCATCACACAGAAAAATCAAATCATCTATTATTTCTACAAATTCATTTTTATAGATACATTCTTGTTCAACCAAGCCCATAAATACATTAGAACTAAATCAAGAACATAATGCGTGTAAGGATGGACTAAAATTTTATGAATTTTAGGTAGGCAGTAAAAGTATTCCAATAAGTCTCTCAACCCTTAGAAATTAATTATTATAAACATTCTTAGCACATTCTATAACATCCTTTTGTTTAGAAAAATATTAACTCTCCCCATTCTTGTTTGGACAAATTATATTGAAATGGGGGCATAAAATTGCTACACACTTAAACAGAAGTGTCAATAGGGCAATAAGCATTTAAATTCTAAATACTTCTTTTCCATTCATGTATTTTTTTTATTTGTTATAACAATTAAATTTCAATTCACAATTCAGTATCGACAATATTATCAGACACACCTGACAACCCAGAAAAAACACATATTATTAGTACAACAAATATTAGTACCATTTTGTTCTTTTAGTGTCTCTCCATTGACGTTGTTGTCCTCCTAATAAATCTACTTAATTTTACTGGTCTTGTGGTTTTCATTCATTAGGCTAAATTAAATCTGAAGCAGAAGTTATGGAATACCCGAGAAGTGAAGGATTTACTGTAGATTGTCTAATACAGGTTATATCACAGCATGATGGAATGGGGAGTCCCCCAAGTAAGGAGAAACAGCAGGATCAGGCGATATCTGAAGAAGAAATATGGACATTGGAAAGAAAAAGACATTTAATCTGGTGCAATATTTATGGAAAGGGAAGGCAAAATTAATCAATACAAAACAGCACCAAAAATATTTGAAGAGAAATACAAAGTCATCCAGATATGTAAAATTTTACAATACAAAAAATAAGCAAACAAAGAAGGAAAGTAGAAAGGAGGATTACTAATGGAGAAGTTAAAGAAATAGAAACTGACGTTATGGATTACCTGTGAAGTTCAGAATTTAGTATAGAAAATCTAACTCTGATAACCTCACAAAAGGATACAATAATGAATCATCAAATTAAGGAGGAATCAGTGAAGCAGGAAACATCTGATCAGTTACCACATGAAGATACTTTGGAGCCTTCAGTAGGAAACCAGTATAAAAGTTCAGTTGGAATTTCAAAGCAAGGGAAGGCACAGTAAACTGGCAACTCTGATGCTGTCAATGTTGTGGTGTAATAGGTCAGTAAGTTCCCATATGAAAGAGCAAGGGATGACACAAGATGAAACGAAACATAATATGTCACAGGAAGATGCTCTGGAACTTTCTGTAGAATGCCCAGAGGAAATGGAGAACAAAGAATGTGCCCTCAGTTTATAAGACAATGATTTACGTGAAGAGTTACTTGATTTAATAGAGATGGATAGACATATTAAGATCAATGAAAGAGACAGACTACAGAAAGTCAGTAAGACCCAAAATGTTACAAGTTTGATAAAACAAATTAGCACAGTAATCAGGACTGTCCATAGAAACTCATGCGATATAACAGAAGTAAATAGGATATATTACTGAGATGCTAAATTAATAAGGATAAAGCTTTACCACAAAAACACAGGGCAGTATGGCAAAGGAGGGGGAGAAATTAAATGCCATTATGGAGGTATTGAATAGAGAAAAGTATAAAGCAATTAAGACAAGAAGTGTTACTGTTGGAGAATTATAGAAAAGGATACAGATCAACAAAATTACTCAGGAAGACAGAAGTGATAAAAGCAACTTGCAGTATCAGAACAGATCAGGATCTATCGTATACTACTTCAAATACTAAACTAACGATATCAGGGCAGGTAGGAGAAACTTAGAGGATGCGCAGATAAATATAAAGGAAATGTACAAAATAAGCAATTTATTCATGACTCAAAAAAGATTTATAGAGAATTGGGAAACAAAGCAAAAGGAATTGAAACACCACCAAAAAAAAAAGAATAAATAGACACATTTTGGAGAAGTATCTATGACAATCCAGTGGAACATAACAAAGATGCTGAATGGATAGAAGAAGTAAAAGAAAGAATAAGAAGTTCAGATGTGCAAGATATAACATGGGAAGAAGTAAAGGCCATAGTAATTGAAACAAAATTAAGAAAAGCTCCTAACTGAAAAACCCCAGGCCAAGATACAGTACATAACTTCTGGTTAAAGTATTAACACCTTTACATGTAGATTTAGCTAAGAGTAAGAACTATTTATATGCGCATCCCAAACAGACACCACCTGGTTAACAACAGGAAAAACAATACTCCTCCTTAAGAGTGAACCTGCAAGCTATCCTAAAAGCAATAGACCAATAACTTGCCTTCTGACAATGTGTAAGCTGTATACTGGAATTGATGCTGATAGAATTTATAGTAATTTAAAAGAAAACTCAATCATGGCAGTAGAACAAAAGGGTAACAAAAGAAAGTGATATTGAACAAAGGATCATTTGTTGTTAAAATCATAAAAAAGGGGGAAGAATCAAAGTATGTCATGGATAGACTACAAAAAAGCATTTGACAGCATCCCACATTTATGGATAAAAGAGTGTTTACAAATATATAAGATACACCCTACACTGATCAATTTCATTATAGTGATCATGAAACAGTAGAAAACTACTTTGCAGTTAAGCCATGATAAAGAACAAATAATACAGAGATAAAAATTCAAAGGGGGATATTCCAGGGTGACTCTTTGTCACCACTGCTCTTTTGTCTTGCCCTTAACTCATTAAGCTGTCTGCTTAACAGATTAGGTCATGGCTACAATTTGGCTTCCAGAAAACAACAAAGTGTAAAGGGTTATTATCTTCTTTTTGTGAATGATTTAAAACTATATAGTTCACCAGATGAGAAACTGAATGCACACCTAGAAGTGGTCAAAACTTCCTCAGGTAATATAAGAATGTCATTTGGTCTTGATAAATGTGCAAAAGCAACCTTTAAAGGAGCAAAGCTGGGACACCAAGAAAATATCAGTTTGGCACAAGAATGTGATATAAAACAACTTGAGCAAGAGGGAAGTTATAAATATTTGGGAGTTGGTGGATTAACAATAGAACATTATGAAAGGTGAATAAAACTTAGTAAAGAATATTTTAGAAGACTAAAATTAATATTGAAAACAGCTTTGACATCTAGGAACAAAGTCCATCCTATAAAGCAACTAGCGTTTTATGTTCTAACCTACAGCTTTGGGGTGATTGATTGACCCCAAAAGGTATTGGATCATGCTTATCAAATGAATTATAAAAATCAGTGTCTACCAAGATTATATATTTCTTGTTCTGAAAGAGGTATGGGTCTCCTCAAAATTGATTACATCTATAGATCCACTGCATACATACATCTGCTGACCTCACAAGAGCCAAACCTAATGAAAGCTTTAAAACAGGAGAACAAGTCTGAGATGACGTCCCTGCTTAGTTTAGCAGAAGCATATTGCTGTCAAGTGGGAATGGAAATCAGACCAGAAGTAGACAAAAATCAGACAACAGCTGAATGTGCCAAAAACCAAAAGCATGAATATAAGCTAAAGGATCAGATGAGAAGGCAAGAAATGTGGAAAAAGCATAAATATAGTTGCAAGTACAAACAATTCCAGAACAACCTCATGTCAATCAGGATGTGATGCAAGATTGGTTAATAAGAGGTGAATTTAAACCAAAAGACAAAAGCTTAATATTGGTTACCCGGGATAGAAACAGACAAATGCAGGTTTTGTAAAGCAAAAGTGAAAATTCTTGCGCATCTTGTTGCTGGCTGTGATGCACTAATGACAGAGGGCCTGTAACTGAAAGGCATGGCAATGTGGTAAGACCGTTGCACTGAGGATTATGCAATCATTACAATATTGAAGTAATTGAGAAGCACTGGAAACATGAGCCAAAAAGTGTTATCAAAAATGATGAAGTTTATATCAGATGGGATCACCTATTACCAACTGGTCAAAAAATAGAAACAACACCACCAAATATAGTAGCCTATGAAAAGAAGAGAAAAGTAGCATTGATCACTGGAATTGCTACACCCAGTGATTATAGTGTCGTATGTACAGAGAGAGAGACAAAGTCATAAAATACAAGGATAAAAGAGGGCAAAGAGTTAGAAGGATACCCAGATAGTTCCAATAGTAGTAGGAGCAATGGGTCTCATAAAAAAGAATTTGCAGTCATACTTAGATATGCTCATGATAGACGTAACTCCATATGAATTGCAGAAGGAGTCACTTCTGGGCACATTGTAGGTGCTGAGACCAGTACTTTTGGCTAACATCAAAGACTGAAACAATACTAATTTCACAAACTTTAATCATACTTTGACTTAGAAATGGGGTCCGCTGTAGTAGTGTTATTAGAAACTCAAAACACTTAAAGAAGTTAAAAAAAATGTTCTACTCACAACACAAAAGAGCTGGCATAACTTCTTATTTAATAATCTACAAAGTTCTATACCTGATACTGGATCCTTTCTCAAAATGGATACCATTACATGCAGCCTCCTGTTATCAGATGCCAATTAATTTAGTCTTCTGACATTTAATTTCTCATTGGAATGCTATACCAAGGTATTCCCCTTTTGGGGGTAAGCTATGGAGTTCACATCCATTGAATATTGAGCTCATACATGTATTTCTCCAAGCTCAATGCTTGTTAGCCATCACCATACAAGTACTGTATCTAATAGTTTGAACAAGTGACCTGGCTCTGCTCAGTTAAGTATGAAATACATCTTTTTCTGTTGAGAGGGGATATTTCCCATGTGGAATATGCTATGGCATTCCTCTGACATCAGTTTAACAATTTTATGGATCAGTCTGTACAATTCCAGCAATGCTGTAACAGAGGTTTATGCCTCTGAACTGTGTATATTATTTTGACTTTATATCGATGAAATATGCTTCTCTGTAAATATTGTATCTCTACTTTACCTTTATATTTTATGTAATGAGGTCATACCTGAAAAATGGCCCCCTAAGTCCAGTTTGCCTAGATTAAATAAATAAATAAGTAGGCACACAAACAAGCAAATCAACCAATTAATCAAGATCCAGTTTAAAACTTTTAAAGAAAGTAGCTATTTCTTTGTGTACACCTGTTATATAGGTCAAACTCACCACATAGTGTTCTGTTAAGAATAAATAAGATGACTAGCTTTAAAAGTTTCATCTCTCTGAGGTGTTTTAATTGCATCATTGATGTGTGTCTCCAGAGTATGTGTGCAGCGCTGTTGTATTATTTGATTTACGTCACCATGTAGCTGCTTTTACAAATCAGTGCATTAGCAAGTGTCAGATTTTTCTTTCACAGTGAAAGTGAGTAGAACATGTTCTCTATATTCTGAAACTTCTTAAAAACCATAACATCTCAGACATTATTTCTTTGTACAAAGAAACATAATCAATGATGCCGGAATACCAAACAATAATGCAGCAAACCTACTACTAACTGCATGTCTAGCTCTACTGTGAAGGCTGAAAAAACCTTCACTTGAGCATCACTGCTTTAAAGTTCCTTTTCCTCCTCTTCTGCATTTGTCATGCTTTTGACGCCCTGATATAAAGGATGAGTTTGCACAACAACGGTATTATAACATTAAAATGAGAAAAACTTTACTATTGATTTTGTAGATATTTGGAAAATGTTTTGACAGGTTTTTAAAAGCTTCCACTGTGCTGTTTAGTAAAATTTTTAAACAGAGTGCTGTAGCCATGGAGCTATCATTTTGTTTCTCACATAGCAGCAATAAATGCAAATCTGGTGTTTAAAAATTATTCCGATTATGGACTGGCCACTTATGTATTAAAACCTCCTTTTTAAAAAGTCTTGCCAGTAGTCTTGTATATGTCATAGAAGTAATTAATGTTTTATTTTTCTACTTAACAGACTGTATATAATTGCAACCCAGAGACAAACAGACAACTGAGTCACATTTCAAAAGTAATTTACATTAGACTTGCTTGGTATAATCAGCAGTCTTTATAATAGTCTTTATGGTTCCTATGTGAATTAATTCTACAAACTGCAAAAATATGTAAATGGCAGTTTTAGTCTGTTGTGACTTTGCTGGGTTCATAATTCAGCAACAAGATTAAAAAGCACAAAAATGAAGTGATATCAAGTGTTTTGTATAATTAATGGATACAGAAAAAGAAAAAGGAAGATGACAAGTATTCACTCAAGAAGAGTGACATCTGTATTATTAATTTCATAATTCATATTTCAGCTTGTCAGGTCAGACAAGGCTCTGTTAGGAGTCAACTACTATAAGATGGGTCTAAGTAATTCTAGCAGCCATTTTGTATGATATTCACTGCAGGCAACTTTAATGAAAAAAAAAATCAATGTTTTCTAATAAACAATATTTTAAAATCTGTGAAGTGGAAGGAGATCTAATATAGCTGGAAGTGGAAAGAGATCTAATATAGCTGAACTACTATGTGTCAGTGACAATAAAATGCTTGGTTTTAAGTAAACAGCAGGTACTCACGATACCATGGCACAGTTAAAACTTGTTTTACTTTACAGAGGCTCAAATTTTTTATGTATCCCATAAAACAGTGCCAGTTTCATTAGGAAATGTAGCTGTTTGCATTAATATGAATAGTAAATCTCCAAAACATGAAATAAAAGGCAAACAGAAATGCAAACATATCCAAAGGTAATTGTAAACCATTTACACCACAGTGGCATGACAGCATGCATGTCAAATAAAAAGGACTAATAACTGAATAATTTAAAATAGTGCATTTATCAATGTTCTTTTGAGAAGGACACCACCAGAATCGTTGTTTATTCATCAGGTTATTCTCCCCCCAGACACATTTTTCTTACAGTAGATGTGTACATTTGGGAAATGATGGATAACACATCACACCATGGAGATCACTTGTAATTGCATTTACTATGTCCTATTTGGGTATGCGGGTCTCTGCATAGCAGGAAACACCACCAACATTTCAATGTGCAGACATCTTTACACGATGAAATCCATATGGTACAGTCAAACAATTCTGAAGGTCCTGACCCCCCTCCCCAAAAAAAGCAAAGCTGGTGCTATCTGATGTTCTCTTCCCTGTTTGATGTTTGGTGGATTGCTCAAACCTAGATTTCTGCTAGTGTAATCAGATTAGCTGGCTTTTTGTAAAAGTGAAATGAAAACATCAGATCTGTATACAATCATTAGACAGTATCCATGAAATACCAATAGTTTAATTTTACTGCACATTTGACATTAGTGGGATGACAAAAACATTTAAGTTGCGCAGCAAAATGTCAGTTGGTAAAAAAAGTCAGTAATGATGGAAATTAAAATTTCTACAAGGTTGTCTTAGAAGTAAAGATAGCAGCAGCCAGTCCACATGCACAATTTCTATACAATAAGTGAAAGTAACATGTGTTTCTTCATATACACAAGAAATCATAAATGCTGCAATTACAATCTGTAATTCATTTTAAGATATTATCAGCAAATTAGTAAAAAATGACTACTATTTTTCAGAAAATAAATACCCACTCAGACGTGTCTTTTCATGTCTTATCCATTCTTCTCCTTGCAGAATTCAAACAGTTGATGAATCAAGTCAAATGGCTTAGCTGATCCTTCTGAATTGATCAATTTCAATCCATTGTATGTCATCTTTACTAATTTTCTGCTTCATCAGCAGGTAAAATATGTATCTACCTAGGCTGTTGTCTTGACATTAACTCCTATTCTCACTTCTGAATGATTCACGTTTTTGTCTTCCTGCATTAATGATCACTTGAACAAAAAAAAAAAACTATGCTACTTGATCACAATTGATCAAGAACACAATGCACTTAAAACATAACAGCAAAGATCAAAGTAAGTATCTTTGTGTGGGGTGGGGTGAGGCATACCCTCCCATATACTTAATGTGGAGGACAAGCCCATTACTCCTCTCTAACTTACATATACAAAATCTTTCATCGCAAACTGGTGGAGAAAGGATAAATTTCCAAACAGTTTGAAACAATCTCACTCGAAACAACAGTCTTCTACTGCATACCTCTCCATGTTTCAAGGAAAAACATGAAACAGGCTGTCAGCAATGAAGAACTCACTTTATTACCAGATTAAGTGCTTTCATCTACAAATGTCAGAGACTTTATCAGAATGAACCAAATGTACGCCAACACTCCGTTTATACACAAAAACACACCCCTTTTCTTCAATCCATGTGACCAGTTAGTAAATTAGTTGAAAAATTAAAAGACAACACCCACTTTAAAACTACATATTAAAATAATACAAACACAGCAAGTCACACTCTCAGCCCATCATTTTGATAATTTCCACAAAACTTAACATTAAATTACATATTTTGTAAATCTAAAAACAGAACACACTTTTGTTATAACATGTACATGGCTTTTAATCCTAAGGCACTGCTGATAGAAGTAACATCATTAAGACCCGGGAATTCAGATGCTTGGCACTTTAACTGATATTTTATTTCTTTGAATTCCAAAAAAGTATCAGAAGGTCCACTGCTGGGTCCCAAGGCCACATGACTGATAATACTAAATTTAAAAGTATGGGATACATTCTCTCTAATATGCTTACACAAGGCATTTTTTTTTTATAATTTTTCTAGATACTATATATATGTTGATAAATTCTTTCCCTTAAACTCCTAATGGTCTTGCCAATATAAAATTCTTCACATGACTGACACGTCGCAATGTAAATTACTCCTTCAACAGACAAAAAACGAGCTGGAACACACAAAACAAACACAGGAAACCCGGACTCTATGCTCGAACAATACTGTCTTCATCAGAACAATGGTATTTACATGTGAACTTAATATTAACCTCCTGGTTCACCCTAATACTGGTGCCCTCCATTATAAATTTACACTGCCCACAATGCCCACATTTCACAATGCCACCTACAGCATGTTTAACTATCAGTCTTTCAATAAAGGTTTTAAGACACGTCTTTCCTATAAACTATTGTGGGTTTCTCCCCCACTTTTTTAAACTTTTCCTGGTTCACGATAAATATGTTCCAATGTCTGTTCATAACTGTTCTAATTTGCTCAAAGTGCAAATTGTAGGTTAATAGCATGGCTTTGTTGTACAGAGTAGGAATTCACCCTCAACTGACAGTTCCCATTGTCCACAGGAACACTGTTAATGGTTCCTAACAATGGGGTAAACGTTTTTTGCTTTCTTTTATTTTTAACTTCGAACTCTATATTATTGACAAACTCATCGATAGTTAAACATGTTGTAGGTGGCATGGTGAAATGTGGGCATTGTGGGCAGTGTAAATTTATAATGGAGAGTACCAGTATTAGGGTGAACCAGGAGATACGTAAACAGTATCAGCTAGGGATACCTTTAAATTTATGTAGGCCAATGTAGTAACATTTCAACATGTTATCTGTTTAAGTTATGATTTTAAGCAAAAGTCCCTGTACCTGACTTTACAAGTATCATTGACTGTGGTTCAAATGTAAATGCCACTGCACAACCAAAAAAAAAAGATATATACCTCCCAAAATGATTAGCATCGACAATTTCTAAAAAAAAAAAAAAAAAAGTGTAGATCAGACAGGTTTCATCTTTATTATGCAAAGTGTGATCACTTGAAAGTGTGATAGTATGAACGTAATATATGAAAAGTAGGGCTTGATGAGCATTCATCTACCAATCAATGGGGAAATTATTCATTTTCATTATAACCAAGCAAATATTCTATCTATGTATCTAGCTAGCTACCACCTCAGAGGTTGCACTATTTCAGGAAAAGGGAAATTCCCAACATAGCACAGTCCTTATCTGTACCCCCCCCCCCCCAAATATCACACTACTGATTGCTTATAAAAAGGTAGTGATGTTAAATCTGGTGCTCCTTCTGAACAGTACTGCATTATGCTTTTCCCTACATATCAGTCAGAATTTCAGTAATGGATCTTACTCTGATTTGATTGTAGTTCGCTGAACTTCAGGTTCGAGAAGAGTCATCTTTTGGTGTTATCACTCTAAGAAGCAAGCAATAAAAACACTTAGAAACTTCTATCACTATGTTACTGAAAAATACAGTTCAGAACAAATTATATTTCCTACATATTTCAGGTTTTTAAAGCTTTATAGTAAACTAAAATATTTTGACACGATTTAATGAATATACGTATACATGCTAAAAAAAATCAAACAATGTATAACTGTTACATAGACACAAAACAGTGTACCACAACTAAACTAAAATCAATCCTGTTATGGGAAACTCAAGAAAGTGTAGCATATATGTATAGTAATAATATAGTAGTTATAACTTTTAGAGGACATAGGATTTCAGTGTGTGCGTGTGTGTGTGTGTGTGTGTGTGTGTGTGTGTGTGTGTGTGTGTGTGTGTGTGTGTGTGTGTGTGTGCGTGTGTGTGTGTGTGTGTGTGTGTGTGTGTGTGTGTGTGTGTTTGTGTGTGTGTGTGTGTGTGTGTGTGTGTGTGTGTGTGTGTGTGTGTGTGTGCGTGTGTGTGTCATGTGATTACCAAGAATTCAGTGTGTGTTTGTGGGACCTTGGAGCGTTTCCTATACTGTATATTTATGTCCTTTTATTAAAGTTTTATTCAACATTTTTATGTCTATTCCAACTTGGTTGCTTGACTTAGCTTTACCTTGAGCATTTTTCCTATTCAAAGGTACACTGATCCCAGGGTTATATATAAGAGGCAGGATTATGAAGAGTACAGTTTCCCATCAGAGAAAAGGGGACAACGAGGCCACTGGGCAGAAACACTTTGCACAGCAGTGATTCAAGGTTTGCTATATTTATTTGGCAAGCACATATTATTTTTTTAAATTTGTAAGATTATCAATTGCAGGTCTTGTAGTTCCAAAACGGAGCTGTTTCAATTAGTAAAAAGAATAAGCTGGCACAGATGATAGACATTGCAGATGTCTGTATTATTAACAGTGGATATGATGCAATGGATACCAAATGTAGAGTTTTGTTTCAGTGCAGTCATCAGCAGGCATAAGTACATGAGAGCACAACATTTTCCAGGTGATGTGATGTGAAAGCCCAGCTTTTATATTGTCTCCTGCATAAAGTAATTTTATTTAGGCCTACATCTTAAAATGTCTGGACAGAACTGTAGGAGAATAGCAAGATCATGGAAATATGCAGTTGATGATGCATTCATCGGTTTCAAAACAATGTGTGTATTATTTCACCAGGCAATGGCCATTTGACTAGTTTATTTGAAAGAAAATAAAATAGGCAACAACAATATTTAAAAAACAAAAAAAAAAAAACAGCAAAGTAAATTGTGCCATCAGTGTTTAGCCAAACAGTAGCATTTCCAGTAGAAAGCATCAACTGAACAATTCAGCTGCTAGAATAATAACCAGTAATTATACACATCATCATTGCTTCCATTTTACCTCCTCTCCTTTCACCCTAGTAGGAGGATTTACAAAGTTCTCAAATCTGTGGTTTCAGATTTAATACAGACACGTGGGCCCTAGTGCCATGGAATTCTATGCAAACTAGGGAGAGTTGACAGGCATGACCCCAAGACAAGAGGTGTACTTGCTTCTACCTACTTGAACAACCCAGTTATTTAACCAGTTTTCATTACAAAACAAGGGGAAATAATTGTTTTAAAATGTTTTCTAATTGGTCAAAAAGGAAACAACACATCATCTTCAACAAAGCTTTTTTTCAGGCCATTTACTTTCCAAGTCAATGAAATTCTGTCACTATTTAGTCAATGCTATGAAATGTAAATCTCTCATAAGAGAAAAACTGTAGAAAAAGACTTTCGTTATCATACTACAAAAGTGAGGTCATCCCAGAATGGGTCTTCTTTCCTCTTATGTAAGTCATCAAATTTCCCCTTTTCTTCCTGACTTCAAGAAATTTAAGTAACTGTGACAACTTCTTGCTCAGCATATAGATTCAAAGTCTCTTGTATGTGTTTCCTTTGATCACTGCAATCTCAAAGCTATTTCTGAAAATCATAAAACAGAAAAGCAAATTTCATTCGAATAGCTCTTTACCAGCCAAGGTAACCTAATTTATTCTTTGAATTCTGATTTCTATAGCTCAGGTTATCACTTTGCATCTTAACAGCAAATTGTTAGCACAACAAAAAGGCAAAGTCCCACCGTCTTAATCTTGATATACTTCTTGACAACTGTGTGGGTCTCAGGCACAGCCCTCCAACCATTATGTTCTTTCTGTAAAGGTGTTGCTCCTCTTAAAATCATATCTTTATTCAAGGGCCAAGTTTTCTCAATGGCATAAAAAGCAGAAACAGTTCAGTAACAGACATTCTGCCGTATCTTATGTTATAAAATACTGGCTAGGCCTAGTCTTCCTTTGGGGTGTCTTTGTCATATCAGCCTGTGTTCCTCTATATCCACCTGTAACTTCTTATGTTATTGTTGTGAAATAGCAGAGGGGATTTTTCATTTGAGGTCTCTAGAACATCCTGCAGCTCCTGCTTGTTAATTGAGTTATATTAAGGCAAAGATAGCTCTACTTTCCTTTGAAGCCATTATTTTGAAAGACTTCAGATATGAATTGGGAAACATTTGTGTTACTTGCAGTCACATTATCTGGAAGAACATCTGAGCTATATACCTTAACTCATTACATCTGAGTGAGACCACCAGGTGCATCTGCAGTTAACTCCTACTGACAATTTTAGGCATCAAATATTGCTTGTTCATATTTGCACCAATAATTCCAAAATCATGCTATGTACAAGGTTTTGAAAGATTTCGTCTTAAAGCTTACACAATGGCAAACTTAAGTGCATTAATATCAGACCTCTTGTCTAGTACAGATAAAGTGATATTAACTGTTGTTTTTATGATATTAATTTACATTGATATAATTTTTACATTTTTCTAAATATCTCAACAGCCAAGTAACACAGACAGAACTCTTTAACCTCTTTTGAAAGCTTTCAGGTAGCAGAATAAAACGTTACTGACAGTATGTGTGTAACTTGAGTGGTTGCTGAGATATTGTAAGTTGTTTACAAAATATTACAAACATAATAGTTACTGCATCTACTTTGACTTATAAAATTCAGTTTAACACCTAGAACCTAAAGAATACTACCACTGTAAAAATAGTTTGTGCTGAAGAGTTTGCCATTTATACTACTTTCATAACACCTGTGGTTAATTGTTCCAGAGATATGAACACTTGTTTGAAATGTGAGGACATAATTTGATTCTTTCAAAAGGCTTAGGCTCCGCCCATTGGAAGTTACAATGCAAACTTCCTGAGCTCCATTGGAGCGAATGAGTTAACATTTCGTCTTCAAGAACAGATTCTTCTTTTTTGCCTAATATGGTTTCTGTGATTCTCTCCAACTATTCCTTTCTGTGGTCTATCTCCTTTCCTAAACAGGAGGACAAGAATGAATGAATGTACGTACTACCACAATGAGTGGCCTAAATCCCTATGACAGCCTGTTCATTTATAAAGGGAAAGCAAGGTTACCTAGGTGCTAACTGATGCTTTGGAAGTGGTTAAACAATTATGTTACCATTTGTTATGATAAATACAGCAAAATATTGACTGTGGATGTCAGTGCTCACACAACCTGATCAACAATTACAACTTCAGTTTTCTTTAATATATAGATTTACCCAAAGAATTAGGGTAATGATGCCTGAACATCCATCCATACAGTTTGTAAAATAATAAGTTGATAGACCCAAGCTACAGGAAGAGCAGAATTTGCTTTGACTGTCCTGTATGGCACGTTATGTATCATGCACCCATTTCCTGAAGCAGGAGGTACACTGCCAAGTACTCTCTCAAATTCCAATAATTATAGAATTCCTGCAGTAATGATCCTTATGATGAACACAATATCATTGTCTAGGTGTATATAATATACTTCCTGTGACAGTAAATGTCTGAATAACAAGGGGAATGCTGCAGGTCAGCCCCCCCCCACTGGTACCCCATATTATGATTTTGGTTATCTTGTATTTAGTTAGTTCAGTACCACATACAGGCTGTGTGATGACTTTTGCATTTATTATGTAGGTCTGTATTGATGCTATCTTACTTTTCACTCCATAGATAGATAGATATTTGAAAACCTAGTGCAGTGTGTTGGCAGAATTATCTTTACATTGTTGTACTTTTAAATACTTTTGCTTAAGCTTTTTGAGGGTTTGTTTTCCCAAGAGCAAATGTCGTATACTAGGTTTCTGTGCCAGCCCCAGCACCTAAAAAAAAGAGTGGTATGCACAGTACACTCTCCCTTTATAACCACTCTTTCTTCTACATGAGACTATAGTACCCTTCCTCAGATATCTGACTGCTTACAAAGATCATGTGGGGTGATTACTAACAATCTTCTTGAACTTCCTGCAGAAATTATCCTTGTATTCACAAATTTACTATTATAATGAATGCATATCTCTTACAGCTGTACTTTCTATAGCTCTTTATAATGGACTGTGTTTTCCTGTGACAGCATGAACTGGATTTTATTGCATCCTTATATTAAACGACTTGGAATGACAGCATCAGCAGATTGTTTAGTTCAGGGTAATTTCTGGTTAAATGAACTGGTACACATATCTGTCCTGTAATATGCATACCAAGTAATATTCACAGTTGGCACTGTTTCTAAAACAGTCCTCATTTTACTGTATGTGATACTAGAACTTAATATGGAAGCAGGAAATAGAAAAACTACTGTAATCATCTGTCTGCACAGACTGAAAAAACAGACATAGCCTAGACTCAATAGTTAATGTAGTTTCCAACACGGGTATCCTGCGGCTAAGGTTGTGTTGATATCAATTGATCTGTCTGCATTTTGCCAGTCAGCATATATTGCATTGCTAATAAATGTTTGATAAAGTAAGGACAAAAAATAAAGAAGTTTTGAAATCATATAATGTGGCTATATACCAAATGTCTGTCATTCAAAGTTATCCCACTGGCATATTTTTGCTTTGGTAAGGGAAATGTTTCTGTCCCAGCAGAGATTTAGTTAGTTTGCTATTTAGAATAATAGTCTACACATGGGAGCTGCATTACTTCTATGAACCAAAACAAACCTGAGCCACCTTTGCTCCAAGGTCTACCATTTACTTTTTTGGAATATTATTAGGTACTGGTTTTGGCCCAGCACCTTACCTTGACCTCTTAGCGTCACTCACCTAGACCAATTTTTTTCTTCCAGATGCAAGAGTCCTTCTGCCATTTTTTTTCTGTTGTTGGAGAGAATTCAGTGCTTGAGGACTGTCATGTTTCATTGCTAGTTCAAGGGATTATTCTTTTTGCTGTTTATTATTCTTAACTCCCTGTTACCATTGCATGATGCTTCTCTATTGCAATAATGTTTTCAGTGCCAGTGAGATGCATACATACCTCTATTTATGTCATCTCCAACTATAACTCTACACGCTTCTTGGAAGCCACAGTCATTATTAGCCTCCCCAGATTATGATTTCTCACCCTTTAACTAGTGAGCCAACATGAGCTTCTTCACTGCAATTTCTCCTGCACTGGATCCTTCATTTCCTGACCCACTAATCAAACATGGGTCATTTGGGTCATAATCGATACTTTATTCCTCTATCTCAAAGAATGGTAACTTGTTAGGTACTATTACTTTTCCAACTAGGAACATTAAGTCTTGGATTATATTTGTTGCATCCATAATTAAACACACACAAAAAAAACAGGTAATGATTTTTACCTTATGTGTAACCTATTATCTGATATATACTTCACTGTAAAAACTTTCAGTAATTGTCATACTAAATCAGTATATCTTGGAAACCCCTTTTCCTTTTTTCTATCATTAGTAACTGCAGTACAACTCTGGGAATCACTTACTCTTCACAAACCTTTTCATTTTGCTCTGATTAATATGCCCTGTAGTATGTATTTACTTACTTTTTCTCTCTTTTATATTAAGGTATTTCAAAACAACACCCTTTGTAATCTTGAGGTACATTGTACAAAGCCCTTCTCAATATATTTTGCAGAAGTTTATGTCTGCCTCTACTTGTACTTCTTTGCCATGATGTATCTTTTTATATCCATTTACTAATTCTGCCAGCCCCTTCTCTTTTCAACATACCTCTTTGGTGTATCTGTAAATGTTCTTGACCCACTGGCAAATAGCATAGTGCTTGTAGGATTCCACCCCTTATACTATTCCAACTTTCAATCATTTGCAACACATCTGGTTTATTTGCATCAAAATAATTTAGTGGAGTTGCTTTTGTTACAAGTACTTTGACTATTTAAAAATTCTTTCCTGTTCATAGTGCCATTTCTAGGCTACATCTTGCTCTAGCAGCTTTCAAAGACATAGTTATTCCACAAAACTATATGCAAGATCTGAAAGATACTGCATGAAATCTCATTAACACCTGTTTGTCATTTAGATTTGTCTCTGACTTATTCTGCTCCTAGCTTCACAACTTTGTATATTAAAATATAAAGCATGTATTTCAAATCTGTCAGTGTAATCTCATATTTGTCCTTATTTAATTTAGTTTAAAAATACACAATCTCATTCTGTTCATTAGTTGTGTCAGTTTCTGCTATTGTTTCTTCTTGTCTCTGAGCAAGACTAGTAAGTCATCTGTTATGTTGAATATATGTTTAAAGCCTTCAATTACTTGTGTGTCAGCACTGTGAAATATCTCATATAGTGAAGAAATGTTTATTTCCACTCTCTTTCAGCCATGTTTGTTGCTTCAGGATTTTATACCTTCTTACTAACGATACTGAATGCACAGAATTTGGAGCTAACTTGGTGTAACTGGATCTATAAGAATCCCTGGTTACATTTAGTAGTGAATTGAATGCAGCATTTCATATTGCTGAGCTTACATTTTCAGGTGTAATAATGCTCTATATTAATAATTTTGTTTAAACATCCCATTTATGTATGAGTCTTGTCCTGCTTCTCTATAGTGACCATATTACTTAGAGACTCTGTGACAAAACATTCTCTATTTTTGTAAACTGTGGACTCTTTTCACATTTTTGACAGCTCAAAACATTAGGATAACTGACTTTCTTGCATTGTGCTACAATCTGAAAAAAAAGAAATTACAGTTTCTACGTTTATAGTCCATATTTTTATATATTTTGACATATTGTTGTATTTCTGTTGTTTATACATTTGCATTATTGACATGTAGCATGAAATTCTATTGTTTGCATCTTTTACATTGTGTTCACAGTATTTCAATGTCAGTGGCACAGCAGATGGAACACTCACCATTGGTGCAGAAGGCTACTGGTTCTATTCCTCACCAGCATAATGTAATGGTGACACTGCAGTGCAACATGAGGGTGATGCTGTCTCCTGAGTGTGGTATCCTTTGGATGAAGCAATAAACTAATGCCCCATCCACCTGAGTTAATGGTAGCTCAAGTGGCTGTAAAAGATCCCATGGTACCTATCAAAAAGAGTAGTTATTTTATTGATATATATACATTACATATTATTTACATATTTACAAATTTACATTATTTACAAATCTCCATACATTATAAACTTCAACTTAAGCATTCCCCCTACTCTTTTATCCACAACCAAAGCATTTTCCATATAGTCCATAAAGCATAAAATATTATTCTGTCCATTTTCTTCACTTCTTTCTGTTTACATGCACCATAATAACCAAATTATATTATGTCCATATTTATTTGTTTGAATTTTAACAGACCTTTCACCCTATTATCTTTACATATTTCGTTCCACAAATTATTAACTCTTTCACATTTCAAAAACACATGCTCAGTAGTCTCAAACTCTCTACATTTATTATATATTCTATCTTGATTTTTTGTATGGCATATTTGCGTAACTGGCAATTTTCTAATAGACAATCTCCATAAAAATTATTACATTCATTAATCTTTTTATATTTATTATATCTCATCATTATGGCTTTTTTCTTATCTATTTCTAAATCTTTCCATAGACCAATACAATAAAATGCTTTCATAATACTTAAGTACCATTCCTTTCTGTTTTTCTCTCATGTTCTTTTTTATTTTCCATAACACAATTTTGTTTTGGTCCTCTTTCATTTCTTCCTTCACAATGCTTTTACTTCATTTTTTTAACTTTCATTCCTTTCCACGATTCTTTGTATTTATAATATAGCATAATTTCTATCAAGTTTTTATTTTCCCTTCATAATTCCTTTTAATACCTTACATAAAATTAAAGATGCTGCATGTATTATTGAGCTTATTAAACCCAAACTTTGCTCTTCTTTCATATACAGAATCATTCTTTTGACTGGAATCAGTCTAGAGCCCCATATAAAAGAGAATATAATCATCATTAATTCCTTTTCATACTTAGTAGGAATCATATAAATGTTAGCAACATAAGCAATTTTTCCTATTACCATGGTGTTCAACGAGTGTGCTCCTTTTCTAAATGAAAATCTATATTATTTCTAAAAATTAGTCATATCCTTTACTTCTTTGAGTACATTATCCCAAAGTTGTTGTTTGTTCATAGGTGAATACTAGGCTATCAGTCTGCAGACTGTTACAACCCAGAGGTCAGAATCAAACTCCTTACCTTGTATCTCTGTGGTAGAGATCTCAACCATTTTACCAAACCAGTCATTCCTTCCAAATGTTATTCCTAATATATTTATATATTTTAATTGAACTCAACACCTCCTATCATACCTTGAAAACCAAATCCTTTACTTTTCTCCTTATTTATACTTAAACCATTTTTTTTAATTTATACTTATTTTTTCATTTACTTTTTCCATCCATACTTTATTTTCAACAATTAATACAATGGCATCCACATAAGTATACGTTATTGGCAATTGTACTTCCTTCATCATTTTGCATCCACCACTATTTGAGATTTTATTAATTTCCTTTGCTATTACATTCATAACTAATGAGAAAATTACACTACTAGCTGAGTCCTGCTTTATTCCACATTCTGTTTTTATTTCTGCCCCAATCCAGGCATTTATATTTAGTTTTAAATAGTTCCTTTCATAAACAGATTTTATTACTTGGAATATTTTTGCTTACATTATATGCATGCAAAGCTCCCCATAATGATTTATATTGAATATGATCATAAGCTTTACTTATATCCCCTAGCATAACCTTTGCTTCTACATTTTTATTTATGATGTCATCAATTATTTTTCTTATTATCCATAATAACTTTTGACTTTCTTTTCCTTTTTTTCAAATACATTTTGGTCATATATTCAATCCATTTTTCTGTAACCTTTTTGCTATTATTCTCATAAAAAATATAATCTGCATTATTCAATGTTATAGGTCTCCAATTTTTATATCCTATTTCCTTTTTAAAATATACATTTTATAACTCCTGTGCATATCTCTTTCTCTTTAATTCCAGTTTCTAACCATTCATTCATAATTTCTATAAAAAATATTTTTTGCCACTCTTTCATTTCTTTATACATACCATATTCAATTCCATCCAGTCCTGTTGCAGAATGCATGTTAATATCTTTTAGAATTTCATTCAATTCTTTCATGGTTATTTTTTGTTCTAAATACTCATTATCTTCCTTATTTAATTGTTCACCTTTATAAATTTGTTCTGTGTTTTCTTCTCTCTTAACAAATAATTCCAATGCATATTCTTTAATTATTTCATCTATTCCTTCTTGCTGTCTTATTTGATTATCTTACTTATTTTGCAGTTCTTTTATTTTTCCTTATTTTACTCATATATGCTGCTACCTCTTCTTTCTTTCCTTGTAAACAATATTTTTGCTTATATAACAAGTTGTTAATTTTAATTTGATTCATTTTATATATGTCTCTTTCTTTTTCATAAAATTAATTTTTATTCTCTAAGTCTCTAAATGTTTCCTGACTTAATATTTTATCTCTTTCTTTTTCATGTTCTTCCTTTCTTCCTTATACAGTCTAAAAATACTTTTTAATATATTTTTCTTTAAAATTAAGCCACCAAACAGTCCAATTCTCATAAAACTCCCTCAGAGTCATATTATTTTTCCATAATTCCACAAGTTCTTTTTTCTCTTCTAAATCTAATTCATTTTCATTAATTCTCTTTATTCCTTTTTCTATTATTATATCTTCTTATTCTTCTTCTTTCAGCTGCTCCCATTAGGAGTCACCACAGCGGATCAACTGTTTCCATTTCTTCCTGTCCTCTGCATCTTGCTCTGTCACACCAACCACCTGCATGTCCTCTCTCACCACATCCATAAACCTTATCTTAGGCTTTCCTCTTTTCCTGTTACCTGGCAGCTTCATCCTTAGCATCCTTTTCCCAATATACTCTGCATCCCTCCTCAGCATATGTCCAAACCAACATAATCTTGCCTCTCTGGCTTTGTCTCTAATCCTTCCAACCTGGGCTGACCCTCTAATATACTTATTCCTAATCCTGTTCATCCTCATCACACCCAGTGCAAATCTTAACATCTTCAACTCTGCCACATCAAGCTCTGACTCCTGCCTTTTTGTCAGTGCCACTGTCTCCAACCCATATAACATAGCTGGTCTCACTACCCTCTTGTAGACCTTCCCTTTCACTCTTACTGGTACTCGTCTGTCACAAATCACTCCTGACACTCTTCTCCACCCACTCCATCCTACCTGTACCCTCTTTTTCACCTCTCTTCCACACTCACCATTACTATGAACTTTTGATCCCAAGTATTTAAACTCATCCACCTTCGCCACCTTTACTCCCTGCATCCTCACCATTCCTCTATCCTCCCTCTCATTCACACACACATATAGGTTCATAGGTTCATAGGTTCATACTAGGCTATCTGCCAACTATACCCATTATTTATCCATTGGTCAAGATTTCTCTTGAACAAGGCCAGTGATGAATCTATCCCTCTGTCTTAGTCCTGCTGACCATCATTCCTCTTCTCTCTAGAGCATATCTCCACCTCTCCAGGGTCTCCTGCACCTTTTTCCTACTTATATATTCTTCATTTTTCTGTACTTTAACCCATATTGCCACATGATCTGAAAATCCAGCATACTTAATTCCTTCTTTTATAACTTTTAAACTATCAGATATTAAAAATAATCAATTTCTGTCCTAATTTCATTCCTTTTATAAGTCCAGTGGTTATTCTACCATACACTTAACTTTCCACTTTTCATAATTTCTTTAGCCATTTTAACATGACAATTGCTCTTATTTTTTCCTTAAATTACAATTAAAATTACCCACCACTATAATATCCATATTTGCACAAACATATTCAAGAATATTTTTAATCATCATTTCTCTTTCTTTTTTTGTTACATATGCATAGAAAAGCTATAATTCTATACACATATTTTTTCTATCTCATGTCTATTACCATAGTCCGGCCTAGTTCCTCTATGGTTACATCTAATATTTTAATGCTTTCTTGACATACTATACATATGCCTGAGCATGTTTCTTTCCCCATGTTTTAAACTACCACACCATTCCAGAGTTTTTCAGTTTGTGTTCTTTCTTCCTCTGTTAGTAATCTGATATCTCATGAAACAGTATGTGTATCTACTACAGCACAGCATTGTAATATATCTATTGTCCTTTTAAGATTTTTAATATTGTTCACAATTAAAGCTAATATTTTCAGCTTTTAAGAGCAGCTAGTATAATAAAATGTTGATTCCTTTCCTTTCTTATTTTCCCTAAGCATTATGTTTTTTGAATTTTCTTTTACTTTCTTAAACTCTTTTTCCCTATTGAATTATTTTTATTTCTTACTCTGCACCAATCCGCTTCTTCCTCCCTTGTCTCCTCTGTTTCTTTTTCCTTGTTATTTTCTTTAACTTCACGTCTAACATCTTTATCAGGTACATCTTTTTGTACATTTTTTTGTATAATATAGTCTACTATTTCTTTATCCTGTTTAACTTCATTTTCATTTTCTTGCTCATTCATTTCACATTCTAGACATGAATGACCAGTATTGCCACATTTTTTGCACTTTAAATCACATTTTTTTGCATTATGCCCTGTTTTACCACATAAATATATTTTTATCACATTCATTGATTAAATGATAATTTTTTTCACAAAAATAACAAATTTTTGGTTGACCCCTGTATTTCACAAAACCCCTGTTACCATGAACATTAATAATACTAGCTACGTGCATAACATTATCATTTTCCATTTTCAGTATTACTCCACATTCCCATCCCCAGTCCATAGTCCACTTTCATCATATACTTTTGTAGTGTCCATTACTTCTTTACATATAGTTAACAAATGGTCTTTCAATTCTTTTGCTTCAACTTCAGTTCTAAACTGGATCATTATTCTTTTTTTGTTTGTCTGTAAAAAAGCTTGCACCACATATTCTGACCATGGACAAATATTTTTTCTTTTGTTAATATGCACCCAAAAAATGTTCCATGGCTTGCCCAGTCTCAAATATCAAGTCACAAAAAGTCTCTTTATTAATTAAAATGAATGCTCTTACCTCTTATGCTTTGACACCCAGAGGTGCTATGACAGAGTCCCAAACCTTATAGCTGTCCAAACTTTCTTCTTTTTTTACATATCACATGTACTGTATACTTATTTTTTGTTTCTTTTATTTCTTCTTTCTTCTTTGCTGCTTTACCCACAGTTTGTGCATAAGTTTTTGTCTCTTGAACTTTTTTTTGGCACAGTCTCTTCTTCTCCTTTTTCTTCATCTATTTTCTCCATGATATCACTCCATGAAATTGCTGCTCCACTTTCTGGTTCACTTTGGTTTACCATTTCTTCCAATTAATCATCTCACAACCCTCCTGATTGGAAGGTTGTAATTATGCATTTCTCAGAGGTAACAGTCTCTCCTTCGAATAATCTCCTCTAAACGTTTTCCTCTGAATCCATCTCTGTTACAGCTACAATCTCCTTTTCTTCCAATATCACTGCTGTTTCTGCACTCACAGCATCAGAAAAAAACTTCTGGCAGAGACTCTACCATTTCAGCTACATTTTCATCAACCTTCACTTTATTTTCAGCCAAAGCTTAATCAGCCATATGTTCTTCCTGTTCCTCCTGGCTGCCTTCACACCTGGACAGGAAACAGGAAGTCAGAATGTGTAACACACAAATCCTTCCCCTGACTACCAAGAGTCGGGGAAGTTCCCAGATACTTTGACCAAATTTTCCTTAGTAGTCTAAATACCAATGCAGGGCACCCCTAAAAAGAGGCTTCTAATGCAGTCAGCAAAGAATACATAAAATAAAAAAATAAAAAAATATATTTTCTTTCTGGCCCTCAACTGAAAATATACATTTTTGGCCAGTCAGACTACCCCAGTCAAGAAATCAAAACATTTAAACACTATGCTTATATTCATATCGATAGGTTTTGACCAAATAACTTGATTTCATGTTTTTTTTTTCTTTTTGCCTTTTAGCCTCAAAGTTCTAAAAGTATCTTTGGATGTAATATTAACCATTGTACCTATATCCATATTAAATTCAAAACTGTTTAATAAATCTCAACATTGTTTACATTCAGTCTTATCATCTTATCATAATACCTCTGATGCATGTTTAGAATTTCATGGCGTTAACGTTTTGTATGGTGCTTACAGATTGCTTTCTTACTTTGCCTCTATAACTTCTTTTATGGAATTTTCAGTTATTCCACATGTAGTGAGTAATAAATTTAATGTCTGGATAAGAAGCTTCCAGAATTCAACTAAATGTTCCTACATGACAGAATTCTTTTATGAAGTAACATGGTAATATAAGGGGTTTTCATGACATGTGATTGAAAATAAAACAGTGATTTTATTTTCAAAAAATTGAACAAACTATTAAATATAAATTACTCTTTGGTACTGTACTTCGGGGTGTAGAGAAGGAGTGTAGACTATCAGTTGTTGTCTGAGGTGATACTGGAGTCATAGAGGAAGGTGAACAACCTTGCAAGTGGCAATGCCAGTGTCAACTTCAGGATGCTCACAACATGGATTCTGATGTCAGCATGCCCACTCTAGTGAAGTGAAGAACAAGGTGACATCTCTTCAGTAAGTGCAGGTTTTGTCTAATACCATCCATCACATTTGTAGTTAGACGTGTACACTGCAACACAGATAAATAAGTAGAGTTAGCATCTGAGTGCTTTAATAGATGAGGTTTTGATCAACCACATTGTCAGAGGGGTGGCACAATGGATAATGGGGAATGCATGGAGGTCTGCCACCACACCTCTCAGAAGGTGCAGCTGCACAGTTGTGCCACAATATGTGTATGACTAGAATATGAATGTGGAATGTTTCCTGCCTTCTCTGCCTGTCCCATCCCGGCTCATGTTTATTTCCAATTTCTTTCAGCCATGTTTGTTATTTTCTTGCACTACCCTAAGATGAGTGCAGACAGCACTATTGTCACGTGTCATACATTCTGCATACGTTAACATGCATTGTTGTGCCAATAAGACTGGCCCAGAACCCATCACTTTGAGATGTTTCTGCAAGACATATTCATATATGATGTACACAGCCTTTTCATTGCAGATATTGTATAATTTGGATGGACCTGTCTGCTCCTGTTTCTAGGCTAAGCATTTTCTTATTTATGCCCTTATGCTACTGAATACATATATATCTGTAAGCCAAACAGCTAGCACATTGTTTCTTGTTGTGTGAACCATCTGTTTGCCGATATTTTGCTGCTCATACGTGTTTTATGTGCTCTTCTAAACAATAGAGCATTGTTTTCTGTTTGCACAAATTGCCCTGTTTATTTCCTTTATGCTCTGTTGTTATTTGACATATATATCACCTCTATTTGTGAGATTTTATTGCTTGTACATATTGTATGCATCCTTCTTTTATCTCTTTCTTTAAGTCACACCCTCTTTTTTCTTCATTCTTTTATTTGTCTCCTTTTTTTATACAACAGCAAATTGTATTAGATGCAGTTTTATTTTATTTTATTTATTTGTTAACTAGGAACATACATTTTTCCTTCATGAACCCTTTTCATCAAAGGCTGGGGCACACTGCCAGGATAAATGCAAAATATATAAGAATATGCAAAACTCCAAAGAGACTATGGCCAGAAGACAAGAATGAACTTCACACCCTGGTAATGTGAGGAATAGTCAAAAAAACAAGATGAACTGGCTAGCTGGCTGCCCAATAATCTACAAGGACTTATAGTAATAACCAGGGTCGGTAACCTCATGATGTACTGCTGAAACACATATCACTATTACATAAAGTGTTACATTTTCTTACTAAATGCCTACTTTCTTCATGATTCTTTTTTGAATTTACTATTTTGTACCAGACTGTGCATGTATATTATACCACATATGCATTTTTGTTACCCTAGTGTTAGCCTTACTATATGGCATTTGAATCTTAATACATACATACATACAAATCTTTTAAGCGGGCATTAAAGCCCTTCTAGCTTGCCAATATGCCAAAACACTTGTTCTCATAATAAATGTCCAGACTGTGCTTAAAAATATCTACACTAGTACTTGCTTTAATGTAATTTGGTAGTCTGTTCCAAGCATCAGCTACTCTGTCAGAAAACCAATTAGTACACTTCTCATTCCTATAGAATCTTCTACATAGGTTGTCTGATGATTCTCTAGTACTTTTTGTTAACCCCAAACATTCCCAGAGGTAGTTGTCTCTAAATGCCCTATATACCTGAATAAGATCTCCTCTTAGACATCTGTAAGAGACACTGTACAAGTTCAGATATTTTAGTCTTTCATAATAACTTACATTTTCACATCCATGGATGCCCTTGGTATATTTCCGTTGTACTCTTTCCAGTTTATTCATAATTGTTTTCCTGTAGGGCTTCCATATTGTTCTTCCATACTCAAGTTTGGGTCTAATATAACTAACAAACAATGACTTCATTATGTTTGATTTCCTAGACTTTATAAATCTTTTTATACAACCTATAGTTCTATAACTATAATTAACCAATTGGCTGATATGATTAGAAAAACTCATAGCTGAATCTACCCATATACCCTGGTCCTTAAATGGGTCTACAGTTTCAATCACTGTGTGCTGTATTAAATATTCACCTTTCAGTTTATGTCTCCCAAATCTCATATGCTTAGTTTTTGATACATTTATCAACATATTATTCTCCTGTGTCCAAATCGTCAATTTAGTCAAATTATTTTGCAGACATGCCTTATCTGTAATACTTGTAATCAGTTTATCCAATTTCAGGTCATCAGCATATAGACTGTAGAACACCTCAGATGAAAAAGTAAGGTCTGAAAGATACAATCTAAACAAGTAAGGGCCTAGTACAGAGCCCTGTGGTACATCTTGACTGTAACCAAGGATTTCACCTGTCCAGTCGGTGTGTAATACTTGCCATGTCCTATTTGTTAGCCATGCAGCTATCCATCTTATCAACAGTACATCAATACCTAGTTGTACTAATTTATTAATCAGTGTTTTGTGCATGACCCTGTCAAATGCTGAAGTTAAATCTATATAAACCACATCACAGCACAATTTGTCATTCATAGCTGTTACTATATTGTTATAGAACACCATGTTACAGGTGGTAATATATCTGTTTTCAACATATGCATGCTGATATATGGTTTCAAGTCCCAAACTATCCAGTTCTGACAATAACTTATCCAGTATTACCTTCTCCATTATTTTTCCACAACATGAAAGTAGACATAAGGATCTATATGACTCTGGATTTGTCCTACTCCCCTTTCCCTTAAAGACAGGTTTAATAAGTGCATGTCTCCAATCTTGAGGAATCTCCCCATGTTTATATGACCTAGTGAATAATAGATGTAATGGCAGTGTACGTTCATGCTTAATTGTTCTCAGGTCATTGTTCTCCTCCCTGCTCTTTGTTTTGATCCAGTTTGCACAGTTCTTTTTCAATATAATCTAATTTGATTCCAGTATCTGGGGTTACCTGGATGTCACTAGGACAACTTACCACCCCTTTTGTGGAGCCAAACTGTTTTGCATAAGATTTTGTAAGTATATCTATAATCTGTTGTGTGTGAGAATAAATTTTAGAATCTGCACAGTTTATCAGTTTGTGTACCTTTACTGCTTCCACATCTTATGTACCTATAAAAAGGTTTCCTATTATGCTCAATATCTTTATATACATTTTCTTCAAATTTTTCTTGATCTTGTCTAACACTATGCTTAATCTGTTTGCCCAGCTCGTTTATTTCAGTTTTCAAAATTGTAGTTTGACCTCTCTTCCATTTCTTATATTTTCTTTGTCTCTCACCTTAATCAGATATCTTGTTCTTATGGAAATATATCCCCCTGATGTTGTGTGCCTAGATCCTGATGTCAAACATTTTTTTGACTTTTTTCACAAAAACAATTTCTCTTTCATAACTTTCTACATTCCATTTGCAGTTTTTCCACTGAACACCTCACTCCAGTTAGTTTTATATAGTAACTGTTTTGCTTCCCCATAATCTGTAATTAACCTTCTGTGTATTGGCTTAGATTTCAGTTTGGCAGAATTATCTAGCAACAAATTAACCTTTATGACCCCATGATCACTGCACATCAATGGTGGTAAAACTTGACTTTTAAGTTACTGTAATTTCTTTGGAAACACAAACAATATCTAGTATATTCAGTCCTCTGGTAGGTTGCTATTCCTGAATATACTCTGTGAATAATTTCTTTGCTAACATCGTTGAATCAATATTATTCCAGTCTGTTTCTGGTAAATTTAAGTCCCCAGGAAATATTATTCTTCCCTCATGTGTTTCATGTAAGAAATGTATGAATTCCTCTAGGTCATCTGCACTTGACTTTGGCGGTCTGTACACTCCAACAATTGTTATATGTTTGAGGGTTGTCTTTATTGTCATGGTTACACAGTGTATAGTATTGGTGTTATCACTGAACATGTAATAATCACAAGTCTCATAGCTATCTTTCATGCCTATCATAACACCTCCACCTGATTTTTTTTGTTAGAATGTCTGTTATATACCCTGAGAGAACTGGTTTCCAGTCATTGTTCTTTAACCATGTTTCAAACAATAACAACAGCAATGTTGTGGCAACATAGGAAATTTTCCAATAAAAAACTTTATTATTAATGATCCTAGCAGTAACAACCATCAGAGATGCATCGGATGTTGTTATCTGTGAAGTGTTACATTTTTGACCTGGCAGAAATCCTGGCTAGTGTTTGTCAAATATTGCAAAATATCTTGAAAAACAGAAAAATAAGAAAAAAAAACAAACAAATCAGAGGGCCTTGTCGAAAGAAACAGCTCCACAGATAAGAATATGCAGCTTCATCAGAGGTAAAAAAAACCTATTTAAATTTTCTTTAGGTAGGGAATTTCATATTTATTTACATACCATACATACATACACTGTATCTACTGTGAATGAAAAACCCATTATATTGACCAACAGGAAGGGAAAGGGGAGATTATTTTTTATAATTTCTCTGCACTCACACTAACACTGTAATAAATACTTACTAGCATTTTTGCATTCGTTTGCCTAGTAGATCAGGGAGCATTTCTAGGGAAATCATAGAGTTGAAATTTTTTGTGAAGAATTGAAAATTAAATTTACTGTTTAATCAACAAAATGAGACAGACAATTTCACTGCAGTTAGTAGTGAAGGTACTTTACCTGTTTTAAAACTAGGATTTGTTCTTGTATAATTACATTGACATAAACTTACCTAAATTGTAACTAAAGTTTTTTTTTTCCCCCCAAGATTCATAAGAATATAAAATCCCCCAAAGGGGGGGGCCTTGATTGAATGAGGCCATCACATCCATCCCTGTTCCTGTTTCCACTTAACCACTAACTACTGGATAAGTATGTGACAACAACACCAAACGCATCTGTAAAGACTCTTGGGTCTTTCCTTGAGAACATCAGTGCTATTCCTTATAACAAACAACTTCCTAACTATAGATGTGGTGAACCTCTACACCTCTATATACCACACCAAAAACAGTGGAATGGATAGGTCTGATGCTCCAGGGATGTGGGGGCTCTAGATGTTGAAGTGGATTTAGTGGCGGAACTGCTGATATAGTTTTGACATCAAACTATTTCATCTTTAGAACTGTATGGGGTTACTGGGAGGCTAACATATTAAATAAATTCAGGTTTAATGGAACCTGTTATATGTACTACAAGATTCCTTGATGATATTTTTTTATACTATTCAAGGTTTTGAACACAAAGCATCAGATTTTTGAAACCTTAAACTCAACAACCGAGTTTTGACATAGAATGTGAACTACTGAAATGTTTAAGAACAGAGGCTACCCTGATCAAATGTTATTAGACCTGATTGAACAAACCTAGTGCCATCTCTTGTTCCTATACAGGTGACCTCTACATTGATGCCAGTCTAGCTGTGCCAAGGTTAAGTGATGATGAGCTTGGTGCTAATATAGTTCATTACGAAAAAGAATTTTAACACTATCACGTAAAATTGGCATTTCATTAACAATTCATTAACTCACTCTGGAAAAGTTAGGTAGTACACTAGGGGTTTATTTTTTAGAAGATCTAACAATCTCAAGGAAAATGCTAAGAAGGACACATACAATACAACATACATTTAATAAAGGATGCAGCAATGCAATTTTTTTTTGCAAGTATTGCAGCAAAAAAAAATAAAGTGCATTTTTTGTAGTGGATAAAAAATATCTAATTCCTTCCCCTTTGAACTGTGAGAGTAAATCTATCATATACATAGCTATGTGATTGCAAAATATCTGCTGCAAACATTCTCTTCCCTGATCTAGACAAATGCACACCATCCTGTCTGAACGCGTATGCCCAAAAGAAGGCTTGGATGCTCTACACATTTCCATTTTTTAAAACAGGACATTTTTTCCATGTAGGTGTTTATCCAAAAAATCTTTTCATTCACAGTGACCTGACTATCCTTTCTATAGGTGATTTGTGAAAAATATGTCCTAACACAAGTACAAGCTATACTATCTAGGAGGGCTGTGAGTTCCTGACTAACAGTCAGAGAATCTTTGTTGGTGACATAATTTGTACCAACATGAATAAAAACAGATCCAATAATGTACCATAACCATTACTGTAATACTAAGAATATTAAACAGTAATGTTTATTTTATTGGCTTGGGAGTTTGCATGGTTTTAGTCTGTATTTATGTGGTGAAAGACTTTATGGGAGATACTTTATGCCTATTCTAAACAGAATAGATATTCATGAATTAAGCTCTGATTTCTTGCCTATATCATTAAAAAAGTCTTGCATTTCATCCTCAAAGTCTGCTGTTCACAGCGACACATTTATTATTTTAAGTGTCTTTACGTTGCATATTTTTTGTACTTACATCTCTAAAATATATATTTTGCATAGTCATCTCATGGATATATCACTGTTTTAAAAGTCCAATTGTTTTTCTGGTTATTATTTCAGTAAGACTGTTTGCCAATTTAATTTTGGGGATACACTACCTTAATCTAGAATTCTGTTTTAGGGAAACT
Source organism: Protopterus annectens (assembly GCF_019279795.1). Classification (NCBI taxonomy): domain Eukaryota; kingdom Metazoa; phylum Chordata; order Ceratodontiformes; family Protopteridae; genus Protopterus; species Protopterus annectens. The sequence continues at coordinate 1,173,294,520 of NC_056728.1, read as the reverse complement.
GGACCCAAAGAGTATTTAAATGAGTTGCTCATGGTCGTATTCTATGCAACCAGGATGTGACAGGATACAAGGCAAGATTGCTTTTTATCTGAGTACTTAACTGTGACCTATATGATGTCTAACTGCAACTTATATTCATTAAATCCTGTTGTCTTTGATTAATGTAATGTAATATGTGATGATCTTTTAAAAAAACATCATGAGAGCGAGAGTTTCACACTGATATTTTCTCTTAATGAATGGTTGACTGACATTAAAACATTTAACTGAATCAGTTAAACAGATTAGTCCCACTAAAGTAGTCAGGGAGTCCCAGGGTGGTATTTATTCTACTGGGGGAAGTTTAGCCAGGGTATTAAGGAACTTTTCTTACTTCTCTGTAATAGGCACCATGGGATCATTTACCATCCACCAAAGCTAACACCAAGTCAAGCAGATGGAACCTTGATTTAATATCTCATCTGAAGGACAACACACTCAGGAGTGCAGCTATACATATATATATATATATATATATATATATATATATATATATATATATATATATATATATATAAACAATAGCAAAGGTCTGGCTCCAAATAATCCAAACAGCATAAAGTTCTCCTACTGGCATGAAGGAGAACTTTATGCTGTTTATTATTGAGCCAGACCTTCTATTGTTTTTTATATACTCCTCTTTTTCTTCGTGTTAAGCAAAGGTGCACAGTGTTTTTCAGGTATCAGTCTTTTTCATTTTATATATATATATATATATATATATATATATATATATATATATATATATATATATATATATATATATATTGTAAAAATTTAGAACTACATACTTTTGAGCATTTTATAAACGTTTTAATCTACCACCTATCCTTCAAGACCAGCACATAACTATCATGTTTGATAAAAGATACAGGACTTGTCAGTGTTTTGGGTTAATATAAATGCACCATAGTATGCCACTGCCATAGTAGGCAGACCAATAAATAAAATACAGATTTTTTTTTATTTAACTTGTATTTAAACAGATAAACCCACAAGGAAAGTGTCCCATTTTAGAGGTGACCGAGTTTCACTGTAAGTGACTTGCTGAAAGTCACACAGCACAGTAGGTAAACAGAAGGGGAAGGAATCAAACCATGTTCCTTTCACTACAGGAAGCAGTTTGTTAACAAATCAAAGTATTAATCCTCTGCACTAAGTGCCAGACCTCAACAGGTATGACAGCTGTATTTCAGATTATAGTAATATAATAACAGCAAACATGGTGGATACAGCAATAATAGCATCACATTTTTCTCATCTTAGACAGTCTTCTGCCCTCCTTATTTTGCGCCCTTCTTAGCTGCATGAACTTACGATTTTTCTGTTTGAGAAATCCAATCTACAATGAGATAAGTTCATCTTCCACATTAGTATAAATGCAGCAGCTCAGTTAATAACTAAATTATGTACATCATTGATGACTGGAAAAGTGACTTGGTATGAATTCTTTATGAAGAAGAGAAAGTCTTGTAGACCAAATTAAGTTACAAAAGGCCTATGCTATCACTAAGAAAACTGAGGCCTGCGTTTCTGAGAATGTATTCATTGCACCTACCTTTGTTTCATTGTTTTCCCTAATCTCACAATATAAAACACATGTGATACTGATAGGATCTTTTCTGTACTAACAGGCAGCAAAGTCCCTGCAGCAGACTATCACTTTCGTCTGTCTGTGGTATCAGGTAACATCTCCCTATTCACATTTAAAGACAATTAAGTCTCTTAACTATGCTTCAGAGAGGTACATCACAGACTGCTGTGAATCCGACTTTATAAATTACGCTTTGTGGCTGACAGGCAGATGCACACACATACACACATACACACACACACACACACACATGCAGACACACAAACGCGAGCACAAACACATATACAGAAACACTGAAATACATACTGACAAGCATGTACACTTGTAGACATATAAACACACACACACACACACACACACACACACACACACACACACACACACACACACACACACACACACACACACACACACACACATGCAGACACACAAACGCGAGCACAAACACATATACAGGCACACTGAAATACATACTGACAAGGTTGTACACTTGTCCACATATAAACATACACACACACACACACACACACACACACACACACACACACACACACACACACACACACACACACACACAGTGAAATCTCTCTTCTATAGAATACTTACTTTTCAACAACAAATGTACTTTTCTTTATTGTTTCCTGACAAGGAAAGTAAAACAAAACTTACATTCAGTTACATACCTCTCAAATCTAGACAAAGCCATAAATAATGGGGGGACAAAGGCCCAACAATACAGACACTTTTTAAATATTGCTCTTACGATGTTAGAAAATTGTTAGAATAAAAAGGTTTACATTAGTATGAATTTTCTCAAGGGTATAAAATCTGAAACTCAAACATTAGTCATTATTTTCTGACTTCAACACTCAATAATTTGCCAATGATTTGTGAGAAAACCCCAATTGTATAAGAAACAGACCAAAAATTATTTTTAGGGGGGGGGGCACAGCCCCACAATAGTGATTTTGATTACCTGCATTTTCGATCATCCGAGCATTTGAGATTTTGATTTTTTGTCTATGTAATATAGACCCTTTATTTCACCATAAAAAGGCTACAAGCCTGCAGATCCTTGCATCATCTGGGACAAGACTGAGGATCACAAACAGGCCGTGGCCTGCTTTTCTTCTTGGGATTTGTGCTAACATTTTGCTTCTGGTGAGAGAAGAAGCAAAGGAGTATTGTATCCCGACAGAAGCTGTGCTGAGACCAGCATTAGTCGTAGCCAGTCAGTAGACATTCATGTGACTCCCCTCTTTTCATCATTCTTGACAAGCCATTTATTTTTCAGTAAGTACTGCTTGATTTCTTTCTAACTTCAGAATATCTGCCTAAATACTTCATCCTTAAATTTTCAGGGTCTACTTATTAGTTTCTCAAGTGTTTGATAGTGCTCTGTACAGACTCAGACACCTTGAGTGACATTTTTCCTGTAAAAGGAATATATAAGGAAACAGCTCCAGTATTTAGTAATAATGACCATCCCTCCTGGCATGTCTAAAGGTCAGTTCCCTATGCTTTCTGCTATTAACCTGGTGAACATGGGCATTCTGAGACAGTGTAGCAACTGCCTCATGTACACAGACAACCCTCTCCTCTTACCTCCCAACACTCAGACTTGTGAAAGATGCACTTATATATACAAATTGGAAACAATGCACTATCAAGCCAAGACCAGAATAGCTGGTCAAGAGGAGAAGTTCAACACCTGCACCACACCACATGCAACACACAGCTTTCCAGAACACCCACCATCACAGCTCTCACATAAAAACACAAACTACACACCCACCTTTGCAGAGGCTGTCAATAGAAATCTACCCAAAGAGCAAAAACCTCCAAGGTAGAAAGGCAGTCGACCACCACAACACAGCACAAACCACAGGACACATAGCTCACCTCCACAGTGTGCCCCTCAACCTAAGCCCCTAAGGCTAAACACCTTGCCAAATGCACTAATCATAGGTGACTCAATAGTGAGGCACACAGATGTCCCACTCACTAGACTGAATAAGGAAAAGGTAACAGTCAGCTATCAGGTGCCAGAATCTGACACATAACATATGCACTCAGGTCACTCCACAACAAGTATAAGTATGACTCTGTCACTGTCCACGTGTCTGTGAATTACCTGAGATGCACCTCCCTGGACTACATAAAAAGAGAGATGGAGGAGCTCTTGGATTATGTGGCCCAGGCAGGTACGACCCTAGCCCTGAACAGCATCCTACCACCACCCAGAATGATACCGCAGTACAAGCAGAAAATGATTGACTTCAACAATTGGCTAAGTTTCTGGTGTCATTCTAAGGGGATCCAGTATCTGCCTGCTTGGGATGACATGATTGACAGACCTCGATGCTTTGCCAGGGATAGCCTGCATCTGTCACCCCTGGGTTTCTGTATACTGGCTAAGGCTCTTGCCACCCCTATAGTGCCTTTTTTAGGTGATGTTCCAAAGACCAAATTACCACCTTAACAGCTATAAATAAAGGGTCATACTGCTCAATGCTAGAAGTCTAAATCTCAAGATGCACTTGCTCGAAGCGCTCCTCAAAATGGAGAACATTGACATTTATGCTGTAACGGAGACCTGGTTTAAAGCAGCAGAAAGCACCCCTGTGCTACCAGGCTATAACTCATTACACACCTTTTGTCCCCAGAACATGGACTGAAGCTCCAAAGGCAGTGGTGTCTCCATATTCATAAAAGATATGCACACCTTCAGACTAGCAGCTCAGCATAATGCATCTGAGATACTTCAGGTACAACTAACATTGGGTAAGATGGTGATTCAGGTCGTAGTCTGCTATAAGTCCCTAGCCATGTCCCAAGACTCTCACTCCATGTTGCTAAGCACCCTGGAAGTGTTAGGGTCCAACCCAACACTCTCATACTAGGTGACTTCAACTACTCCTCCATCAACTGGGAAAACTACTCATGCACCAATACACTGGGCCAACACTTCCAGGAATTCATAAATTCCAATGCCCTGGACAAGCTCATTCTTACCCCCACTAGAGGAAACAACATCCTTGACCTTGTTATTATTAACATGGGCAACCGTTGCTCTACACCAATAGTCAATTGCTCCCTGGTTAGATCTGACCACAAATTAATCACCATGGAAATCCACATCTCACCCACACACCCCCACAAAGGTAGCCACCATGAAAAACTTGTCCAAAGCTGACTTTGGGCTCCTAAAAGCAGAGGTGGCTAACTTCACTGCACCCATGTCAATGGAAAATAGATTCATGACTGCTGAATCATACACAATGCACTGTAAGAACACATACATAAATGCATGGAACTTGTCATACCCAACAGAACCAAGATGCTCTCCTCCAAAAAAATGGAAGCCAATTTGGTGGCCCACTGCCATAAATAAACTCTATAACAGGAGGAAGAAACTGTTGCAGAAAAAGGTGATGTGCCAAGACTGGAAAAACTCCCTTATTAGCTTCAACAAAAATGTGCAATCCCTCATCAAAACCTCTAAAGCTAGCTATGAAGCCAGAATTGCGGCAAACACTAATACCAACCCCAAAGCCTTCTATAGTTATGTCAAGAATCTCCACGGCAATTCCCAGGTTTGCTCTGCATTACTGCACAATGGTAAGTCCTAAACAGAGCCAACAGATATTGCCAACATACTGGCCGACAGATTCAGTGCCAACTTGACCCCTCTTTCCCCCCTAAAGGACCAATTACAATACCGGAGGAATGTCAGGCACTCAGCATTACTGCAGCACAAGTTAAAGCTGCATTGTACAAGGCCAAGAGTACAGCTTCCATGGGACCTGACAATATCCCTGGATGTGTTCTACATGAACTACAAAGTGAACTGGCACCGCATCTGTGTGCCCTCTTCAGTCACAGCCTCACCTCAGGCTTTGTCCATACCAAATGGTGCACTGCTACAGTCATCCCTCTCCATAAAGAGGGAGCGACTACAGACCCTGGGAACTATCGCTCCATTAGCCTGATGAGTCTGATATGTAAGGCTATGGAGTGCATCATCATGGACCTAATTAACAAGGATATAAGGAATCTCCAAGCTCTAGATCCCATGCAATTTGGTTTTGTGAATGATGGATCATGCCTGCTCAAACTGGTTGACTTTTTTGAGTCAGTCACCAGAGCTATGGATGAGGGCTAGTCAGCCTACCTTGATCTGGCTAAGGCCTTTGATACCATTCTCCACTCAGGAATTATTGATAAACTCACCAAACTAGGCATAAACCTCTATATCACTAGGTGGGTAGCAAATTGGCTCACAGATGGAACTCACGGTGTGAAAGTAGTAGACTCCAAGTCAGACTGCCGACCAGTCAAGAGTGGAGTCCCACAAGGATCAGTCCTGGGTCCTCTCCTGTTTGGTATCTACTTGTTAGAAGTCCAGGCCAACATGGAGGGACTCTGGCTGACCAAGTTCACAGATGACTGCAAGCTGGGAGCCATTATTAACTCCCCAAGTGATGTACAGATCCTACAGAAAGGCCTCACTGAAACCAATTACTGGTGTCGAAACCATGACCTTAATCTTAATGCCAAAAAATGTGTCATCATCCCTTTTGGGAAAAACTCCATTCCCACTAATTACCACATTGGTGGGAGCCCACTGAATACTGAGGGCGTTATAAGAGATCTGAGGACACAGGTTGACAGCAACCTCTACTTCAACCACCACTTTGCCACTGTGGTCAGAAAGTCCTTCTATGTGACACATCTCATTACCAAGAGTTTTACATCCAGGAAGAAAGAGGTCATCATCTCTATCTACTCTTCCCTCATTAGGCCAGTCATCGAGTATAATGCCCCATTTGGCATGTACTTCACTAGACACATGCAACAGCTGGAAAGGCCACAAAAGTACCTCACAAAGAGGATCCTAGGCCTTAAACACATGTCCTACATGGACAGACTCAGAAAACTCCAGTTATTCTCTGTCTCATATTGTCTACTAAGAGGCGATCTCTGCTTGACTTACAAAGCTATGTCTGACCCAGCTCTGTTAGAATTGCTACATCTAAAGAAATCCCAATCCCTCCACACCACACACTCCAGAGACCTCAACCTCATTACCACAATCAACAGAACATGCTAGAGGGACAGGTTCATAACCCAGAGACTGCCCATGTTCTGGAATAGACTTCCCATACATGTCAAGCAGTGCACCTCACTGGCCCTCTTCATGAGAAATCTTGATGAGTGGATGGGAAATAGAAAGTTCACCCCAGGGATCACTCTAGTGGATCTGCTTGATGGAACCACTGGGAACTAACTTCGGGCGGCACGATCCCAGGGCACTTCTATGGACTAGGCTTGCAAAGGCCATTAGCTTAGTACACACCTATGAACCTATGAACCTCTGAACAAGCAGCCTATCTCACAGGCTGTTTATGCTCTCTTTACTCTATGTTGCTTACACAGAGTCAGTATTTTTTGTGATATGATTACAGTGTGGTGATCCTCTACAAATGGGGCTTATTGAAATTTGATGTGTTTGACTTTCTTTCTTGCCTGCATGAAATGCAATTTCCCATTGGTTATTGCATGTTCTTGGGCTTATCTCCAGGGCAGAGAGATAAGAGATGTATTATTTTACTACTATAGAAGTCATCAAAAAATGTATACATGGTATTTTATTTTTTCACACTGTTACTTATATATTGCATGTATACCTATGGGAATATGTATTCCTCTTTGCTAGCAGAGTGGCAGCAGATCAATATAGAGACTAGCAACACTTATTTGAGACTGCTTATAAGCTTTGTCCAGCCTATAGAGAAAGAGTTGAGTGATAAAGTCATTGAACAGCAATGTGAGTATGCGAGCATTGTTGGAGATGAGCGAGCAGATGTTTATTTTAATTAACTTATAGAGAAAGTGTCTTGCTATGAAAACAGACTATTGCAGCAGAAGAGAAGGAAATTGGCCAGGGACTTGCACAACTTTTCCAACCAACACGTTTTTACCTGGTCAAAGAATCGTATGAGTCTAAATAAGGATAGAACCAATCAGCACCATACTGTGAGTGAAAGCATGAATCAGCAGGAGGGCACGTCAGAATTGAACAATGGCATGAAAGGGGAGGTTTATTGTATGGAATCCTTGCAATCTCAGCAGGTGATGTCACCGGCACATCCTCCATCAGTATACTCCACTCCATTGGTGGAGCCACCTCCTGCAATTGAAGTGGGGAGGGTCCAGATAATTCAATGGTGGTGAGACAGAAAATTATACCTACTATGAAGGAACAGGTTTTTTTCAACTTTTCCCTTGACATTTCAGAATCACAGGAAGAAGTCCTTCGATCAAGGAATGCAGCAAGGTGGCCAGAAAAGGAAGGAACCTCCAACGTCGTTCCAAGTAAGGACACTCAAGAAAATCTGGGTGACCGAAGGGCAGGACTAGTATGGAATATTTCCAAATATTGCCTCACTGATGTGGAAACATCTTTATTTTCTAAAGGTCTGACATTTATACCTTCATGTGATTTCGATATTGGTGAATTGTTAACACAGTTACGTTTGTTTGCTCATAATGTTTCATTGAAGCAAATGTTTAATGACAATTCTGTGTATAAAATTTATAGAAAACCCAGTTGTTTTGTGCTTGGTTTTCCACCTAATGTAGATATTTTTGTTCAGGCATGTGAGAAGAAAATACATGATAATTTTGGATATAGAGGGAATGGAAGATGTACAAATTTAACTGCAGATGAGTGGGCAGCCCTTAATAATTTACGAAGGAACAAGAGTATAGTAATCCACCCCTCTGACAAGGGCGCACCAGTGGTGACTATGGACTCTGAGTACTAATGGACTGAACTGTAGAAAATGTTGTCGGATAGGAATGTTTATAAAGTTGTATCTTTGAATATTGTATAAACTATGCAGCAACGTATTATTAATACTTTGTCTGAATGTCATTGTTTAGGTATTTTATGTCATGAACTGTTTGAATATTTTAAAGTAGATAAACCTCGTATTCCCTAGATGCACGGGCTCACCAAGATACATAAACATCCCACTAAGGCTAAGTTTAGACCTATTGTAGCAGGGGCTGGATGGCTTATGGAGCCTATCTCCCCATATTTAGAGAAGCAATTGAGAATGATTTTGGATAATAATCCTGTGATATTGAAGGACACCGAACATTTTTTGAAAGATTTGTATAAAGTAACTAAGGGTCCACAGGGGGAGGTGTTTGACATTTTAGTAACCCTAGATGTGACATCTTTGTTCACATGTATCCCTTATCAGGAGGGAATTGCCATGGCAAAAGCCTGTTTGATGAAAGAGGGTAAGCATAGGATGCAAGAAATAGAGTTATTTGTATGCTTTTAGAAATAGTGCTTGAGCATAATGTTTTTGCGTTTAATGGTGTATGCTATTGGCAAATAGCGGGTGTCGCAATGGGCACAAGTTGTGCTAATTCCTACACAAATCTCATGATGATACAATGGAAACAACATTGGATACATGAAGGGGGTAACTCTTCAGTTCGGTTTTATTGATGTTTTGTTGACAACCTCTTTATTGGATGGAGAGGGAATGAAGCTGAGTTAATTGATTTTGTTAATGTCTTAAATACCAGTAATCATTTTTTAAAGTTTACTCTGAACAAGTCCTCATCTGCTATTGATTTTTTGGATGTGACAGTCATAAAAGGTGGAGAAGGTATCTCCACAAAGTTGCATAGGAAAGAGTGTTACTGTCCTTTCTTGTTTAGAATAAGTATGCACCCTCCATATATATTTAATCATACAGTGGAGGGTCAGGCTTTGAGATCCTCCAGATTATCATGTGAGAATGCTGACTTTGTAAAAGAGTTAGATTTTTTTGGCGGAAGGTTTTGTTGAGCGGGGCTATAAGAGACAAGATATAGAAAAAGCACATGGGAAAGTGATGAATGAAAGGAGAGGTCGTGGTACTCCTTATTTTTCGGATTTTAATAGGGTCAGAAAATGGCTCGACCAATTGATGAAACAGTCCCTGTGGTGTTAATCTGCACCAAGGATGTGGGTAAAATTAAGAAAATAATTAGTAGGAACTGGGACATCCTGACTGTGGATAATAGGATAGGTGAACTAGTAGGAAATAAACCTAGGTTTAGTTTTAAGAATAGAAAAAATCTTAAACAACAACTTTGCTAACCCAGATCTTTTGACAGTAGGTGTACCTTGGAAACAGGGACATGGAAGTGTGGAGCATGCTCGTACTGTGTATACATTGATGAATCTAGGTTCTTTAGACATCCCGATAGTGGGTATCTATGGCAATTAAAGGTGGGAGCTAATTGTAATTCACAGAAAATTGTATATGTTGCACATTGTGTCTGCTGTTTTAAGTTTTAGGTAGGTAAGACTAACAGACATCTTAGGGAAAGAATTAAGGATCACTTGTATTGTTATAAGAGGGGGTATGATTATAGTGCCATAGCAAAGCATACTTTAACAGAAGGGGAGCCACACACTTTTTTATTTCAGGTGTTACATGTGCAGATGAAGAACAAGAGATTGGGGGACATAGTGAATGACACTGAAAATGTTGAGCTTCAGTGGATCCTGAGATTGGGGGCACATTGGAGGTCTGGCCTGAATGATTATGCCCCCCTTAAACCTGTTTTAAAGGCTATGAATCTAAGGAAATAACATGAATGGGCTCAGCATGATTTTAAATCAATGTATATTTCTTTAAATTATGTTCCACTATCTATTGAGTGGGGTTGGTATTATAGGAATGTTAGTTGCTAGTAGTACTCTGTAATTACTGTTTTTTAATTGATTTGTAATTAATTGGATGTTTTGGAGGGAATTTACTGAGTTAGGATTGGTAAATATTTAATATATAAGGTATGGTTGGGACTGCTTTGATTGTCTGATGAAGTAATGTGTAACATCACAAAAGCGCTTACATTAAACATTTCTGGATTTTACTGAAGTTATTTGGAATATTACTGTTGTCTTCTGCCACTGGGTTTTGCTATGTCATATATACTGTTCATTCCCAAACTTGCTTGTTGCTAATTGGATGCAAAAGGTATACTTGTAGTTAATATACTCAAAGCAGGTGTTGCAGGGAAGTGCTTGGTGATAAGGAGAATAATAACAGGCAGTCTTGTACTTCTGATGTATAGGGCCTGGGCTATATGCCTGTGTGTATCAGTGATAGGGCCTGGGCTACATGCCTATGTGTATCAGTGATAGGGCCTATGCCTATGCATATCAGTGATGGGGCCTGCAGTATATGCCTATGTGTTAGGGCCTGGGGTATATTTTATGTATATAGGTGATAGGGCCTGGGGTATATACCTATGTGTATCAGTGATAGGGCCTGAGATATATGCCTATGTGTATCAGTGACAGGAAGATGTTTATTACTCATTATTACTCCTGAATTGTTTCCTGTACTTCATAATTAATGTTAACATTAGTAGGCTGAGAGATCCAGAAAGAGAGATCCAGAGTCCATGTGTGGTTGAAGTCCTCTGAGTCATCATAGGTTCATAGATTCATAGGTACTTACTAGGTTAATGATCCATGAGGATCTTCAAAAGTTGTGCATTCTAAATAAGATTCTAGCCCTAGTGTTTTAATTCAATTAACAAACAGCCCCTTGAATTACATGTACAAATAACTAGAAGCATGCAGAGATTCTATATTACCCTTGTCCATAATGGGCGAGGATGACAACCCAAGGATGAACTTTTGGTTTACCATCTACTCATCCAGATTACTCTTGAATAGTGAAAAAGATGTACTTTGGCTTACGTGAAGAGGAAGACAATTCCAGAGAAGTGATATTCTCTGTGAGACATATTTATCTCTCAAGCATTTTCTGTTTAAGTTGTATATTACACAAGATATTTGGAAGGGTAATTGGTTTTTTTTTGGACTATTAAAA
>NC_056728.1:1172992970-1173277970 GCF_019279795.1 Protopterus annectens | reverse complement strand
GGTTGATTTCACTCCTTCTTGGGGGAGGGATGTGGTCCAGTCACTTTAGTGCTATCACTGTAAAGGATATTGGTTGTGTGGCACTGAGCATTAGTTAGGATTGTGTGATTGGTTCTGCCACTCTGATGATGGTCGCCTTTGCAGCACATGCATGGATGCACATATGTGGAAGCACACTATGCCTACAGTGATGCATGCTTGGCACATATGTCACTTACCAGGGAATGGTTAGGGACTATCAACAATACCCCTGAGTTCTGTCTTGTGACTGATGCAGCTTCATGGAGCAAGGCTGGCATGTTGTACTCCAGCCTGGGTACAATTTATAGTCCACCCTTAAATGTAAACCCCCCCCATCTATTGGGAGAGAAGCCAGATCATCAGGCTGCTACATCTAGGACATGCCTCATCAATAATAGAGGACAGATGGACAAATGAAGAGCAGAGTACAAAATACCTTCATGCATGTCTGGATAACGGCCCCAGCTTGTTGGATGTTACTTCTATTAGTGGGCATCTACTGCTTTCTTGAAATTAATAAGTTCAAGTCCTAAGGGACAAAGGAAAGGAAGGAAGGAGACTGATGATTGTCAACCAGGGAAGGAAGAAAGAAAGCCATTTAGAGTTTTGATTTTGTCCTTGGAGCTTCTAACATCAGCAATAAGAGATACACTAATCTTGGTCTAACATAATTATAAACTGTTAATAAGATGATTTCTGTAGTCCAGGGATTGATTCTCTCAGCCTCCATTTGCCTACTGTGGGACTCTAACAAGTCACTTTACCAGATGTGACCAGTCAGTACTTCTTCTGTGGTGCAGCAGTTAGCGTTGTCACCTCACAGCAAGAGGTTCTCCCATTCGATTCTCAGCTGGAGCGCCTTCTGTGTGGAGTCTGCATGCCCCCCCCCCCCCAGTGGTTGAGTGATGTAAAAGACATGCAGGTAGGTGCGTGCATGAATGGGTGTGCCTTCCTTGAAGGTTGGGCGTCAGGCTGGCAACTCGGCACTGTAAAAATTCACTGCTAATCATTAGCGGACTGGAGTTCTGCTGTGCCGACCCCTAACCGGGAAAAGCCAAAATACATTACTTTACCACGCAGTACTTCTTCCTTATGTTGCTTTGAGTAAAAAAATGTTGAATTTTCAGACAAATGAAACAAATTCATTAAAAGTTCAACTTAGATGAAATAAAAATGAAAAACATTGAAAATGCATTTTTTTTTTTAAAATGGTACCTCCCTACTCCCCCCCACTCTGCCCACTGAGTGAGAGAGAACTTTGCTGACCCGTACCCTGTTAACTTATAACCAGATGACAACTAGACTCTCTTTTGTACCATCTTCATGTTTGGCCACCAGAGAGTGGCAGGCCTGCTTTATTTCTAATTTAATTGCCTTGTCCATCTGTAAGAAAGTTAGAATCTATGTCTTCAAAATGCTCGTGACATCTCCCCTGCAGACCAAAGACTCTTAGATTATTTCTGTACTCCTGATTCTTTTGGCCATTAGTCCACTGAGGCAAATGTTTTATAAGTCATGCTAAAATTTGATTTGCTGTTCTGATTCCCCAGATCAGCATCTGAAATCATATTATTCAGATGTTAAAATATTTCCATGTGTTACAACCTTCTTAAGCTCAGCAATCTTCATCTATAAGGTTTGTTGGAAATTTGTTTCCAAAATGGAGACAGTACTGATGTTGTCAACTAGACTCTGTGGTCTAATATTTTTTTCTTTTTTTTACACTTACAAATTGCAGGAAAGTTCCATACTTCTCAACTGTACAGATTTGTACAGACTGTCCAGATTTTTGCCTCATATTTTTAGTCTGTTTCTCACAAAACTGTGTTTTTTTTGGCAACTTACCGGCAAATCATTGGGGATTGAAGTCAGAAAATAATAGCAGACATTTGAGTTTCATACTTCATATCCTTCAGAAAATCAATGCTAATGCAAAACCAATTATTCTATCAACTTTCTAAGTTTGTAAGAGCAATATTTAGAAAGTGTCCCTATTTTCGGACCTTTGTCCCTCCTTTATTTGTAGCTTTGCCCAGATTTCTTGCTCTAAGAGGTTGAGAGGTATGCAGGTAACTGCTGGGGATCAGCTTGAATTGGGGTGCTGAAACAGTTCAGCCCAAAATTTTCTTTAAGTTAGCCTCAGCTTTCTTTGCTGAGATACATAAATAAATAAATAATAAACTATTACAGTATATACATAGAGGGGGGGAGAGAAAGAGATAGAGAAACTGAGCAGTTTGAGCATTAAAAATAGTATCTCTAATACAACAGTCTTTAGAAACATGCATCCTTGCTTGCCCAATAGCAGCGTTAAAAACTCTGTGCACCATCTCCCTGATGTTAATTTATTCCATTTCTCTTCTTTCATGGGGTGAGTGAGAACAGTACGTTGATGTGTGCCACGTACTTTCTGTAGCCAAAGCAGCCTCTTGCCTGTATTTATGGGGTCCTTGGTATAGATATATGGGGTCCTTGGTACAGATCCCCTAGATTACATTACTACTAGTGAAGAGATACCAAGTCATACATTCTTTACCTTGAAAAAGCTGTGATTATATTTCCCAGCAAAAGTGGAGTAGTAAGCTGAAGTTGCTATCTTTGTGAAGCATAGCCCACCCTAAAATCGGCCCCTCTCCCATGGCTAACACTGGTATGAGAAGATTGTGATAATAGGTTACCTTTGTATGTCAATATAGATATCTAGGCAACAATACAAAGAGTTAGGCTGCATTATAAGTATGAGTAATGGCTCATAATTACACATTATTTTCTGAAGGTGTATGACCAAATCTTTGTTTCACTGAAGACTTCAATGTCAACTAGACAAACATTCATGATAAAAAAGCACGTCATTTGTCATTGAGACACCTGTGTAGCTACACATTTCTATAAATGTATGTAAAAGTCAGGACGTTTTCCACCTTTATTTCTACTCTGAGTTATATGTTAGAAGGCACTCGTGTTTACTCAATCCTAAATAATAGTCTATGCTAACAGGAATGCTGCTGCCCTTCTAATTTATTTATTTACTTTTATGTTTCTTTATTATCCAGGTGAACCCTATTGGCACTAGTACAGTTTTTTAGTTGTGATGAACCAGTAATGCTGCTTGCTTCAGTGACTTCCACAGAGTCACATGGTAGTCAAAGGGTCAGCAAATGGAGACTAAGGGAATTGAACCAGGATGACACTTTTTAGTAACTGATAACCTTAAACTTTTGTGCCAAACTACCAGAAATTTTATTTTATCTTATAATAGGTTCATAGGTTCATAGGTTTATACTAGGCTATCTGCCCTAAGGCATTTATAAGCCTAGCCCAAATTATTGTGGCTTACACCACCCCTTACATGAAAAAATACTGTGCCCATTAGTTTGTTGTGCCTCTGTCCAGCAGTGACACAGAGATGATTCCCGGGGTAAACCTACGATCTCCCATCCACAGGTCTAGATTTCTCTTGAACAGAGTCAGCGAGGTGCTCTGCCTCACATGGACCGGGATTTTATTCCACAGCATAGGGAGTCTCTGAGTGATAAATCTATCCCTCCAGCATGTCCTATTTATATCCGTGCTAAGGTTTAAGTCGCTTGCTCTAGTGGTTTTGGTGGATTTGTATTTTTGAGGTGGAGCATGTCCATTAATTCCGGGTTGGACATGGCCTTGTATGTCAGGCACATGTCACCTCTGAGCAGATGGTATGCGACTGAATAGAGCTGGAGTTTCTTCAATCTGGCAGCATATGACAGATTTTGGAGTCCCTTTATCCTTTTGGTGAGGAACTTTTGGGGTCTCTCCAATTGCTGCAGATGTTGGGTGAGATACATCCCGAATGGGGCATTGTACTCGATCATTGGTCTGATAAGTGAAGAGTACAGGGGAACAATGACCTCACTAGATCTGGATGTGAATCCCTTCATGATCAGGTGGGCAATGTAGAAGGTCTTTCTAACCACTTTAGCAGTGTGAGTGTCAAAAGAAAGGCCACTGTCAACCTGGGTCCCCAGGTCACTGATAACCTCTTCTGTGCTTAGTGGATTGCCACCTATATGGTAGCTTGGGGTTACCTTGTTTTTCTCGAAGGGTATGACTATACATTTGTTGGAACTTCAGGCCATGGCTCTGGCACCAGCTATCTGTTTCCGTGAGTCCCTTCTGAAGGATATCCATGTCCGATGCACTTTCCACTATGGCGCCCAGTTTGCAGTCGTCTGCAAACTTTGTCAGCCAAAGTCCTCCCATGTTGGCCTGTACTTCTGAGAAGTAGATGCCAAACAATAGCCAGACCGAGCCCTGTGGGACACCACTTGTGACCGGCTTGGAGTCTGACACAGCGCCAGCAACTCTAACCCTGTGGGTTCTGTCCTGCCAGTTTGCAACCCATCTTGTGACATATGGGTTTACATTTAAGCTGGTTTTTTCTACAATACCGAGTGGGGTATTGTGCTTGCAAGGTCAAGGTAGGCTGTATGGACTGCCTTTCCTCATCAATGGCCTTGGTGACTGTTTCAAGAAGTCGACCAAGTTCAAAAGGCATGATCTTCCCTTGACAAAGCCAAACTGGGGTCCAATGTCTGCAAGTCCCTATATCTTTGTTTATGAGCTCCATTATGATCCTCTCCATAGCTTTGCAGACTAGACTTGTTAAGCTTATGGGGCGGTAATTACCAGGGTCGGAGTGGGACCACAGTTGCCCGCCACTCCTTGGGCACGTATCCTGTGGTAAGGCTGAGATTAAACAGCTGCCTTATGTGCGGGTTTAATTCCTCATTTAGCTCGTGTAGCACACAGCCAGGGACATCATCCGGTCCCATTGATGCTGTGTTTTTAGCTTTAGAGAGCAGCTTTCACCTGCTCATTTGAGATGTCCGGGAGGCTACACTCGGCTGGAATAGTTATCTCTCCTTTGGGGGGGGGGGGTGAAGTTTGCACTGAACCTGTCTGCCAGTATGTTGGCAATGTCTGTGGGTTCAGTGATTTTGTATCATTTTGGACTAATTCTGAGCATATCTGGGAGTTTCCACCCAGGTTCCTAACATAGCTGAAAAAGGCCTTATGATTGTCCTTTGAATCCATGGCAATTTTTCTCTCAAAATTGGCCTTAGTTGATTTTATGAGATTTTTTACTAATAATGATCAGGGGTGACTTCCTTTTATGGATTTTGTTCTATCATGTAATAGCTTTCTCCTCTTATTGTAAAGTTTGTTAATGGCTGGGGTCCACCAGACTGGACGTTTGCCCTTTGTGGAAAGAGTCTTGGTTTTATTTGGGATTGCCTGATCCATGCAGTCCTGGAGGTGTTCATAGAAGGCATTTGTAAGGGCTTCCAGCTTGGGTTGTGGTTTCCTCTGGCTCAGGGGCCTTGAAGGATACCACACCAGTCTTGAGTAGTGTGAAGTTTGCTTTAGAGAAGTTCTTCACTATGGTCTTTTTGCTTGGGGTGGGGCGGGATGTGGATTTCCAGTGAGATTAGTTTATGATCAGATCTCACCAATGAGGCATTTTGTCCCCATGTTTGTGACAATGAGATCTAGTATATTTTCTCCTCTCATGGGAACAGTGACTAGCTGTTCCATGGCATTTGAATTTATGAACTCCAGGAACGTTGGGCTAGAAAGTTAGGGCTTGAGTAATGTTCCCAGTCTATATTCGGTAGTTGAAGTCACCCAATATGATGGTGTTTGGAGATATATTTATACCCTCCAGTGTCTTCAGGAAGGCTGTGTGGGGTTCCTGAGTTTGAGAGGGTGGCCTGTAGCATGCTACAATTTATGGTTAGTTGCACCTGAATGGTTTCAGCTTCGTGCATTGCCACCAACCTGGAGGTGTGAGTATCCTTTATGAATATGGATACACCCCTCCTTTTGTGGTGTGGTGCATGATATGAGGTAAAACCTAATAGTGCCGGGTGCTCTCAGGAGCCTTGAACCAGGTTTCAGTTACAGCACAGACATCGATGTTCTCCATACTGAGAAGGGCCTGCATTTTGAGATTTAGACTTCTGGCATTGAGCAGCATTACCCTCAGTTTCTTCCCATTTTTGTTTTCTAGGGTGGTAGGTTTAGAATTTGAGCCTTGCCTAAAAAAGGCACTATGGGGGTGGCAAGAGCCTTAGCCAATATCCGAATCCCAGGGTGACAGGTGCAAAGCATGGCTTGTCAAGCATGTCATCCCAGGCAGACAGACACTGGATCCCCTTTGAATGACACCAGACATTAAGCCAATTGTTAAAGCTGATCATCTTGTCTCTATATTGTGGCATCATTCTTGGTGAAGGAAGGATACTGCTCAGGGTTAGGGTCATACCTGCCTGGGCTACATAATCAGAGAGCTCCTCTATGTCTCTTTTCATGTAGTCCAGGCTCAGGTCGTTCACACCAGCATGGACAATGACTGTGTCATATTTGTACTTGCCGTGGAGTGACCCGAGTGCTTGTGTTATGTGGCGGATTCTAGCGCCCGATAGGCAGCTTACTGTGACCCTCTCCTTGTTCAGCCTGGTGAGTGGGACGTCAGTGTGTCTGACTATGGAGTCACCTATGACAAGTATGTTTGGTGTTATATTTGGCCTTAAGGGCTGTGACTGCTTTGCACACTGCTTTTGTGGTTTATGTGTTGCTTGTGGGGTGTCTTGAGGTAGCAGTTGTTTGGGTGTCTGCTTTGGAGGCCTCTGCTGTTTAGGTAAAGTTTTACTCAGAGCCTCCGATTATGTCTTTGTGTGTTTATGTGTTTGATTCAGTGGAGTGGTAGCATTATGTGAGGCTGGTTTTGTGGTGTGTGTAGTTGCCTTCTCCTCCTGTCTGGTCTTGCCAGTCCTGAGTTGAGAGAGCTCAGCCTCCAGTTTGGCTAAATAGCTGCATCTCTCGCAAGTATTTGTGTTATGTGGGAGGAGGAGAGGGTTGTCTGTGTACATGAGGCAGTTATAACATTGCCTCAAGATTCCCAGATTCACCAGCTGGACCAGAGAGGAGATTGACAACTGACCTTTGGACATGCTAGAATAATATTGGGAAATCCTTAATTGAAAACAAGGGCCAGTGGGGAGTGAGGGTGTAGTGCTTTTAATTTTTAGTGCTGACTTATATAATTGCTTTAGTGAGCAAGTGCCAGGTAACTTGAGTGCAATGTGTTACAAGTAACTAAATGCAAAAACGACAAACAGTAACTTTCTTTCAAGTGAAACAAGGAAATAAGTACAGTAAGCAATGCAGATATCACTAGTGATCCACAGAAGCGCTGAGAAGTTGCATATTAGGTGGAATTAGCTTCCAGGAAAATAACAAGCAAACAAACAACAAGCATATAAACAAAGCTAGATTCAGTAGGCCTGGATCTAGTCTATGCTAGAGCAAACAAGGTGAACCAATTTCAGTAAGATACAGTTCAAATATTCAGGCACTATAAACCTTTAACCAGAAAATTCCCAGCTCAGAAGGGCAGAGTCCAGCCTCTTCTCCCACAAGAGTGCAGACCACGAACCTTCTTAATGTAAAATAACTGGCCTGAAGCCCAAGTGCCTAAACCAGAACTAATACACTTGGACACTGGGCTCTCAATCAGCAGTTCCCAACTTAGAAGGATGAAAGCTACCTGTCCTGCCACCACAGTGCTTGCCACAAACCTTCCTAATGTAAAACAACTGGTCTGAAGCCCAAGTGCTTAATCCAAAAGACTTGAATGATAGCTACACTTTAATCAAGTTACAACCAAGCAGTAATAAATACCATTGAATACTTTAGAGAATGTCTGGATTAGTGCTCAAGTTACACAAACAAAGCTAGATCCAGCAGGCGAATCCAGTCTATGCCACAGCAAACAAAACTTCAGTAAGAAACAGTTCAGATATGCATGCACTATAAGCCTTTAACCAGAAATTCCCAGCTCAGAAGTGCAGAGTCCAGCCTCTCCTCCCACAAGAGTGCAGACCACAAACCCTCTTAATGTAAAATAACTGGCTTGAAAGCCCAAGTGCTTAAACCAGAATTAATACACTTTTAGAATAACAGACACTGAGCCCTCAATCAGCAGTTCTCAACCTAGAAGGATGTAAGCTACCTGTTCTGCCACAACAGTGCAGACCACAAACCCTCTCAGTGCAAAACAACTAACTGGTCCGAAGCCCAAGTGTTTAAACCAAAAGGCCTAGAATGAGTTACACCAAGCAGTAATAAATACAATTGAGTATTTTAAGATGATGCAAAAGTAGGTAAAACACAAGTACAGTAAAAGCAGATGAAATTTTTTTTTTTTTTTTTTTTTTCTGAACAAGTGCTGAGATCAAAGAAACAGATTTGAGTGCTGAAACTAGAAAACTGGCTAGTTATAAGAAAAAAACAAGCTAGAAGGCTTCCCTCAAACACAGAAGGGCTTGTGGGCTCAGAAGCCTACAAATAGTCTGTACCACTTAACAAGAAAGGCAGGAAATAAGCTTAATTTTAATTTATTAGCATTGTGTTAGGAAAAATATTAGTAAAGAAAGATTTCGGGTGAGCATGCTTTCTTTTAGCTTGAGTCAAACAATCACATTTGGCACCCTATCAGATGAGTGACCCCAGTAGTGAAAGTCATGATATTCTGAAAATAAATTGCAATTCAAGCAGAAAACAAAAATTCTGAAACTTGTTTCTACACCTTTCAATCCTTTTTTGCAGAGGAGCTTCAGCACCCCCTAACATCTCTTCCCCCATCCTTGTCAGTTATACATACAAACTGACTTTGCTCCATCTCAAAGTGGACACAATAGAACAGAATACCACAGTCTCAGACTTAGGTCATACCTCCTTCATTTGTCCTTGTCCAGGGACAACATTTATGCTTCCAGTTATTTCAAGAGGCAACCACCTAATTTGTGTCAGCACCATTATATGTTCATAGACCTGATATTTTTAGAAATAAAAACTGTTTCTAACTTGTTTTCTAGCTATAAGAGTACTTGGAAATCATGAAGGTGGACCTCAGCTTTCATAACATTTCATACTTTTAGTGTTCGGTCTGTAATATAAAAAGCTGTACCGTCCTCAACAATTGTCCTCATCAGAACCTTGTAAAAAAATTAGATTCAGTTATACCAGCTGTATTATCCCAGATGTCTTTCTAACCATTGTGCGTACAGTATGGTCAAAAGGTCAGGTCTACACACACACACACACATATATATATATATATATATATATATATATATATATATATATATATATATATATACATACATACTACTATATATATATATATATATATATATATACATACATACATACTACTATATATATATATATATATATATATATATATATATATATATATATATATATATATATACATACATACATATATATATATATATATATATATATATATATATACATATACATACTATATATATATATATATATATATATATATACATATATATATATATATATATATATATATATATATACATACATACATATATATATATATATATATATATATATATATACATACATACTACTATATATATATATATATATATATATATATATATATAGAGTAGTATCTCAGATTTTAGCCTCTAACTGAGGGAGGTATCCACAGATTCCTTGACTAGACTTAAAATGATATAGTTTCTTACTATAAACAAAGCAATATTGGAGCTTAACTCAGTGTTAGGGCAATATAATAAAGTAACATAACATATAGTTGCATATCTATCTGGTTCCTATTTTAGGATTGCTAGATTTAATATGTACAATAAAAATACGGAATTGTAAAGTCCCCCCCTCCAAAAAAAAAAACTTTTCAGAAACTCTAAACCCACTAATTATTTTAGTTTCCATGGACTACTTAATGCCATATTCCACCCCTTTTCTTTCTAATCACACTATTAATCTATTATTATTTTTTAATTGTACAAGTCTTTCTATACTGTTTGAATGGAGGACAGCATCAAAAACTTTTGTCAGGTTTAAGTAAGCTGACTGAATTGCAATCCTTTGTCCATTATAAACTGGACTTTGCTGTGAATATTTTTGTGAATGTGTTTTTGGCATAAGTGTGTATGGTTATTTATGTTCAGCAACAATCTGGCATTTTACATAATTAAAGAATTAATTGTCTAACTAGTTCTTCTAAGGAAAATAAGAGGTCATTATCATTTATTTATTCATTTATTTATTGTCTTTTGTTTACCGGGAAAGTTCCATTTTCAGCAGAGGCCCGAAGAGAAAAGCTCCACATAAAATCCATGTTTACAATGAACAACAATAAAAAATTAAACATTTTAAGCATTTAAACATTACTTTGAAAGTCGTATTGAGGCAAACAGTAAAGACATTTATCATATACTTTAGAAGTTATATTATTTTACATAAGTCTAAGACATGTTAACATGTAATAGCTGGAGATACAAGAGCAATGATAATGCACATAGGTTCAGTATATGTATATTAATATTAATGAGGTAGGATGCCCCTAAAGCAGGAACAGAGTATAGAGGACGAGGAAGGGGTGATAAGCAGGCATAATGAAGAAAAGCATATGTAGAAAAAGCTCTGATAGTGAAGAGGTTCAGATAACAGTAGATAAGTAAGGCAATGAGGTGACTGATGAGGGGATATAAGAAGGAGAGGATTAAGGACACAGGTTAGTTGGAGGAGCAGTAGTGGGGATGAAACAGACAGGGACAGGGTTAAGAAAGGTGAAAGAATCAGGGTGTTGATAGAGAGAGTGGCAACAGTAGAGAAACAGAATGGTGGGTTTAGTCAGGATGGAAGCATGACTACAGCCATGATGAAGTTAGGTGTTATTTTAGGTTGTGTTTGAAACATGAGGTAATGTTGTCTTGTTTTAGGGTGGGTGGGATGGATATCCAGTGCTCAGCAACAAAAGAGTCACCTGCACTGTTATGAGATATTTTTTCTGTGAACAGTGATTCATAGGAGAAAAGTAGTGTTTGAGGATGCTTTGAAGTGATGGGCAGGTGTTGGGTTTGTGTATTACTTTGCGAGCACTAAGCAATTGGGAGGAGGTAAGGTAATTGGGTAGTTCAAGCCAGTATAGGTGCTTCAGTTCTAGGCAGTGGTGTGAACAGTTTGGTAAGTTGGATGCAGAGTAGTTAGTGAGAAAAGATTTGTTTCAGTAGAGAAAGTCCAACTTTTAGTGAGTTTTCTTGATGGATTGAGTGATGTGTTAATCATATTTTAAATTATCATCAATTAAGACACCAAGAAGCTTTATGTCAGAAATCGAGGTATTATTTGCTGATGTGATGTTGAAGGATTGTTTCTGTGCTGACAGATATTTGGGTAAAAACAGACTTTGTACAGAGAATATGAGCATGATATCATCTGCATATTGTACTATGAAGAATTCCTTGGTAGCTTTGTGAAGACTATTAGTGAATATGTTGAATATTATTGGGCCTAAAATAGATCCCTGAGGTACAACAACAGAGACAGACTGAAAGGAGGAGTGATCTCATTTCCATTTTACAGCCTGGAGACTGTTGGTAAGACAGATGTGGAACCAGCTAAGGGATGAATAGGAAAGTCTTAGGGAGAATAGTTCATGGGGCAGGCATTGGTGTGAAACTGTAGCAAATGCTTCTGATGTGTCTAAGATACTAGATTGTCAAAGTTTTTGTTAGAATTTATGCTTTCAGTAAAACTGAGCAGAGCAGTAGCGGTGCTGTGTTGAGTGTTGGAGATGAGACTGCTATTGGGAAGATGGGAAAAGAGTTGGGAATGCATGCATTTTTCTAATATTTTGGAGAGCAGAGATAGAATAGCTTTAGGTTGGTAATTGGAGAGGTTGGTGGATGTTCCCCCTTTATGTAGAGGTACAATGTGGGATTTTTTTGAAATGATGACATGGCTGTAGCTTTCAGTAAATGATTGGCTTATGAGTATAGCTACAGGGTATGGTATGGCATCTGCTTCAATTCTGAGATATTCTGGTGGCATTGTCAGCAGCTGGCATGAATTTTTTTAGTTTTAGGAGGTGTTTTTTGATAGAAAAGGTAGATACTGTTGGATGGAGAAAGGATTTTGGTGGTAATTAGTACTGTTTGGGATAGTGAGGCTGGTGGGTGGTTTGTTAAGTAGAGAGAAGACAGAGTATATGAAATGTGTATTGAGTTGTGTAGCTACAGGGATTGAGTTGTTGGTGGTAGTTGTTGAAGGAGTCATAGTTTGGCCTGGGTGTAATGGTCATTTGATTGTGTGCCAGAAAAGCATAGGGTTCTGTAGGTGGTTGTCTTGGAGCTTAGAAATCTATTTAGCTTTGTCTGATCTGATTTTTTGTTAGGAAATGTTTCTAAACTGTCTAAAACATTGCTATTTTTGTGGTGTTTTCTCAGTAGACCATACTTTACATGCTTTATGTCTGCTTCACGTGGGTTGCCTGGTTTCTCTTGTGAGCCATTGGGAGGGATTGGATTTGATTTGTTTTGATCTGATGAGATTTGTTTAGGAATATGTTGTTGATGTGAGTTATGACATCACCTAGGAATAGGTATTTTAGAATTTTCCCAGTTGTGTTTGTTGAAGTAGCTAATAATGGTGTCATTACTGAAGGAGCACAGTGTGTGTATATTATAACAAATTATGTGTTTATGTGCATGACTAGATTGTCTCACAGCAAAGGGCTGTAGATGGTCACTGATGGTGTTAAGCAGGCAGCCAGCGGTGTTAATTTTGTTAGGGGCGGCAGTGAGGATCCAGTCTAATGTAGACTCCCTATTACTGCATTTGTCTGTTTGAGTAGCAGTACTGAGAATTTGGGTTACTCCAAAGAGACACTGATGGAAAGTATGGGTGAGTCAGAACTGATATGTAGATAGTCTATATTAACATTACCTGTGATAATGGCTTCTTTATTGATATTATGGGAGATCCAAAACAGGATTTTTTTCTAGTAATGGGATGTTGTTTCCCAGAGGGATATAGATGCTACTGATGCAAATGCTCTTGTGTTTGTTGATTTTCAGGACAGAGGGAATTATTTCAGTATCTGGAAAGCTGAGGTGAGTGAGGGAGTAGGAAGTGATTTCTAGGTTGTATATGATAGACATACCTCAAGCTCTTAAGTTGTATGTAATTTCTGTTGATGTTATAGCTTGGGGTGGGAGAATTTCTTGGTCTTAATATCTGGTTTTCATTAGGTTTCAGTGGCTATTAGTATGTCAGGGGATGTATGGGGCTATATAGGCATGTAACTGTAGTAGCTTATTGTAGATGCTTCTAAGATATAAGCTCATAAAAAGTAGACTATTACCCTGGTTGAATGGAAGAGGAGTACTAGAGATAGCTGATGTGGTAAAGTTGCAAGTGTGGAGAAAACATCCAGGAATAAGGTGTATATCGCCATTAAGAGCAAGCTTGAATGAGAGGTGTGTATAGTGAATTTTTTTATATATTTATGTTTCACCTTTAAATTTTCACTGTGTAATGTAGATACTTCTTTGGTGTACTTGTAACAGTGCAGTACAGGTCAGAAGCTATATCCAGGTGAGAGGGGGATGATTTAGAATTATGCTGTGGTATTCTGGAGGTGACAGAGAGGCTGGGTAACAAGGAGTATGATAAGATGTGGCAGGGGCAATAATAGGTAGTAGAAGTAGAGTGGCATGGGCAATAATAGATAGTAGAAGTAGAGTAGCATGGGCAATAATAGATAGTAGAAGGAGAGTGGCATGGGCAATAATAGATAGTAGAGGTAGAGTGGCATGGGCAATAATAGATAGTAGAAGTAGAGTGGCATGGGCAATAATAGATAGCAGAGGTAGAGTGGCATGGGCAATAATAGATAGCAGAAGTAGAGACAGTTCATAGAAGAGCAGCAACCTTCCTTCTACAAAGAAATGATGGGGCATTTAGTAATAACACTAAAATAATGACTTTAAGTACTGGATTAAGTATGCTGTTTCATACGTTCATAGGTAAGTACTAGGCTATTAGCCCTAGGGCCTATATAACCCTAGCCAAAAAGGTACCCTGGCTTTCGCCACCCAAGAAAATTATTTTCCTGTGCCCCTGTCGAGCAGAGCCACAGAAGTGATCCCCGGGGTGAATTTCCTATCTCCCATCCAATCATCAAGATTTTTCTTGAAGAGTGCTAATTAGGAGCTCTGTTTGACATAGAATGATAGTCTGTTCCAGAGTATGGGAAGTCTCTGGGACAGGAATCTATCCCTCCAGCATGTTCTGTTTATTGTGGTGACAAGGTTTAGGTCCCTAAAGTATGTAGCTCTGAGGGATTGGGATTTCTTTAAGTGGAGCATGTCCAACAGCTCTGGGTTTGACATAGCTTTGTATGTTAGGCAGAGATCGCCTCTGCGTAGGTGATATGTGACAGAGTAAAGCTGGAGTTTTTTTAGACGGTCTGCGTAGGGCATCTGTTTGAGGCCAGTATTCCTCTTTGAGAGGTATTTCTGTGGCCTTTCCAGTTGTTGTAGATGTCTTGTGAGGTACATACCAAAAGGGGCGTTGTACTCTATAATGGGTCTAATGAGTGATGATTAGAGGGGAACAATGACCTCTTTTTTCCTGGATGAGAAACCATTTGTGATGAAGTGAGCCACATAGAAGGATTTCCTGACCACTGTGGTGATGTGATTATCAAATAAGAGACTACTGTCCACCTGTGTCCCAAGGTCTCTTATCACACTTTCACCATTAGGTAGACTACCACTTATGTGCTAGTTCATGGGTACAGAGTTTTTACCAAAGGGGATGACAATACACTTTTTGGCATTGAGCTTCAGGCCATGGCTTTGACACCAGGCATCTGTCTCAGTGAGGCCCTTTTGTAGTATGTCCACATCATTAGGCGTTTTGATTATGGCTCCTAGTTTACAGTCATCTGCAAACTTTGTTAGCCGAAGACTTTCTGTGTTATTCTGTACTTCAGAGAAGTAGATACCAAACAGGAGAGGACCCAGGACTGAACCCTGTGGTACTCCATTTGTCACTGGTCTGAAGTCAGATTTGGAGTCTGCTACCTTCACAGTGCAGGTTCTGTCCATGAGCCAGTTGGCAACCCATCTTGTGACATAGGGATTTATACCTAGTTTAGTGAGCTTATCTATAATTCCAGAGTGGGGGATGGTGTTGAAAGGCTTGGTGAGATCTAGATAAGCTGTGTGAACCACCTTACCCTCATCTATGGCTTTTGTGACTGCTTCAAAGAAGTCAATCAGGTTTAGGAGACCTGATCTGCCTTTTACAAACCCGAACTGGGTAGGGTCCAGAGTTTGGAGATTACCAATGTCTTTGTTTATGAGTTCCATGATGATACGTTCCATGGCCTTGCAGACCAGGCTCATCAGGCTAATGGGGCAGTAGTTCTCGGGGTCCATCATGACTCCCCCTTTGTGGAGTGGGATAACCGTTGTGGTGTGCCATTCAGTGGGCACAAAGCCTGAGGTGAGGCTATGATTGAACATGGTACTTAGGTAGGGTGCCAGTTCATTCTGTAGTTCGTGTATAACACAGCGTGGAATATTGTCAGGTCCCATGGATGCTGTGTTCTTGGCTTTGGAGAGTGTGTTTTTTACCTGTGCAGCCGTGATTACAGGAACTTTGCATTCTTCCGGTATAGAGATGGGCTCTCTTGGGGGTTTGTGGGGGGTAAAGTTAGCACTGAACCTATCTGCCAGGATGCTGGCAATATCTGTTGGTTCTGTATATTTAGTGCCATTGTGCTGTAACTCAGAGCAGATCTGAGTGTTGCCATTAAGAGTCTTGACATAGCTATAGAATGCTTTGTGGTTGTCTTTAGAGTCAGTGGCAATTTTGTTTTCATAACTGGCTTTGGAGGATTTTATGAGGGATCTCAGCTTCTTACTCAGGTTGACCAGGGAGTTCCTCCAGTCATGAGATTTTACTCTTTTTTGCAACAGTTTCTTTCTTCTGTTGTAGAGTTTGTTTATGGCAGAGGACCACCAGATTGGCTTCCTTTTTTTGGAGGATAGCATCTTGGTTCTATTAGGGATAGCATGATCCATGCACTCGTGTAACTGCTTATAAACTGCATTTGTGTAGGAGTCAGCAGTCGTACCTCTATTGTCTGTCTGCATGGGTGTCATGAAGTTTGCCACTTCTGTCTTAAGAAGTGTGAAGCTGGCTTTGGAGAAGTTTTTTAAGGTGGTTTCCCTAATTGGAGGTGGGGGCGTGTTGTGGATGTCTAGGGTGATTAGCTTGTGGTCAGATCTGACCAACGAGGAATTGACCCCTGGTGTGGAACACCAGTTGCCCATGTTGGTAATGACCAGGTCTAGGATATTGCTGCCCCCGGTGAGGGTGTGAATAAGTTGATCCAAGGCATTGGAATTTATGAATTCCAGAAAATGTTGAGCAAAAGAGTTGGTACATGAGTAGTTTTCCCAGTTAATGGTGGGGTAGTTGAAATCACCCATTATTAGGGTGTTGGATTCCACCCTAATACTTTCCAGTGTATCAAGAAATGAGGAGTGGGAATCCTGGGGCATGGTGGGGGGTCTGTATCAAGCTACAATTTGGATTGCGGTCTTGCCCAGAGTTAGTTGCACTTGGATAATCTCAGATGCATTATGCTGTGCAACTAGCCTGAAGGTGTGGATATCCTTAAAGAATATGGACACGCCTCCAGCTTTAGTGCTTCGTTCCGGGTTAGGTGGCCGAAAGGTGTGGTATGAATTATAGCCTGGTAACGCAGGGGTGCTCTCTCTATCTTTGAACCAGGTCTCTGACATTGCACAGATGTCGATGTTCTCCATTTTAAGGAGTGCCTCGAGTGAGTGCATTTTGAGTTTTAGACTTCTAGCATTGAGTAGCATTACCCTAAGATTTTGCTTGCTTGTACCTGTTACAGTGGTGAATTTGTCATTTGAACCTTGCCTAAAAAAGGCACTATAAGGGTGGCAAGAGCCTTAGCCAGTATCCGGAATCCCATGGGTGACAGGTACAGGCCATCTCTGGCAAAGCATCGTGGTCTGACGATCATGTCGTCCCAGGCAGACAAATGCTGGATCCCCTTAGAATGACACCAGAAGCTTAGCCAATTGTTGAAGTCAGTCATTTTGTCCTTGCACTGTGGTATCATTCTGGGTGATGGCAGGATGCTACTCAGGGCTAGGGTCATACCTGCCTGGGCTACAAGATCGGAGAGCTTCTCCATGTCTCTTTTCATGTAGTCCAACAAGGTACATCTCAGGTTATTCACACCAACATGGACAATGACAGTGTCATATTTGTACTGTTGTGGAGTGACCTGAGTGTGTGCGTTATGTGGTGGATCCTGCCACCTGACAGGAAGCTGACAGTAACTTTCTCCTTGTTTAGCCTGCTGAGTGGAACATCACTGTGCCTGACTACAGAGTCACCTATGACTAGAGTGTTGAGTACGTTGTTATGCCTTATGGGCTGTGGTTGAGTGGCACACTGAGTTTGTGGGCTATGTGTCATTTGGGTTGTGTTGTGGGGGTGGGGTTTTCTTGTACTTCTGCTTTGGAGGTCCCTGATGTTTGAGTAGGTTTTTATTGAGAGTCTCCGCGAATGTAGGTGTGTGTTTTGTGTTTCTATGTGCGTGTTTTGGTGGTGTAGGTTTTGAGGGACTATGTGATGAGTGTGGTGTGGTGCAAGTGTTTACCTTCTCCTCTTGACTGTCTAGTCCAGTCTTGGGTGAAGAGAGCTTTGCTTCCAGTTTGACTATATAAGTGAATCTCTCACAGGTTGTAGTGTTGGGTGGTAGGAGGAGAGGGTTGTCTGTGTACATGAGGCAATTGCTGCATTGCCCCAAGATGCCCAGATTCATCATGTAGACAAGAAAAATCTCCAGGAGCTGACCCTTAGACATGCCTGTATAGGTGCTTATTTATTAAGTACTAAAAATTGCTTTCCTCTAGACAAGTGAGGAAAGTTGAGTGCTGTAGTAATTTGCAGCTTATTTAGTGCTTACAATGAGCTCTGGACAAGTGCTAAGTTCAAAGAAACAGATTTGAGTGCTTAAACTAGAAAACTGGCTAGTTCTAAGAAACAAAATTAAGCTAGAAGGCTTCCCTCCAACACAGAAAGGCTTGGGGGCTCAGAAGCCTACAAACAGTCTAGACCACTTACAGGAAAGGCAGGAAACAAGCTTAAAAATGTATTATTTTTTTCCCAGATGCTCTCTTTGTACACAGTAGGAGTGCCTGAAATCAGAATATGATCTCACTGCACTCAGTTGAGTGAGCAAATGAGATGGGCCCAGAAGGAATATCCAAACACAAATTTACGAGAGGGACGGGCAGTTTCAAAGCCACCAAGGTTAACACCAAAACAAAACCAGGGAGGGTGGATGGGAAACTAACTGAAAAAAACAGATTCAAAACTTCCAGTTTAGTTAATATTTAATGCAACAGAAATATATCAATTAAAATGCTGTATTATTTGAAAAAAAAGTGCAGATAAAAGGTACTTAAATTCTCTTATACGTCCAGTTGAATACAGCTAAATCTTAGCTGGCCAAAGGTCAGGTTTTAAACAGAAAATATTCCAAAATGTACCACTTAAATAGGCAGTAACAGAATAGTAATGAATGATCTCACTGCACTCAGTTGAGTGAGCAAATGAGATGGGCCCAGAAGGAATATCCAAACACAAATTTACGAGAGGGACGGGCAGTTTCAAAGCCACCAAGGTTAACACCAAAACAAAACCAGGGAGGGTGGATGGGAAACTAACTGAAAAAACAGAATCAAAACTTTCAATTCAGTTAATATTTTATGCAACAGAAATAAATCAATTAAAATGCTGTATTATTTGAAAAAAAGTGCAGATAAAAGGTACTTACATTCTCTTCTATGTCCAGTTGAATACAGCTAGATCTTAGCTGGCCAAAGGTCAGGTTTTAAACAGAAAATATTCCAAAATGTACCACTTAAATAGGCAGTAACAGAATAGTAATGAATGAGACTACCCCCAACTGCAATTACTGTCTATGCAGGAATTCTAACAGGCAGTAATGAACCAGAAAACTTCAGATCTTCACTCTAACATTCTCCCATCCAAGGGCGCCCGCAGGCAGGTGCAAGGGGATGCACTTGCACCCCCCTGGAACTGGCTGGCCGAGAAATTAATTTAAATAAAAAAAGTTTTTTTTTTTAAAGGGCGTTCCTCTTTAAGAATGCCCTTTGCATCCCGTCCAGGCACACAGACGCAACAGGTGTTTGCGACCTGTTTTCGTCTTCTGTCTGTGCGTGACTGAAGGTTTACGTCCTTATCTTTCGCGCCTACTGGAGATTTGAATTTAAGAGGACGTTCGAACTGCGCAGATGAATATAGAAGTGAAAGGTAGGTGTGTGCCTGTTGTGTGTGTATGTGTGACAGAGGGAGAGACTCCGGACCGGTATAATTCTCAACTACGTAGAATTTTTATCTCACATTACATTTCTGTATTTTTTTGTTTGTATACCCAGCCGCATGCATATACACTATACTGCCCACGGGAACTGAGGTATGCACATGACATTGAGCAGAATTGAATGCAGTGTTTAGCAAATGACTGATTCAGAAACAGCAATGAGCTGAGGCTGAATTAGTACAGTCCTTGTGCCAAGGTAGATGAATTTGTATGATATAAGTATGAGGGAAAGCAGAGAGAACCAGTGTGCTATGGAAGATGTCATAGAGCAGCAGCTTGTGAACCTGTGAGTGCTGAATCTGAGAAAATTGTTAAGGCCAAGTTAACTGCAACTTTAAGTTCATTTTTTGAGTATGGCTGCTGGTATGTGCTATAGTACTTGTTCTCATAAAATGAAATGTTAGCCAATACATTCAAATGTTTTAGGAATGTGTACTGAGAGAGGTAATGCAAGGCCAAGGCAATTGTTGGGTTAAAGGATTGTCAAGAATAACGGGAGACACATCCATCAGCACATACTCATAGGTTCAAATGTTCATAGGCTGGTACTAGGCTATCAGCCCTAGGGCCTATACAAGCCTAGCCAAACAATTCTCCGGATATTTCTTCCCACAATATTTATTTCCCTGGACCGCTGTCTAGCACCCCTAGCTGTCCCCAGGGTGAATTTCCTATCTCCTATCCAATCATCAAGGTTCCTTTTGAAGAGGGCCAAGAAGGTGCTCTGCTTGACATGTATGGGCAGTCTATTCCAGAGTATGGGGAGCCTCTGGGTCAGGAACCTATCCCTCCAGCATGTTTTGTTCATTGTGATGACAAGGTTTAGATCCTTGGAGTATGTGGCTATGAGGGATTGGGATTTTTTTAAGTGGAGCATGTCCAACAGCTCAGGGTTTTACATGGCCTTGTATGTTAAGCAGAGATCGCCACTGAGTAGACGATATGCCACAGAGTATAGCTTGAGTTTTTTTAGACGGTCAGCATATGGCATCTGCTTTAGGCCTGTGATTCTTTTAGTGAGGTATTTCTGCGGCCTTTCCAGCTGTACACAAGTCAATGCATTTTGGCTGGGATTGTGATACCAGTTTCATTAAAAGCATTTCCCTGATTATTAAGTTGCACATATATATCATATGCAAAAATGTTTTTTAAGCTTGAATGAAAAAATACATATCACCTTGATGATGAGCTGCAGTGTTGTAGGTATTGTACTGAGAGAAGCATTTGCTCTATAAATTTATGTGCCTGGCATTACCTAAACAGTGTGGATAAAGATATATATATGTCAGGCACAAGAAGGCATGCTTTATAGGCAAGGGAGAGACTGGTGGTGTCACTCACAATGAAGATGTTAACATCTACCAGAGCAATGCCTGAAAAACAGAGTAAGCAGAAACACACTGCAGACTCTACTGGAAAGACTACACAGAAACATTCCAGAGAATGAGATTCTACTCCAAGCTCTCTATCTCTATAACCAATGGCTTTTTGTCCAGAATGTTGCTTACTGGGCCTACTGAGACTGTACTTTGTAAGATCTGGTGGTGGACATTTATATGGTATGCCACAAAGCCACTGACATTACACATGCCCCTGAAGAAATATCTATCCCCTTAGCATGAAAAGATAAGTTGATGGGTGCTGGATTGTCTGTTGAGCCTCCTCTCACAGAGACAGAGGAGTTTCTGGCCTCTATCAGAGGCAGGGACACCTAAACATGGTTCCACAATGCAGTGCTGAATGTTAGAGAGACCTTCAGTGGCCAACAGGATTATCTGCTTGAGATGCTCCAGGTATGTAGACATCTTTCTAAGTAAGAGTACCTGTTCATAGGGTCATAGGATCATAGGAGATTACTAGGCTACCAGCCCACAGGTCATTTCAAGTGTAGCCATTTCAACCCAAAGTAATACCTTAAAGGTACCAGTCAACACCAAAGATTGCATTTAATGATGACTGCCCATGTCCAGCAGGGTTGTGGGCACTACCCCTGGTAAGAATTTATGGTGTCCCATCCACTCATCCAAGTTCCACTTGAACAATGTCATAGACGTGCTCTTTTTCACATGAACTGGTAGCCAGTTCCAAAGATGTGGCAGTTTCTGGGAGATACATCTGTCCCTCCAGCATGTCCTATGTAAGTCACAGGTCATATTTAAGTCCCTGGAGTGGGTGGCCCTTACCCATTTGATTTATGGATATACAGTAAGTTCATTAGGTTTGGGTCTTGAGTTGCTCTGTAGGCCAGACATAAGTATCCCCTAAGAAATCTATACGATATGGAGTATAGTGACAGGGATTTTAGTTGGTTCGAGTAAGGCACGTGCTGGACGCCCCTGGTCTTCTTTGTTAGAAACCTCTAAAGTCTCTCTAATTGATGTAAGTGCTTAGTATGGTACATACCAAATGGGGCACAGGCTGTGCACCTGAAATTGATCAATATTCATCAGTGCTCACCCAGTAGCCAGTTTATATCAATAGGACAAGAAATTGTTGGTATTAAAAGAATCAAAGAAAATGCTGTTGATGTGTACCAAAGGTTCAGAATGTCATTTTGGAACTGAAGGTTTGGAGCAAATAGCAAGCAAACCACTGAACTATATTCTTCAGCAAGTTCATAAAGCGTTCAATGGGGCTTGTTTGGTAAACGCACTCAGTATCGGCGAACAGTAACTAGAAAGCTCTTGAAAATATGCTTTTAGGGAAGTAGGTGCAAAGTCACAACGATGGGCATTTCAAAGTAAAAATCATCATGGCAAGTTAGTTCATCATCCTGTCCTGACCCTCTGCTGATTTTGTTCTTTAATAAAGTGCAGACTGCAGAGGGTAAAAACCAATGGTGCAGTACTTGCATACTCTTTGTGGTGCATGTAGCTCTACCCAGGTAAGCAAATATAAATAAATAAATGAATACATTTAGTCTGATCCTCATACAATTTGTGGCTGTCTAATAAATCATTTGCAGTGAAATGACTAAAATAAATGGCAAACATTTGAGAATCAGACTTCATATCCTGCAGAAAATGCTTGCTAATGCAAAACCCATCATTTTATTTACTTTCCAAGTTTGTCCTGCCATTATTTTTACATTGTTCAGAATGCATTGTAGTAAGAGGTTGAGAGGTATGGTGTGGATTCATACCTCTGAACTGCCCCTGATTTTGCCTCATATTTTGTCCCTTGTCCCTCATTAAAAACATGTCATTTTCTGGTAAATTACTGGATTGCCAAAGGGTGGATTCACATGTCCCAAGATGGCAGAAGCTTGTTGCCTAAACGTTGAAGGCTTTCAGTCAGTCAGTCATGCTAGACATTAATACTTTCATCATTTTTGTTCAGTTTTACATGTTGGTACAAAACCAGTTCAATTAACTTTAAAGTGAATTACAGCAATTTTATTGTTTAGCATAAAACAGATGCTTTCACTGTGAACAGACTCCCTGAACTGCGCTGGCCAAATAAATCCTGCTGTAAAACACTTTTTTAAGTGTTTTTGCAGGGTTGGGGGGCAAGTGTTCTTGCATACCTGATGTGAGGGTCAAGCCCCCAATCTTATATACACCATCTCCACAGTCACACCAACTTGAAGAAAGGGGGAAAATTCTGCCCAAATGAGATTTGCTTCAGGCACAACTCACTGCTAGTGATTTCCTATGGTGGAACTTCAATCTCTGGAGAATTCACCCTCAGGCAATTGAATCTCAAATGTCCAGTTTTTGTTCATCAGTAGGGTAACTTATATTTATTTTTCAGCTCAAAATTTTTCTGTGTTCCCACCAAACTAATCCCTCCCAATTTCAAAACTAGCAATTTTCAGAGAAAAGGTGGTGGATTTTACTGAATAAAGAACAGTGATAATTAGAGTTATAGACTTCTTTTACTTCAGTAAATCTATGTTCACTCACATTTTTGTATTTATATTCTGTCATCTCTTCAAATTAATAGAACTAATATTTTTTTAAAAAGTGTTCCTGATTATTTCTGTATTAGTCCCTTATTCTAGAGGTGGGAGGTTGATAGTTATGGATTTCAGAATTTATATATTTTAGCAACTTTTTAAATTTATAAAAGCTATATTTAAAATCTGTCCCTGATTTTGTCTTTGTCTAGAATTATTGGGTTAAGTCAAGTTCAGGACCAGGCTGAGGAGAATGGTATGTGTTTTTGGGCATGTTTGTGTGTGCGTGTTTGTGTGTGTGTGTTTGAGAGAGAGAGAGATACAAAGAAAAAGAGATTGAGTAAGTTTATATTAATGCAAAACTGTTATAGTTTTGTAAGTGTATTGTAGAACAGCCCTGGTTTTGTCTCATGTTTTTGTCATGTCCATCATAATATGCATTATTTTCTGGTAAATCGCTGGGGATTACAATAAGTCAGCAATGCCAGATATCAAAGATTCAGACTTGTTCTGCACATTAATGCAAAATCTTTTTAAGTGAATCGTGTTCATGAAAGAATGAGTGGGTGGCAATTGCAGAACTTCCCTGGTTTTGCCACAGTTTTGTCATGTGTGTGTGACTTTACGTGTTTAAAAGATGTGCGTGTGTGTGTGTGTGTAAGAAATAGGTAGGTAGTACTCTGAGTCTGTGGATGTAAGAAGTAGGTAGAAGTGTGTATGCGTGTATGTAAGAAATAGGTAGGTAAAAGCAGGTGTGTGAGTGTGTGTTTTAAGTGTGTAGAGTATCTATGCTTGGTCATTGATTAGTATTACACACAGATATAAGTACACATAACTAACTTGGTATTAATTAATGTCTTGGTAAATTTGTGAGATCATTGGTTAGGCTACAAATCATCTGCTGGATCAACAGCCTGTTTGAACCTTTAACCTATGATCTCATATGTACACAAAACAAATGTAACTGCAGCTTCCTTATATACGATAGCCATACTTCATGGAACAGAGTGATGGAACCCTGATTGTGATCCAGATGTCCTGAACTTTAGTGCCTCTGACACAAGAGGAGGAAATATGGGGTGTGAGAAAAAGTTGCTTGTTTCAACTCGCCTGTTACTGGAGGCAGGATTGGGGTAGGGCATGTGTCTGGGCACACTTCCCAACATCTAACATTCCTACACTTAATATGCAGAGCAGGTAAAGCTCCATGTGGGCAAAGAATTATGATCAGATTTCTCTGATCTTAACTATACAGTTATGTGTTCTTGAAATGAATGTTATGATTCACCTCATTAGCTTCTCTGTTCCATTCTAGAGGTGAATTTCCTGACATCTGGTTCTTGAACATGTAACAGTTTGTTTATGATCAGAGATTTGATCATAATTATTCATTTTTTCTTAATCATGTCCTGAAATTTTTAATCTGGTGTAAGGAGGTCCATCTTCATCAAGCAGTATGAGTGAATCACATTTCTGGTCAGCTCAGCATCTAAAACTTTGCCAGGGTATTACTCCATCCTCTTTGCCCAAAATGGCTTGCCATCTTGCTTCCGGTGCAGGTCTCCTGCTGCTCGTCATGTTTCCATCGGAGACGGATGCTTTCAGGCAACTTTGCTTTAAAGTTAACTACTTTGTGTAAAACATTGCTGAATTTTGCAATTATCACATCCTTTTCTGATTGGAATTACTGTTTTTGCAGCTTTCTAATCTACAAATCAGGTCAGGTCCATCTGATTTCTTTTTTGCACGGTATTGCTTTCTCTCCCTTTGGCCTTTGTATTCTACACAATAGTGTTTTACTTTCTATTAAACTGTTAGTTCATACATTTAATCTGTCATTTTATTAGATGTTAATATTTTCTAGTACTGAAGCTCTCTAGATCAGTTGCTGTCTCTTGTAGATTTTGGGTAGTTTGTTACATTTATTCCTTGGCTCTTGTCTGTACTTTCTAAAAATATTTTGACTGTGGATAGTCATGCATTTAGAAAGTGTATTTAATGTGGCCACAAAAATGCCCAGAACAGACACACCCTTTTTGCTATCTGGCTAAGTGAGGAGCACTTTGAATAGAAATGTGGCATTTGTGCTTCTTTGTATCCCCAGATTACAAAGGACTGAAATAATAACCTTCTTTTGAAAAGTCTTAAGGGTAAGTTGTGCATCCACTCCTGAAGGGACTTGATCTTGAGAACAGTCTTTGGGTTGACACTATTGGTCTCAAGGACAGAGCCTATGCTTTTGGATTTTTCTAACCACAAAGATGAAGAAATAATAGACAGAAAACACAGGTGAAAACTATACTTCTAAAGTTTTTTTTTTTCAATAAGGTACTAAATAATCCAAGGTGGAAGAATTTTCTAAATTTTCTGTAACAACTCCTTTTTGGGGGGAGTTACCAGGATGCCTGTAATATTAGTTGAATATCCATTTAGACAGGTCAGACATGGGTGTTTCCTCTGTTTCTTTTATACAGGTATGTAAGAGTCTGTAATCTGGACCATTTCCAGACAGGCCCATAAATTCCTACTATTGCTGTTCTTTTACATTGGATGTAGACTACGAGATGATTGTGAGGGCTTTAATGAAGGTGGTACCAGTGGAAGCAAAGGCATTAGTATGAATTTCTGAAGGATGTCGAGTCTTAAACTCAAATGTTTGTCATTATTTAATGACTTCAATCATCAGCTACCTGACAGAAAAGTACAGATTTTAGGAGGAACACAAAAAATATGAGGCAAAAATCTGGACATTCTGCAAAACTTTGTACAATTGAGAGGTATGATGGTGCTTACTGCAGTATTAAGTTTTCTTTGCCTAAACATGTATAAAATCAAAAATCAACTAGTTTTATGTATTTATTGTTTGTTGTTGTCCAGGTTAGCATGATACACATGTTAATCATTGGTGTTGCTGAAGCACGTCAGAAATTTTTTTGTTTGTTTTAATCCCATACCTGACACTTTTTTTTTTTTTGTTCAGTAACATAATTGATAGAAGATCTGCAAGATGTTGACTACAAAGGCAGTAGTAGCCTATTGGAGACTTTAGGTGGTCTTATAACTTCAAAGCCGATGCATCAGACAAGAAGTGAGCATTCAGATATAGCAGCGATATGATGTAGTTCATTACTGACAGCAATTCGTTTTTGAAATGCTTCATGTTCTAGGTTTTGCATAATTTTAGGATGCAGATAAAATAAGTTGAACTGAGCAGTGTTACTGCTGGAAAAGCAAGACGTCAGTGAAGAAACTAATAGTCAAGATAGGGAATATAAATACTTGTTCTGTAATAACTCGCAAAATCCATGCTATTGTGTTTGCTCGGTGTGTCGAATACAAATCCTTGGCAACACTAACTCAATACCAAGTTTATCTGCTAGTGATCTTGCATGACTGAGAATGTCATTCCTAAAGTGCTCTTCAGCATGGTTGCGGTGCTCCTTGAATGTTTTAATAAGTCTGTTGATGTGTTGTTGAGCCTTTACTATATCAAGTTGAACAGACTGCAACATCTGGGCAACGGGCTCAAGAACTGATGAGTAATTTGCAATAATAAAGAGAGAAATCAGAAATGTGCATGAAGAGCAAGCACTGAGTAACATATGTACATTTTGTCTGGCTTCACCAGCAGAGCTCTTCTGAAGATTAGCCAGGCAGTCAAATATTTTCTCAAAGTTCTGACTAAACACAAGAATGGATCTATATTTCTTGATCAGTCATGTCTCACACAGAAGAGGTATATTTGGTACCAATGCTCGTCATTTTGGACTGTCACGGAAAAAATTAATAATCTTCTTGATAACACCAACAGCACTACTTATTTCAGGAACATCATTCAGATCATTGACTACAAGGTTTAGTCTGTGAGACGTGCAGTGGATAAAGGCTGCTTTTGGATACTTTTCACAAATCTTTGCCTGAACACCATTCTGGATGCTTGCCATTATGGAGCAGCCATCATAGCCTTGTCTGAGTAATTTTTCCAAGTCTAGACCGTACTTTATGCATTCACTGACAATGACATTTGATACAGACTGTGCATCTCTCGCAACAATGGGAACAAAAACCGTAAACTCGTCTTGAATACAATCATCATTAACAAACTGAATGCCCAATGACAGCTGCTCAATGCCTGAAATATCTGCAGTTTCATCTGCTAATACATTAAATCCAACTGCCCTGTTCACTGCACAAACAATCTCCTTTTGAAGTACATGTTTGCATTCTGTCAACAACTCATTTTGCACCCTATGGGATATGTACCGATCATTTTCTGCAGCTGTTTCACTGTGCTATTTCAATATTATGTTGCCAGCTTTAATACAAAAATCTAACAAGTCACAAAAATTTCCACCAGAGCCTTCTTTTCCACAGAGGGGAATGTCATGGGTTGCACAGCAAATAATTGTGGATAAAATTGGTTCCAATTTATTTCAGTTCTCTGCAATTTGTTTTGCTACTGCTGCATCTAGCTGTGGAATAACAGCTGTTTCTGGCTTCTGTCGTAATGAGAAAATTGGCAGCATCTTCAGTAGAACCTTTGTGCCATGATGATTGCATGTGATTTCTTGCAGACTCATTGAAGGCATTACACTTTGCACTCACAATAGTGATGAAGCTGCTTGCAACCCATGGTGAAGTGACTGAGGAAATAATACACAAGTTAAGCAGAGTGGACCTTTCAGGAGAGGAGAATATGCAAGCCACGGTGAGTACTGCGACAATCAAGTATATCTGAATATAATTGTTTAATAAATAATGACATGCATTTCAGTTTCAGATTTCATATTATTTAGAAAATGCATTCTAACACAAATTCTTATATTCTAGCAACTTTCTAAATGTGTCCCTATTTTTGGGCCTTTGTCCCCATCATTGTAAGAGGCTTTGTCCAGATTTCTTGTGTTAAAAGATTCAGAGGTATGGTGTGTATGTGTGTCTGTATGTCTGTATAAGAAAGAGGTAGCATACCCCTCAGCTGTCCAGGTTTTTGCAGAATGTCCAGATTTTGTGCCCCATATTCTTCCTAAAAAGGATTGAAGTTGCTAAATAATGATAGACATTTGAGTTTTAGATGTCATATCCTATAGAAAAATGCATACTGACATCATCATCTTCTTTCGGTTGCCACAGTGGATCATCTGTTTCCATTTCTTCCTGTCCTCTGCATCTTGCTCTGCACACCAACCACCTGCATGTCCTCTCTCACCACATCCATAAACCTTATCTTAGGCCTTCCTCTCTTCCTGTTACCTGGTAGCTTCATCCTTAGCATCTTTTTCCCAATATACTCAGCATCCCTCCTCAGCACATGTCCAAACCAATGTAATCTTGCCCCTCTGGCTTTGTCTCCAAACCTTCCAAACTGGGCTGACCATCTAATATACTTATTCCTAATCCTGTCCACCCTCGTCACACCCAGTGCAAATCTTAACATCTTTAACTCTGCCACATCCAGCTCAAACTCCTGCCTTTTTGTCAGTGCCACTGTCTCCAATCCATATAACATAGCTGGTCTCACTACCCTCTTATCGACCTTCCCTTTCACTCTTACTGGTACTCGTCTGTCACAAATCACTCCTGACACTCTTCTCCACCCACTCCATCCAGCCTGTACTCTCTTCTTCACCTCTCTTCCACACTCACTGTTACTCTGAACTATTGATCCGAAGTATTTAAACTCATCCACCTTCGCCACCTCTACTTCTTGCATCCTCACCATTCCTCTATCCTCCCTCTCATTCACACACATATATTATGTCTTAGTACTGCTGACCTTCATTCTTCTTCTCTCTAGAGCATATCTCCATCTCTCCAGGGTCGTCTCCACCTGTTCCCTACTCTCACTACAGATCACAATGTCATCTGCAAACATCATAGTCCATGGGGACTCCTGTCTGATCTCATCTGTCAACCTGTCCATCACCACTGCAAATAAGAAAGGGCTCAGAGCTGATCCTTGATGTAACCCCACCTCCACCTTAAACCCATCTCACTCCCACCTCAGACCTCACTGCTGTCACACTACCCTCGTACATATCCTGTACCACTCTTGCATACTTCTCTGACACTCCTGACTTCCTCATACAATACCACAACTCCTAAATAGGCACCCTGTCATATGCTTTCTCTAAGTCTACAAAAACACAATGCAACTCCTTCTGACCTTCTCTGTACTTCTCCATCAACACTCTCAGACCAAGCATCGCATCTGTAGTGCTTTTTCCTGGCACGAGACCAAACTGCTGATCACTAATCATGTCGCTTCTTAACCTAGCTTCCACTACTCTTTCCCATAACTTCATGCTGTGACTGTTCAATTTAATCCCTCTGTAGTTACTACAGATCTGCAGATCACCCTTATTCTTAAAATCGGTACCAAAACACTTTCTCCATTCCTCAGGCATCCTCTCACTTTCCAAGATTTCATTAAACAATCTAGTTAAAAATTCCACTGTCATTTCACCTAAACACCTCCATGCATCCACAGGTATGTCATCTGGACCAACAGCCTTTCCATTCTTCATCCTCTTCATAGCTATCCTTACTTCCTCCTTGCTAATCCACTGCACTTCATGATTCACTATCTGCACATCATCCAACCTTCTCTCCCTCTCATTCTCTTCATTCATCAACCCCTCAAAGTACTCTTTCCATCTCCTCAACACACTCTCCTCACTTGTGAGTGTGTTTCCCTCATTATCCTTTATCACCTTTACCTGATGCACATCTTTCCTAGCTCGGTCCTTCTGTCTAGCCAATCGGTACAGGTCCTTTTCTCCCTCCTTAGTGTCCAACCTTTCATACAGCTCTTCATATGCCTTATCCTTAGCCTTCACCACCTCTCTCTTTGCCATGCACCTCATCTCCTTATACTCCGGTCTACTTTCTTTATCTGTCTGACAATCCCTCTTCTTTGCAAACCTCTTTCTCTGTATACTCTCCTGTACTTCTTCATTCCACCACCATGTCTCCTTGTCATCCTTCCTCTGTCCAGATGTCATACCAAGCACCTTTCTAGCTGTCTCCCTTTCTAGGTCTGCTGTAGTTACCCAGTTCTTTGGTAACTCTTCACTGCC
The DNA here is from genome assembly GCF_019279795.1 of Protopterus annectens. NCBI lineage: Eukaryota > Metazoa > Chordata > Ceratodontiformes > Protopteridae > Protopterus > Protopterus annectens. The sequence goes on along the minus strand of NC_056728.1, from coordinate 1,173,247,615 downwards.
ACCCAGTGCCTGTCTTAACCCATCCCTGAACTCCACCTCACAATTACCCTTTTTCAATTTCCACCATTTGATCCTTGGTGCTGCCCTCACACTCCTCCTCTTCTTGATCACCGTCATCCTATAAACCACCATTCTATGCTGCCTAACTACATTTTCCCCAGTCACCAGTTTACAGTCTCCAATCTCCTTCAAAATGGCCCTCCTACATAAGATATAATCCACCTGTGTGCATCTTCCTCCACTCTTGTATATCACCCTATGCTCCTCCCTCTTGTTAAAATACGTATTCACCACAGCTATGTCTACCTTTTTGCAAAATCCACTACCATCTGACCTTCTGCATTCCTTTGTTTAACACCATACCTACCCATCACTTCATCATCCACTCTGTTCCCTTCACCAACATGCCCATTAAAATCTGCTCCAATCACCACTCTCTCACCCTTGGGTACAGTCATCACCACTTCATCCAATTCACTCCAAAATTTTTCTTTCTCATCCATTGCACACCCAACTTGTGAAGCATATGCACTAACAACATTCATCATTACACCATCAATTTCCAGCTTCATAAACATCACTCTATCAGACACTCTTTTCAACTCCAAAACACTCTTAGCATACTGTTCCTTCAGGATAACTCCTACTCCATTTCTCCTCCCATCCACACCATGATAAAACAATTTGAACCCATCTCCCATACGCCTAGCCTTACTCCCCTTCCATCTGGTCTCTTGCACACACAATATACCAATCTTCCTTCTGTCCATCATATAAAATGCATACTAACATAAATCATGTTATTCTAGCAATGCTCTAAGTTCATGAGAGCAATATTTATAATCTGTCCCTATTTATGTTTGGCTTTGTTCAGATTTCTTGCAGAGGTTGAGGTGTGTGAGAGAAAGTGAAATGCCTTATTTAGAGTTAGCAGGTAGAATTTATTTTCAAGTGTATTTTCAAGGAATTGTGAGCTTCAAGGGAAGAGAAGTTTACTGCTGCTCATGCTGAGTCTGCTTAAAATGTGCAACTGTTTTGTTTAGCAAATGGTATCATTATTGTGGTATAGAATTTTAAAGCAGTGTTAGTAGTACAGCAGGTAGCATACCTGCATCTTGATGCAGAGGGCTATAGGTTCTACTCCCACAGCATGTAGATTTGTATTTTAAGGGGGTGGAGTGCTGCAGTCCTGGCTATGTCCTCCTTTGGATGAGATGCCTAATAACTATGAACTTGTTTTTCAGCTTACCACCCATTCTGTATTGCAAATATACCAGCTTACCAATTTTAATGCAACATAGGCAGTGCATTCTTCAAGGGCAGCAGGCACTGAATTTGTTGATGAAATGCTGAAATATAAAGTTGTTTTCTAGCAACAACTTCTTCATTAGTTTCAGATGTCTATAATGTGGAATTATTCAGATGACTTTTTTTACTTCTGCAGAGATTGTGCATACTGACTGACATTGATGGATTGTAATGACAAAAGTTTAAGTGACCTTTTATGGTTGAAATGTTTTGAATTGGGCAGTTTGTCATTATCGGCTCATATGTTTTATTTCATTGCTTGCTGGAAAAACATTCAAAACTATAAATTTAGAACAGTCTAACAAGTGGTGCTGTATTATAGAAGGGATATAATTAAAGTATTTTATATTATAATTAATACAATCTGTATATATTATAATCGTGCATGATCATATGTATAAATATGTACACTTCATATGTATAAATATGTACACTTCTTATGCATGGCTACTCTTGCTTATCACAGTAACAGGAAGGATACTGTAATGGCTGTGTCAAGAAAAAAGGTCTAAAGCTTTTAGTTAAGCATATAATGAAGTTGTTCACATCAGTGATAATGCAGACTCAGTTTCATATAACTAAGGGTCAACCACACAAAATCAGAAAACACCCAGAATTTCCCTTGCCCGCTCAGTAAAACTAATCTTGAAAAAATAATTAATAATGTGTACATATTAGGGCTATTGGAATTATCTATAAAAAGATGAAGTGATGATTTGCAACTATGTCAATGTTGGGATTATGAAGAAATGCTTGATTAAGCATTAATTAAAAGATATACATAATTTAGTGAATGCGCACAGTTTAAGTTAAATACAGCTATAACATGTCGTGCATTCAGAGCACAGAATGCCAGCTTTTATTTAAACAGCAACTTGTGTTACTGAGAGCTAATCTTGGAAGCCAAATAACACTAGTGTTATAAACTAATCTGTTTAAATCTGTATAATCTGAACAGGCTCATGGGACTCAGTTTAGTGTCCTACATGAAAAATACTGAGCTAATGAACACTATTCCCAGTAGTTGTTTCTAAGTCACTTACAAATAAATAAATAAAACAAGGGGAAGTATTTTGAGGTAAAACAAATATCTTGTCTTTATGGTAGGTAAAAAGTAAAACTCTGTTAGTACCCAAGTAAATAAAATTATTATTAGCAATGAATGAAAAATTATTCCAGTATAGAGGACTGAACAGCCAAGCCTTCTTGATCAGAATTCAAAAGGGCTGCCAGCTGAAAGTTCCCTTGAGTTAGTTGCAATGTACATGGGGTATGTAAAACAACTCATCATGGATTCCTAATTAAATCCAGATATCTGTAATCATTGTAGAAGTAAAGCATAAAACAGTATGCACACTAAGAATTTTGACAGTGTTTATGGCAACTGGGGAGAAATAGCCAAGTAATGGGAGCCTGTAATGGCTGCGTGGGGGAGGGGGCTGCATGAGTGGAGGGGGTGGAGCTATGTGGGTGGGGGTGTGGCTATGTGGGTGGAGGGGTGGGGCTTTGTGGGCGGGGCTCGGGTTTGCACCCCCCTGCAAAAAATCCTGCGGGCTCCCTTGCTCCCATCTGAGCTATTTCAGCTCTAAACAGTCTCTACAAGGCTCAGACCCGTGAGCCTGCACACTATAGTCAATGTGATTTACCAGCAAAGAATTCTACCACTGAACCACCAATGCAAGCAGTTTATATATCCAAATTCTCAAAATGCAAGTGTTTCAGAAAGGAAAAAAAGATGAGCAGTGGCTTCTAGCACAGTGGAACAGTATACTTCTTTTATGAAGAATGGCAAAGCTCGACTCTTACTGGTTCTTAGTCATGACTCAGCCGTTGCCAATTAGAACTAAGAATTATCTGTCATGGCAAAGTCTCAGTCAAGGGTTTGGCACAATCACTTCATTTCACAGCAAACTTTGCAGCGTCAGGGAGAAAGATATGCCTTGGGATTCAGAAAGGTTTTTGTTGAATAAGAAGTGCTAATGTGGCCCTTTTCTCACTGTTGGTATGCCTTTCCAACTTTTAGCTGTCCTACCTTTGAGGTTTCCCACTAGCAGGAGCCTCAGCATGGAAGGCAGTCTCAAAGGTATAGTTGTATGCTAATGTAGCAGTCTGGGGGAGGGGCTAATGGTAATTAGCTATGTGTTCTTCCTAAAAATGCCAGCAGCTGCTGATTTATACTGCTGAGCATTTCACAGAATTCCTTGACTGTGTAAACCTCCACTGATGGAGGAAAATGTAAACACTATCAAAGGACTGCAGGCAATTATTCACTCCTAGGAAAGTATGGAAGCAGTTGAGGTGCATTTAAGTTCAGCAAAGAAGTTATGTGTGTGTCCTGTGTGTCCATCTATGTGTCTGTGTCAGTGCATATGTGTTTTTGTGTAAATGATGGGAGTATGTTTGTTTGTGTGTGTGTGTGTGTGTGTGTGTGTGTGTGTGTGTGTGTGTGTGTGTGTGTGTGTGTGTGTGTGTGTGTGTGTGTGTGTGTGTGTATGTGTGTGTTTGTGTGTGCGTGCATATGTGTTTTTGTGTAAATGTCTTGGAGTATGTTTGTGTGTCTGTGTCTGTATGTGTGTGCCTGTGTGTTGTTATGTAAATGTCTGGAGTGTGTATTTGTGTGTGCATGTATTTGTGTGTGTGTGTGTGTGTGTGTGTGTGTGTGTGTGTGTGTGTGTGTGTGTGTGTGTGTGTGTGTGTGTGTGTGTGTGAGTGTAGTTCCCCTTTGCCAATGTAATGCATGTGACACTGTGTAAAACCTTACCGTTGTCAGACCTGATAGTGGATTATTAGTTATTGTGTGATTCAGAGGATATGCCATACAGAAAATAATGAGGCCTTTATCACTGCAGCAATAGCTATCTCTGAATCACATTTTCCCACCAAGTAAATTGACCAACCTGCAATAGATAATTTACAAGAGCAGTGAGGATCTTTCTTAATCACAGGGCAAGTTTTTTTTTCTTTTGGGATAAAATCACCAATAAAATGTGTACTTATTTTCTTTATGTATATTAAAGTTTACGTTCTGGAATTGTTAGTTTGCAAATTTACTCTTTGCAGGGCTATTTCCAGTTTGTTTTCTGAAGCACAACAGCAAAGAACATCTTCCTGTTCACTAGCATTTGGGATTGTCATTGAGGATTTTTCTCAAAATTCAATACTCTGCAAATAATACTTGAGAGGCTGGGACCATAAGATCATTCAGCATGTATTCTACATTGAATCCACACCTAAATTCTCTGGCCCCTGTAGATCAGCTCACATTAATCTGTTCCTTGTTAGTTATTATACTGAGTCATAACTAAAACATCTTGCCAGTTTAAACACATGCCTTAAACCATAATTGCAACTTGCAATGCGGTAGCCACTTTTGTTTCATTGCTTTTCAACTCTTCACAAAGCATATGTTGTATTAACTATATAGACAAGAATGACAGAGGACAGAAATACCTGTATATCTGGCAAACAGTGAATAAATAAATGCAAGGTAGTCATTACTTTGAGAAGGAAGTGATTAACTGAACTGCTACAAACTTGATCCAGACTTTTCACTGCGGTTTAAATCCAAGAAAAATTGAATGAAGCCAGAGGCCACTCTTGTTATGGGCTAAACACATTACATGCATGTTTGAGACCAAATTTGGATTCCAGCATCAGATGATCTGCTTTTCCAAGCTCAAATTACCTACCTTTTTCACACATGGGGTTATTATAAAATACCTCAAAAAAAAAAAAAGATAAAAAATACAGTAGCACAACGTAAGAGGTGGTATGAGACTACCTGTATGCTATGCAGTGATGTCTCTCCACATTATCAGATTGTAAGTGTTGAGAACCAAGGAGAAGTCAACATATCTAACATTGGATTAAATGCATAAACTGTAATCAGAGAAACCTTCACAAAATCTTATATGGTACTGAGTATCCAGCATTAATACTTTCATACAGTGAGACAAAAACAGGGGTGAATGTACAGAATGAGTTCTACTATAAAAGAGTTAACAGCAAAAAGAATGTTGGCAACTTCAGCTGAATAAAATATAATATGTCCGAATAAAATACAATTCACTGAAAAGCTCTATGCAACTGACTTCTGAGACAAATGGTGAAAATAAACAATCACAAATAATTTGTACACGAGACTGGAGCTGAATAAGTTTTTGTGTTTTCCTACTTTTGGGATGTACAAGGTCTACCGACATAGGACATAGCATTTTATAAAAGAATGAAAAGGCACAATACAAAACAACAGTACAAGGGTAAAATTCATCAGAAAAAAAATCAACTTCAAGAAACATGAAAACATAAAATGCATCTCCCAGTCTGTGAGCTGTCATTGTACTGCTCCTTCACTGATCACATCTACATATTCTCAAGGTATCGTGTTTACATGTTACAGTCCCAGTGCTTCATGGCTATAAAATATTTCATGGCTCTGTCCATTAAACTCTCAGTTAACTGGAACTCAAGCAACCAGAAGAAAACTGAAGAAATGCAGTACAGTATGAACAATTCAGTTTTTCCTGTGTTGCACTTTCTGTTTTTCACCCTCAGAAACATACCTTACGATTTTAGAGTTGGAGTTTTAAAAAGGAAGATGCAAATAAATTCCTCCTCTCCCCAACCTGAGAACAAGTCATATCACTAAAATGTCAACACTTGCTCCATACTCACTCAGTTTGCATTAGATTGCAGATTCTCGCTCTGATCTCTCACGCACACTCTCTTCAGATTTCATGCATCTCTGCAATCTCTCACAATGAGTCACTCCTGCTTTCATACATGCATTCACTCTCTCTCTCTCTCAATTCAATTCATTCAATTCCAATCCACTCAGCGTGCCACTGAAAACTGTTCTGCATGCCACACTTTCTAGCGGAAATATAAGTTTAAAATATTATTATTCCTGCCATACTTTTAATTACTGTATTTAAATATTAAAATCAAATCATTACAGTGTTTATGGTATGGTATTGTATAGAGTACAGTATTTGTCAGGTCTATTTTTAATAGTAACTCTCAAGCAACCAAAATCATACTTATCTGGCATCTACCAATCCCCATGAGTGCCAGTTTACTGTAATACTATAGTCTATCAGTGTTCTGTCAGTTGACATGAAAAAAGCAGATCAAAACATTTCACAACATCTGAGATGACAAAACAAATCCCCAGGGTTAGTAGGTTTAACAATGGAGTCTGTGGAGCACACACTCAGACATCAGACAGATGCACACAACTTTTCTTTGACAGATAAACAGCAACCATGTGTGAGGCCATTTTCTTACATACCAAGTTCACATTACTGAATAAGCAATTTAATACCACACAAAATGTGTTGTGCTGTGATAAGGAATCTTATTTACAACTGCCTAACTATACCATTCAAAATCCTTTCTTTCAGAGAGTATCTCCAGTTCTCATGATGAATAGCAGAATCTCTAACAGAGCAATAGGTGGTATCTGCGTAACTTGGTACTTGCATAATTCAGAAAGAGCGTCCTTGCATTTGCTTCCTGTCTTGTTTTTGACAGATCACCATCTTACAGTCAAATTCTCATTCAGTGAAGAGTCAGATTTTTTTTTTCTATGCTGAATACCAACTGTCCCAGAACTATTACTAGCCTTTCTAAACAAAGCAATGGCAAATAGGTGCTTGGATATTTGTATCTTAATAGGAGCACCCAGGTTATCAATTAAAGCTGCTAAATTAGTTTCCATGTCCTTTTTTCACATTATAAATTCAAGCTCAAACACATACCTTTAAGGGGAAGTGATGAGTTGACTGGTATACACAGCAACCTTTTTTTAATATATCAAAACCATTTTCTTTTAGGTTCACTTCCACCAATGACTTAGACTGAGCACCACTCACATTACTACCGTTACAGTTAAGTCACAGAGCATATTGCTTTTATACCTGTAGCATTATTCAACATAGTGCTACATCAATATATGTAATGGCATTATATTTGCATCACTAATATTATTGCCTAATTATTATTTGTTATTCAGCTAAAACTATTGTGAAGCGCTGGTATATACAGAAGTATATTTTTATGTTTAGGTTTTTAAATATACACACATACACACAAATGTAAGCATTCATAAATGGATATAGTTTTATGGCAAAGCCCATCTTCTGACAGTCTGTCACACCTGAAATGGAAATGAACTTTTTAAATCGAATGATTTTAATGACGCTTCAGCTTTCAGTCCTCTGAGACATCCTGGGCATAAAGGTTTGACTCTTACTTAACTGTCTGGTGAACATGTCACTTAGTGGCTCAAAATCAAAATATGGATGAGAGTCAAAACTGTTTATATCACAACTGTCAGTGTCTTGCCAGAGCTTCAGAAAACAACATACCTGAGCTGGTAGGAAGTGCCTTCCAGTTACAGTAAACAGGGCCTTTTTTATTTGAGTTTTCTGGAAGGCTTATCAGCTAAGTAAAACATAGTGCTTATGATGTATCTCATTTCTTTGGCACACACAACATTCTTTACAATGATGCCTTTTAAATTGTGGACCACTGTCAGGCATTACTTTCTCTGGCATTCCAGAAGGACTAAGATTTTGTCAGGACCTGGAAGTGCTTTGTATGTCAAAGTGGAAGATACTGGTTCTACCAATGGGAATCCTGATCAATCAACAGCTAGTAAGTATTCTTTGTTAAACTCTGCCCACTAAAAGAAAGTGTTCAAACATGTCCATGGCTCCACAGAAACTTCCAGCATCTGAATTAGAACTGATTCATTGAGTCAAGTAATTGTCTGATGCATCAGTCTTAAGATATTTTTTGTCTTGTCTCATCTATACTTACTAATCACATTTTCTTTACTGCCATTGATTTTGTTTTCATGTTTGCTAACTATACATTGTACTGTTTCACAATTCTTTGCCTGGAGTTTTGCAGGTATTATAAGCAGAAACTCTTTAAGTCGGCTTTCACTACTGTCTGTATTTGTTGTTTTTCCCTTGTATGTATTCAAATCTTTTTAATGATTCACATCAGAATCTGCATTCTGTGTCACTGTCAGTTTTTGTTGCTTCAGTACGTATTTATTTGTTGTAGAAGAGTCCGCAATAGTCACACCCTCAGTTTCTCTCAGTTTTTCTCATTGTTAGCTCTCTAGGTAAAGCATATTCAGCAATTTTTCAAATAATCATCAGCCACTCTGCTCTAATGGTAGCACCTTTCTTTCTTGTACCTTCGGAGTCATATGACAACTCCCACACAATGGGTAATATCACTAGTTTTTTTTACCATTCATTTCCTTCTGATTCCTTGGGGTGGCCACATCACACCACTAGTCAAAGTAACTGCTGTCATTCCATGCCCCCCAAAACAAAATCATTTAAGAATTCCCAACCTTTCCTAAAACTGTCACTATGTTTCAGTGTAGAATCATCCCTAAAACTGTTGTCCTCCTCCTCTTTTGACTTGAATCGATTCTGAGTATTGTATTCCACTCCTATTTCACCCTCCTGAACCTTACCCATGCACACCTCCCCTGCTTCTCCACTCCAGCCAGTCTGACTGCCTCTCCTCTTCTTGACTCCACACACTTCCATTTCAGTACTGGGTAACTGCCACCATCCTCCCTTATCTCCATCATCCTGTACTGAGTTTTGCAGCTTTATCTTGTGACTGATTGCACCAGTTCTTTTTTATTGCAATACTCGAACAGCAGCAATAAAACAGAGTATTAATGCATTGTGCAGCTAATAAAGTATAAATCATGCCAAGCAAATACAAATACGATGTCTGTTAGTATCAAAAAAACATCAACAGCAACAGTATCAATGAAAATAACGCTATTACTAATAACAATAACATTGATAACAATAGAAATAACAACAATAAAACAAAGTGTTAACGCATTGTTCATCTAGAAAAGTATGAATCATACCAAATAAATGAAATACAATCCCTGGGATTCAGAAAGGGCAATACATTGCCCTTTCCACAACCCTACTGCAGTGAGTCTATGCAGACTGCAGAATTGCCACTGTAGGCTGTCTCCATGACTTATCACAATGTTAATGAGGTATTCCAGGAATGACATATGATGATTAATCATGTGTTTGCATGGAAATGCCTTGCATTGAGGGATTTATACAGCTCACTGATGCACAAAATCACTAGGCAGCCTATGTCTGTTAGCATCAATAAAGATAACGACATCAACAAGATCAGGCATAACAGTACCGATAACAATAACAATACTAACATTAATAAAAATAAAAACATAATGACAAATACCGACAATAATATAAAGGGCATACATGTGACATTATTTAAAACAGTTAACAAAAACAAACTAACATCATCATCCTAATTAAGAATTACATACAATGAAACACTTAATGGCACAATAAAAAAAGTCATTTCAAAGGACTAAGTCTTTATAACTTTAACAGTACAATCCCTTAGGAATTCTAAGATCCCATGTCACCATATAATTGCACATATGAATGAAGCCAAGACATTGACAACTTGACAGTTGCTTTATTTAAAGCTACATATTTTTCTGAAGGGCCTTGAAGGACAAGACCTGCAGTGTCTTCCAAAAAGAAGAGATGATTTTATGACAAATTCTTAAAACATGTTTAAACCAGGACAATTCCCCCTTCAGAAAAAAAAAAAAAAAAAAACGACAATATCTGAATCTACTAAAACACATTTAAACACATTTTGCAATCAAACCTCTACATCTACCCCAAGCACTTTCTTAACCAATAGGGGAAGGAATGATCAAAACTGTTGCACATGATAATCATACCTCTCAACTGTCCAGATTTTTGAAGAATGTCAAGATTTTTGCTTATTATTGTTGCTATATACCTTGTAACATTTATGAAGATGGAAACCACGAAATAATGACATACATTTGGATTACGGTCTTCATATCCTTCAGAAAATGCATGCTAACACAAATCCTGTTTTCTAGCAACTTTCAAATTTTGTAAGAGCAATATTTAAAATCCATCTCGATTTTTGGGCCTTTGTCCCCCATCCCATTATTTTAGGCTTTGTCCAGATGTATGCAGTAAGAGGCTCAGATGTATGATTATAACAACTGCAAACCATATGTACAAAATATGCTTCTTCCTGCCCTCATCCCACACATCCGTCATACCCTTAATATCCAAGTTGTTCACTGTCATAGAAAGTCTAGTGCTATTCCTATGACTGAATCATTATGTTCTATTAAGTTTGGGAAAAACAAAGGACTGAAAACTTAAACTGACAACCAACTGTCCTAGCAATGCTAATAGACAACAATCTCTCCACAAAACCCACCACAGCTTTTCTACTAAGCTGATAACAGCTCTTGGATTAAACATTTCACTATGTAAGAGACCTTGAATAAAGTTGTTTTAGGGAAGAGGCAATGCCTTTTTATAAATTCAGCCAAGGATGAACAGCTAATGGCATACCCTAGCTGGCAGTATGTCTAACAGTGCAAAGTTGATATACTAAACCTTTGCTGCATTTCATCAAAAATTTGAAACTCCTGCTCTTTTTGAACATTGCCACTAGCTGGAAAATAAGATAAATTCCATTGTTTAAACAGTACTGACAAAATTACAAGGTTACCATTCACCCATAATTCTGATTGGCCCCAAATAGGGATCTCTAAACCATATAACTGGTATGGTTTAAGCTTCATGGTAGTCTGAATTGATAACACTTCTAAAAGTTCCTAAAGAGTACCATTCCTTAACCAGCCCTAACATTCAAGGGGATGACAAAAGTAAAGCCAAATGTGATGAGCTACCTAGGATGACAACTGCCAATTTTGCCCATTATAGCAAGATATCCTCCTTTATTTTACATAACTGACATATTGTGAAGGCTTGAATGTAATATTACATGCTCAGTAAACCAACTACCCCATCCTTATTAGAAGTAAACAATAAATAATCTTAGTTCTTCTTGTGTCTCCTTGCCTAATAAACTGTATTATTAACATCTGTAACTTCCTAACCCCTGAGTGAGAAGGGAAACAAATTACATAGCACATTCTGGAGAACAAAATCATTTGAACGAGATTTATCCTCCTAATGAAATGTAACTTTAACCTCATCCATGGATGAAAAGTAAGGTAAGAATTATCCCACAGGACTCAACAACTATAAAAGGCTCAGTCATTTGTTTGTTTAACCTTAGACTGGAGCTCAAATAAAAGGAATCAAAAATGCTAATCAGATAAAGCAAGGAACTCTGTGCGTGTCCACAAATACAGCACAGCTGTCTGAAAACAATAATGCATTTACTGATATCCTGGAAAAGATCATCCCAAAACAGTCTCATCTCTCCTTATCCTATTTGGTAAAGGCTCTATAACTAATACGAATAACAAGAGGGAAAGTGGGTATCACTTCCAAGTTCCTTTTTTTAAGGGAAAGAAGGGGACATAGGAGAGCTAATAATTATCGCCGCAAAAAGTAAATTACAAAAATACTGGATCCCTTTAATGAATTTAGCCAATAACCTAAAGGTTTACATTACAATCTCAAGATAATCCTACCACAAAGAATTTAACACTTTTTCAAACTTCGCCAAGAGAGCTACCACTGGCATTACTGTCAGTATTTATGCTTCCCTGTGCAGCAGTATTCAAACTGGACTGGCCTTCTTTTAACTTCCTTGAGATTTGTGAATTAATCTAGATAAATAAGGATGAATCAGTTAAATCCTAGCTGCTAGTGTACAAATGCCAATATTAGCCTCTTTATTGATCAGTCAAATACGCTGGGAATTTTGTGTATTCTCATTTTATCTTTTAACTGTCTTAGGTAAAACAATAAAACTCTTACCCTGTGGGTGGGGATGTACCAGAAAAAAAAAACATTGAGTTAAACAACAAATGAACAGTATGGTATTAAATCTTCTCTTAAGAACATATAAAATGAAGCCATAAACCCTTCTGGATCTAGAGCTTTATCAGTAGGGGATTGGCATATATGTTGGATAATCTCTTCCTTCAAAATGGAGTTAGATAATTTCTCCATCTCTGCATCATCTAATCTAGGAAGACCAAGGGTAGCCAAAAATGCTCATATTATCACTTTGCCTCAAAAACATGGAAATATCACTTTTCTCCCTGTACAATGCTTCATATAACTTCTTAAAACTCAAATTGATATCATGCTGATAAGTATGAAGAGATCCCTCAACATTCAAAGCACTGACCTAGGGCAGGAATTTCTTTTTTCCAACCTGTGGCATAATAAATATCCTGGCATAGCCCCTAAAGCTCAGCTTTGTAATAAATATCCTGGCATAGCTGCCAAAGCCTAGCTTTGTAATAAATATCCTGGCATAGCCCCTAAAGCCTAGCTTTGTAATAATATCCTGGCATAGCCCATAAAGCCTAGCTTTGTAATAAATATCCTGGCATAGCCCCTAAAGCCTAGCTTTGTAATAATATCCTGGCATAGCCCCTAAAGCCTAGCTTTGTAATAATATCCTGGCATAGCCCATAAAGCCTAGCTTTGTAATAAATATCCTGGCATAGCCCATAAAGCCTAGCTTTGTAATAAATATCCTGACATAGCTCCTAAAGCCTAGCTTTGTAATAAATATCCTGGTATAGCCCCTAAAGCCTATCTTTGTAATAATATCCTGGCATAGCCCATAAAGCCTAGCTTTGTAATAAATATCCTGGCATAGCCCCTAAAGCCTAGCTTTGTAATAAATATCCTGGCATAGCCCCTAAAGCTTAGCTTTGTAATAAATATCCTGGCATTGCCCCTAAAGCCTAGCTTTGTAATAAACATCCTGGCATAGCCCCTAAAGCCTAGCTTTGTAATGAATATCCTGGCATAGCCCCTAAAGCCTAGCTTTGTAATATAGCCCTTTGTAAGTTAATGGAGGCCCTTACCTGCAACGACTGTGCCAGCTTGACCTTAACCACTCTGTTTAACATTCAGTTCTTGTCATCTGAATTTAGCTTCCCTACACTTTACATAAATAGTAATAATTTCTTCTACTTCTAACAACCTAATTTTATCATCTGTTTTTCAAGAATATGGATTTAGCTGTAGGTAGTGCTGTTTCACATGAATTTTATAATATTTTCACTATGTAAAAATGTGCATCGACTGCAGGGTATTATCCTTCAAAAACTGAGAGCGGACATCCCTTAAAAGTTAAATATAATAACTTATAAGTCTCCTCAAGAATAAGGGGCTTGGGCCTCCATTTCTTATCACAAGGATGAGGTGCTGACTCCCAGATCATAAAAACTGCTACTTGGTCAGAAAAAAATACAAGAAATAATATCAAACTCCTTTAGTCAGGAAACTAAAGGCCACCTTACCAACCAATAATCTATATGAGTCTTCCCCTAGTCTCCTGTGGTAATGTAAGTATGACCTTCATCAGTAGGATAAAGCAATCTTCACAGGCCAGCCAAATTCATTTGCTAATATGAGGCTGTTAAAACCTTCTGCCCCACTCAGGCATGATTTACAAACCCACTCAGCTAGGTATCAACCCTGATATCATTAGCTGGGTTGCTAACCGGCTCAGTGATAGAACTCATATAGTCAAAATAAGAGAAGTCCCCTCCAACAGCAGAGCTGTAACCAGTGATGTTCCAGAGGGACCAGTCCTGGGATTTCTACTGTTTGGAAACTATTTCTCCAAAGTACAAGCAAAAACTAAAGGTCAGTGGCTGACAAAGTTTGCTGATGACTGCAAACTGGGAGCAGTCATAGAATCTCCAAATTATGTCAACATCCTACAAGATGGTCTTACACAAACAAATGATTGGTGCCAAAATCATTGCCTTAAACTCAATGCAAAAAAAATTATTCTCATCCATTTTGGTAAAAGTGATGTTCCTGCTTGCTACCACATCAATAGCAACACCCTAAGTATGCACTCAGTGGTGAGAGACCTGGTCTCACAGGTTGACAGCAACACAGTGGTAAGAATGGCATTCTATATTGCTTATCTCATAAGTAACAGCATTGCTTCCAGGGAAAAAAAATTATAATCTCCCTGTACTCTTCCCTCATCAGGCCAATAACTGAGTACAATGCCCCTTTTGGTATGCACCTTTCCAAGCACCTGCAGCAACTAGAGAGACCACAAAGGTTTCTCACAAGGAACATTCCAGGTCTTCAGCATCTCTACTATGTGGATCATCTAAAATTACTGTCACTTTATTCTGTTTCATACAGACTACTCAGAGATTATTTGTGCCTTGCATATAAGGCAATCTGAGACCCTGCTTTATTGTAAATGTTGCATATCCGCAAGTCAAATGGTACATGGGTTACTTGCTCTAAAGACCTAAACCTAGTGTGTGACATTAATAGAACCTGCTGGAGGGACCGATTTGTCTCCCAGAGGTTATCACACCATTGGAACAGACTCCCACTTCATGTCAAACAGACTACCTCATTGGCTCTCTTCAAACGCAATCTGGAAGATTGGATGGGTAACTGTAAATTCACCACAAGGGTTCCACCTGTGTCCCTCTTGCACAGGGGCAATAGGTGCTGATTGTGGAAATAAGGGTAGAATTTGACTAGGCTTGTAAGGGCCCCAGTCTCTAGTAAAAACAAACCACTTCAGACAGTATTTCCAAGGTATTATTTAGTATGAAAAACAAAATAGCTGTAAAGGTCGTGTACCTCCAATAACTGAAAATATATAAATACAAAGGAGATAAATGGGCTGAGAATAGATGCAATTCTGTTATATAAAACCAAGGTGTTCAATCCAAGCATCCGAAATAATCCTCATGTAATACAATAAAAGTCCAAACAGATATTTATTAAAACTGTACAACAACAACACAACTGGATAGCATCATGATGACTAATGGCAAGCGTTTTCACTTAAAAGGCTTCCTCAGGCCATTAACATTTAAATAAAATACCAGTATTTATAGGCTTTCGTCATGACATCACATCCTTTTAAAAATTTCTGATTTCAATTAATACACATAAATATACACTATAATTAAATACATTTCTAATCTAAAATCTCACAACTTAAGGCAATTGTATAAATTGAATTTGAACAATCACCTATGTTAAATCGATATTATAAATATCTTGAATAATAAAAAGCTACTAGTTCATTAATTTATTATGTAGGCTTACTAAGTCTCTTCCCTTTTAAGATAGGTTTAATAGGTAATCTATCATTTAGGACAGGTGGACAATCAGCCCTAAGTCTGATGATCCACTTGGCCTCATTCTGTTCAGTTTTGTTCCAGGTATCACCTCTCCAAATGCTAGGATGATAAATCTGGATAACTAAAAACTTAAACTGGTGTTCAGTTGAAGTATCAAGTACATGTTTCGAGAGTGCATTCTTTACAGATTTAATTCTTATGTTATATAAATGCTCCCTAATTCTGTCCTTTAGCCGCCTGTCAGTTTTGCCTACATAAAATGCAGGACAAGAGCCGCAGGTGGCCAAATAAACTACATGTTGTGAGTTACAATCAGCTGAACAAGAAAAATAATAATAATAATGTGTGACAGGGTGTATAAAACTGGCATTTGTATCAATAAAATCACAAAAATTACATTTCTGACATGGCATGGTACTAGATTTATGCATATAATTAATGTGAGATCTGGATTCAAACCGTCCAGAATTACATAACATTCTGTACAGATTAATTCTGTTCTTGTATATAAAGTTAGGTGTATCACCCACCACTTTGGAGATGTTAGGGTCTACCTTCAAAATATTCCAATACTTAAAATAAACATCCTTAATTTGCCTGATGTCCTGAGTATAATAAATACAGGCTTTAGTTGTATAGCCACCAAATGCCATACGTCTATTCTCGTTGTATATCTGTATATCCTGTTCTCTTCTATTATAATATGGCAAAGCTCTGTTGTCTCTAAGTTGATCTACGGATGAAATATTCTCTTTAATTTCATCAAAATAATATGATCTCTCTTTCAAATGTTCACTAAGTTTCTGAATTTCCTTCCTATAACCAGCCTCAGTAGGATTCATGCGGGACGCCCTCATGGCTTGTCCTTTAATTATGTTTTTAAATATATAGTTAGGATGCATACTAGTTCTATGCAAAAGGGCATTCCTATAACATGTTTTCCTGTGTACCCCCGTGTTTAATAATCCATTGGGTAACCTTTCTATAAATACATCCAAATATGAAATAAGATTTTTAGAGGCTGTCATAGTGAATTTTAAATAATTAGTGAGGGAATTCATATGCTGCAAGAAATCACATAATTCATTATATCCAGAGCTCCATATCAAAAACAAATCATCTACAAATCGGGCATAGAATTTGACATGTAACTTGTAACTTTCTAATTTAAACAACTGTTGATTCTCCCAATCAGCCATAACTAGGTTGGCGTAGCTATTGGCACAAGATGTGCCCATACCTATGCCATCCCTCTGAATATATATCTGATTGTCAAATGTAAATATATTATGATACAGAACAATTTCCATAAGTTTACACAAAGTATCCACTTGATAATTTGTCATATGCTGTTGAACTAACATACATCTCCGAATACCCTCTATGCCTTGTAAGTTAGGTATAGTGGTAAATAAAGATTGTACATCTAGAGTAACAAGCCAAAAATCATTGGTGATAGGTACATCTTTCATTTCCTCATATAACATAATTAGGAATTGTTTAGTGTCTCTTAAAATGTACACATACTTTCTGACTATGGATCGCAATTTCGATTCCAAATACAATGAGATGGGTTCAGTAACCCAACCCCACCCACCCACTATAAGTCGCATGGGCAGACAGTTGGGATCCTTATGAATTTTCGGGACACCCTGAATACATGGTATCAGGGGTTCATCTACTATACAAAAGCTTCTATTAATGGATGGTTGTTGGGAATGTAAGTACTCGGTTTTCTGAATGGATGGACAACATTGGTGGTGGATGCACTACTAAAATTTAATTTTAATTGTATGTTCCTAACAAATAATTTCAGATATAAAATAGAATCTGTAATTTCACTTTTATTTGAGGGTATAAAAGAAAGCCCTTTTTCCAAAAGTTTTCAGAAAACCGAGTACTTACATTCCCAACAACCATCCATTAATAGAAGCCTTTTCCAAATTGGTTGAAGAGGATTTACACAAGGTATATAACAATAACAGAAATAAGAAATGGTATGGCAATTTAAACCATGGAATGAGATTGGCTCTAAGGGACTTAAGAAATGATACCAGCATAGTAATCAGACCTGCCGATAAAGGAGGTTTGACTGTAATTATGGATACTCAACAATATATATCAAACATGAATGATATGTTGAGTGATATACAGTTTTATCACAGAATTAGCCAGAAACAAGTTGATAAAATTATTAATGAAACATCTAAACTCCTACATGAATATCATGGAGAGGGCAGGATAGATGACTGTTTACTTAATTTTTGTATAGTAGACGAACCCCTGATACCATGTATTCAGGGTGTCCCGAAAATTCATAAGGATACCAACTGTCCACCCATGCGACCTATAGTGGCTGGATGGGGTTGGGTTACTGAACCCATCTCATTGTATTTGGAATCGAAATTGCGACCCATAGTCGAAAAGTATGTGTACATTTTAAGAGACACTAAACAATTCCTAATTATGTTATATGAGGAAATGAAAGATGTACCTATCACCAATGATTTTTGGCTAGTTACTCTCGATGTACAATCTTTATTTACCACTATACCTAACTTACAAGGTATAGAGGGTATTCGCAGATGTATGTTAGTTCAACAGCATATGACAAATTATCAAGTGGATATTTTGTGTAAACTTATGGAAATTGTTCTGTATCATAATATATTTACATTTGACAATCAGATATATACTCAGAGGGATGGCGTAGCTATGGGCATATCTTGTGCCAATAGCTACGCCAACCTAGTTATGGCTGATTGGGAGAATCAACAGTTGTTTAAATTAGAAAGTTACAAGTTACATGTCAAATTCTATGCCCGATTTGTAGATGATTTGTTTTTGATATGGAGCTCTGGATATAATGAATTATGTGATTTCTTGCAGCATATTAATTCCCTCACTAATTATTTAAAATTCACTATGACAGCTTCTAAAAATCTTATTTCATATTTGGATGTATTTATAGAAAGGTTACCCAATCGATTATTAAACGAAAACATGTTATAGGAATGCCCTTTTGCATAGAACTAGTATGCATCCTAACTATATATTTAAAAACAGAATTAAAGGACAAGCATTTAGGGCATCCCGCATGAATCCTACTGAGGCTGGTTATAGGAAGGAAATTCAGAAACTTAGTGAACATTTGAAAGAGAGATCATATTATTTTGATGAAATTAAAGAGAATATTTCATCCGTAGATCAACTTAGAGACAACAGAGCTTTGCCATATTATACTAGAAGAGAACAGGATATACAGATATACAATGAGAATAGATGTGTGGCATTTAGTGACTATACAACTAAAGCCTGTATTTATTATACTCAGGACGTCAGTCAAATTAAGGATGTTTATTTTATGTATTGGAATATTTTGAAGGTAGACCCTAACATCTCTAAAGTGGTGGGTGATACACCTAACTTTATTTACAAGAACAGAATGAATCTGTATAGAATGTTATGTAATTCTGGATGGTTTGAATCCAGATCTCACATTAATTATATGCATAAATTTAGTACCATGCCATGTAAGAAATGTAATTTTTGTGATTTCATTGATACAAATGCTAGTTTTATACACCCTGTCACACATTATTATAATGTTTCTTGTTCAGCTGATTGTAACTCACAACATGTAGTTTATTTGGCCACCTGCGGCTCTTGTCCTGCATTTTATGTAGGCAAAACACAGAATTAGGGAGCATTTATATAACATAAGAATTAAATCTGTAAAGAATGCACTCTCGAAACATGTACTTGATACTTCAATTGAACACCAGTTTAAGTTTTTAGTTATCCAGATTTATCATCCTACCATTTGGAGAAGTGATACCTTGAACAAAACTGAACAGAATGAGGCCAAGTGGATCATCAGACTTAGGGCTGATTGTCTACCTGGCCTAAATGATAGGGTACCTATTAAACCTATCTTAAAAGGGAAGAGACTTAGTAAGCCTACATAATAAATTAATGAACTAGTAGCTTTTTATTATTCAAGATATTTATAATATCTATTTAACATAGGTGATTGTTCATATTTAATTTATACAATTGCATTAATAAGTTGTGAGATTTTAGATTAGAAATGTATTTAATTATAGTGTATATTTATGTGCATTAATTGAAATCAGAAATTTTTAAAAGGATGTGATGTCATGACGAAAGCCTATAAATACTGGTATTTTATTTGAATGCTAACGGCCTGAGGAAGCCTTTTAGGTGAAAGCACTTGCCATTAGTCATCATGATGCTATCCAGTTGCGTTGTTGTTGTACAGTTTTAATAAATATCTGTTTGGACTTTTATTGTATTACATGAGGGTTATTTTGGATGCTTGGATTGAACACCTTGGTTTTATAACAGAATTCCGTCTATTCTCAGCCCATTTATCTCCTTTGTATTTATATAATTTAGTATGAGATTAAGCACTTTCATTTTAGCACTACATGAAACTTCTTTAGAGTAAATTTAACAGAACTAAAAACAAGTTTAATAACATATCAGTCCTGTTCATTGGCTAAAATACATAAAAACCACAAGATATCATTGGTCAACACATAAAATAACCAACCAATCTAGCCAAATTAAGCCTACTCCCTACAAGCCTTTGCCTTTAACAGTTGTTAATGATTTAAACATACAAAACCATAGCCAATAAACAGAACTGATATGTTATAAAACTTGTTTTTAGTACTGTTAAATTTATTCTGAAGAAGTTTCTTGTAGTGTTGAAATGAAAGCACTTAATCTCATATTAAATTATACCTTGGAGATACTTTCTGAAGTGGTTCGTTTTTTACTAGAGGCTGGAGTATATCCTATATTTGCCCTACATGCTGCCGAGCTGGGTGCTTTGTCAATTTTGTGGATTGTTTCTCAGCTTTAAAACCAGGTTACTAGTTGTGTATGTTCAAGGACTACTCTAAGTGATAACCTGGCAAAATTTCAAGACACCATAAACCCTGAAAAAACTGCTGCCTATGCGGAACTGTTCATAGAGACCCTATACAAGTATGTTAACAGCTGAATTGAGTAAGCTATACCCACCTTGAAGAATTACAGACCTAACTCAAAAAACAAGCCACCCTAGTGGAATCACAACATCAATAGGCTGTATAACAGAATAAGAAAATCATTGCAAAAATTAGGAGGTGCAGTACTTTCGTCAAATTAAACAAACAACTCAGAAGACACATAGTTTACCAATCTAAATTTGAGGTAAATTTGGCCTTCCAGGCCAAGGACTACCACAAGGCATTCTTAAGCTGTGTCTGCAACTGCAAAGGCAATACACAATTGTGTGCACAGCTCATTGTTAATGGAACCACGTATACCTAACCAGAAGATATTGCAAACCTACTGAAAGACAAATTCAATTCTAACTTTACCACTTTCTCATGCTTAACCTACCCTCAGGAAATAACATCAAATATAACTCTCCCTGCTTTTACAAGGGAGCAGGTCCTCAATGCTCTCTCTAATGTCAAGAACACTGCATCAATGGTCCCAGATAATATCCGAGGATACCTTCTAAATAGCATGAAACATGACCTATCAGGCCTTCTGGAATTGCTGTTTAACTGTAGCCTCTAAACAGGCTTCATGCCTTATGAATGGAGAAAAGCAACAGCCATAATCTGCACATAGGTGGGCTATCTACAGACCCTGAAAAGTACAGAGTCATAAGTCTCATTTGTGTCATATGGAAAGTCGTGGAAATAATTATCATGGAAATGATCAATAATGACACAAGAAACCTCCAAACACTTGACCCAACCCAACTGGGTTTCTTTGAGGGAAGATCATTCCTACTCAACATGAAGACTTCTTTCAGGAGGTCACCAAAGCAATGGATGAGGCAAAATGGTTCACAATGCCTACCCTAATTTAGCCAAGGCATCTGACACAATAACACACTCAGGCATTGTTGATAAACTGAAGAGGTTAGGCCTAAATCCTAACGTCACCCAGTAGACAGCCAGCTGCCTTACAGATAGGGGCCAGGAAGTTAGAATTGAAGAGTTAACCTCTACAAAGAGGCCAGTTACAAATGGTGTCCCTGAGGGATCTGTCCTTGGTCTGCTCCTTTCTGGCATTTACATATCTGAAATCAAGGCCAGTGTCAAGTACCTCTGGCTGGCCACATTTGCAGATGATGATGATGACAAATTAGGAGCCATCAGAGAATCCCCCACCAACATTAATGTTCTCCAGGTGGGGCTGAAACAGAGGTGTGGACTTAAAGTAAATGCCATGAAATGCATAATAGTATAATTTGGGAAGACATCCACCCCTGGTAACTATTATATTGGCAATACAACTCTAAGATTTGACTTAGTAGTCAGGGACTTGGGGACACACATAGACAGCACTGACCATCACATTTCTACAGCAGTGAGGAAATCGTTATATGTTGTGCAACTTATAAAAAAAGTTATGGCAGGTAGGTCCAAGGAATTCATTGTTCCATTGAATTCATCATTCATAAGACCTATCATTGAGTACAATACCTACTTTGGTATGTACCTAACCAGGCAAATGCAACAATTGGAACACCCACAGAGGTTCTTCACTAAAAGAATACAGAGGGTAAGTAACATGTCCTGTGCAGACTACCTCACTCGCCTATCCCTGAATTCTGTCTCCTACATGCTGTTGAAGGGAGATCTATGTCTGGACTGCAAAGCATTATCGGACCCTTCTTTGATGGACCTTTTTCATATCCACAAAACAAACAGCACCAGAATTAGCCATTGTAAAGACTTTAAACCTTGCCTGTGATATAAATAGGACCTGCTGGAGAGACAGATGTATATGCCACAGATTACCCCTTCTATGGAACAGGCTACCCATCCATGTGAAGCAGTGTTCCTCCTTAATCAAATTCAAGTTTAACTTGGACAATTGGATGGGGAACAGGAAATTCATCACTGGCTTCGCACCTTTGTCTCTAATGGACACAGGCAGCCTATAAATGGTTCATCTCCCAGGCCCCTGCTTGTAAACATTTCACCTCCCAAGTCTCTGCTTATACTTACCAAGGGTACGAGAACTTGTCAGAGATTTGGGATGCATGACTAGGCTTAAAAAAGGCCCCTGTGGTCATTAGCCTAGTACATGCCTATGAGACTATAAAGTATAAAATAAATATGCAAGTCACCTTTTTTGATTCAGAATTTTCTCTTTTATAAATAAAAGTCCCATGTTTTTCTGTTGGAGAGGTGAATAGAAACAGTGCAATCTTTGCCCTTTAGGCTTCAATGAAGTAGAGTTGCCAGCTTATTCCTGATTATTAGCTTTCAGACTGGAAAGTGTCTCAGTCTCAGTATCTATCTCCTCTGAGTCACCCTCCCTCTCTCCTTCCTAGATATGCATTCACAGTAAATTTAAAAAAAATCTGACTGATAACCCCCTTCCAAGAAAAACAGCCACATTCTCCACCTTTACTGGGAGAGAATCTGCTCCTGTAGAACTATGCAAAAGCAAGCTATGATGGAACAGCTTCCGACTTGCTTGGACCTTTATCCAGCTTCAAACACCCTTGCAGCAATGATGCTTTATTCCTCACTTGGGAGCTATCCTTTGCCTTAATGGAAGTGAAGGAAGCAGAGGGGAGCAACCCTGCAGTATTACCTGCACCCTGTAGAAAGGGTAATCCTGCATCAGTCAAGTCAAAAGATTTATTGTTCTGCTCACACTTGAGTCTAAGTGTAGAAAGATATTTCAAAGCAGTAGGGATGTCATGGTCATGACATAATGTCCTTAGCTCAAAATTGGTGAACCTTCTTTCCATAAGAATCTTAGAATAGTCTTGAAAAATATCAAAAGCTTGGATATCCGATAGAAAAAGGTTTTGCTTCCTTCAACAAAGTCAAAAATACCTTTTCTCCAGAAACATCAGAAGCTTAACAATCAGCTGACTTGGGGGATGCCCATGCTTTGGTGGACTTTAAAGTTTCTGTAAGCTGTCTTCAACTTTTCACCGGGGCCACCTCCAAGATGATTAGAAAAGATGGTCTGGACATAACAGGTAGTGTCTCCTCCCTCTGACCCTTCATTTAAAACACCAATCTTATGTTATTTCTCTGCTGAAGATTCTTTACATATTCCGGATTCTGTTGTATCAAGCTTTGTCTTCAGTCCAGAAATTCCTCCAATATTTTGCCTGCTACAGCCAAATGCTGTTCTGTTTCCCATGTAAGTACGTTTGACAATTAATGTTTGTGGATACCCTGTGCACAGGAAATTCATTAATGGCACCCATCTCAGCCATTGTTTCCAGATCAAAATTCTTCCTCTGGCAAACTCTAGTAGCTTGGTTTATAAACACAGGGAGAGAAGAAGCAGCCACAAATCTTGGGGCAAAATGAGCTTACAACCAAGCTAACACTTGTGGTTTACTGCCAAGCTATGGAGCTAAATATTTAAGCAGCCATATCAGTGTTGTCCAGGTCTACTTCCCCTAACAACTCCACCTCTTTTGCTGCTACATCCATGCTTCCTTTAAAAATCTCTCTGTGAATTTAATTACTTCTTCCTCCACCATATGATATGTCACACTGCTGGGAAAATACCACTCATCTCCAGTATAATTTATTAATTATAATTTAGATGTTACAGGGCAGTATTGTTGCTCAGTGTTTATGGTTTCTACATCACAGTTCCAGAATATGAGACAAAGTGATAACCTCCATCCACTTTCTGTGTGAATGTTTTCTATGGGTCTTCTCCAAATACACTCCAACTCTGAGAGGCATGAAACTTGCTACCTTATTAATACGTGTTTATAGATGTGTACACACACACACACACACATATATATATATATATATATATATATATATATATATATATATATATATATATATATATATATATATGAAATACATAAAAACTTGAAAGTTCAAAATATCAAACTTCAACATATCACGCTAAAATGCTCAAAACCCAAGCAATTAAAAGAAAAAAAACACCTTTTTTGCAGGGGAACAAGCCCCCTGCATGGCCCATCTCCACCATCTTCTACTTATATAATCCATCTCTGAGATTGAACTACAGTGGGGAAAAGGCAAATTCCCTAACCCCCTGTGTTCCATGATCTTGCATAGTAAAAAAAACAATACTATGTAATCAGCTGAATTTCAACCAGCTGTACCAACTTTTTTTCCTACTCAACCACCTGAATTTATGATTACATGTATGTATACCATATATTCATATGAATGTAATCAATATGGTCCGGTTCACATATACAAGTTGGCCAATATGCAGGGATTTGACAAAGAGTGAGTGCGCAATTGGATGAATAGAGTTTTGTGGAAGTAGAAAATGGTCAAAATATATGTAATGGACTGATGTAATTTATATTTTTATGGCCGAGACAAGCTTAAAAGCTGTGTTTGTTTAGAAGTTTATTATTTATAATTTGTGCCTGTCTTTAATCTTGTTTGCTTTATCTTATCAGCATAGGGGAACCAGTGTGAGATCGCAGTGCAGCATGTTTTTGAACTATACCTTTTCCCCCACTGCTGTGCAGTCTTGGAGTTGGTATATATAAAGCAGTGCGGTGCATTTGCTTTCATGTGTATTAGAGCTATTTTGTTTGGCCTTTTGAGTTTTGTTTTATTTCAGTCTTTGCTGATATCTATCTGTGTGTGTGTGTGCGTGTGTGTGTGTGCGTGCGTGCGTGTGTGTGTGTGTGTGTGTATATCTATATATATATATATATTGTAATGTGTTTGGTTTTCCTTCTGGTTGTAGTGTTTTGTGGTTTGCTTTTACATGTATTAGAGCTATTTCATTTGGCCTTTTCAGTTTTTTTTTTTATTTCAATCTTTGCTGATATCTATCTATCTGTGTGTGTGTATACATATATATACACACACACACATATATATATATATATATATATATATATATATATATATATATATATACATACTGTCTATACACACACACACACACACACACACACACACACACACACACACACACACACACACACACACACACACACACACACAGACACACACACACACACACACACACACACACACACACACACACACACACACACACACACACACACAGATAGATATCAGCAAAGACTGAAATAAAACAAAACTCAAAAGGCCAACATCTAATTTCATAACATTGAGACCAGAACATCTAAAACCCAAAACATCTAAAACCCATAACATCAACTTTCATAACATCTAACACTACAAATCACATGAAAATAACCCCCCTCCCACAAATATAATGACACCAAACTACCAAACACACTTTTTACTATGTTTCTGCAGGGGGGCTTGATACAGTGGGGTTAGGAAACTAACTTCTTCCCACTATAGTGTGATGTTAGCGTTGGTATATTTAATTTAGGGGGGTGGGTGCAGGGTAGTTTGGTGTCATTATATGTGGAGGGAATGTTATTTTCATGTGATTTGTAGTGATATATGTTATGAAATTCGATGTTATGGGTTTTAGATGTTTTGAAGTAGACCCATATATATATATATATATATATATATATATATATATATATATATATATATATATATATATAGACACACACACACACATATATATAAATATATATATATATATATATATATATACACACACACACACACACACACACACACACACACACACACACACACACACACACACACACACACACACTGCATACATTTACATGTGTATAAAACCTAGCTGTGTGAATATCCACTCTAAGGTGATGTGACCACTGAGAATATAGACCTATATTTGATAACAAGTCCATAAGGTGCTTACCTACTACCCAGTCTTCCCTACACTGCCCTAATCTACACTAACTTTCATACTAGTCAACAACAAAGATTAGACAAATAAGATTAGATAAATGCTACAGCAAAACAGCATAATTTGCCTCCAGCCTCCCTAGCAGAACTCATGACTGTATTGCTGTACATAAAACAACTGGATGGAATTTCCCAACTATCTTCAGTACAACCAGCTGAAGGCATCCCAATCTATTCTGCACCAGCCATCCAGACATCCTTCCCTCTTCTCACTGATGAAGTAGTACTGTCCCCACAAGAGAACTTCATTCTAAGGACTAATGCTTTGCCTACTATGACAATGCCTCAAATGCACATGATGAAGTCTTGTACTGATGCTTTGTGGCCAAACACTGGAACCAGTTGCCGTATGCCCTTAGACAATCTCAAACTCAAAACAGTTTCAAGAAAAATCTTGACACTCATCTCCTTCGCTCTAAAGTTTGCTTTTCTTCTCCTGGTTGATCACTTGTACCCCTTACAATTTTCCTTCTCTCAAATTACAGACTCTCTCCTCTCATGAGTAACTGTACGATTTTTTTGTTCTTTTCATAACTGTTGACGTGAATCTTTAACCTTCTCTTTTCTGTAAGCTTGATTATGCAGATTAATAATATAATTCCCCCTAACACACTTTTGCACTCATCTGTCTATATTTTTTACATAGTTTATTATTTATGACATTTTGCTTACCAAGCTGGCATCTGTAACTCATCACAACAGCTGTTCTGTCCAACATTCAGTTTGCTGTCAAACTTGCCACATAAGGATGGATTAGTGTTTGGGTTCACCAAGTTGTCAATGATGCCTTGGTTTGGTCCAAGAATGCTGTATGTACCAGATAACCATCACTGATGGCTTCAGTTACCCTTTAAAAGAAATTTACAAGATAAAGAACACATGACCTACCTTTGTAAAAGCCAAATGAATATGGATCTAGGCCAAAGACATCATCAATCTAGATTTATAAGATCAGAAAAACTAGAAAGACTAATGACCCTATAATTACCAGGATCCGTGGCCTGATTTCTCTTACTGGCCAAGAAAACTTCACTATCTTCTAAATCCTTAAAAAAAAAATAATGGTCTTCACCCAAAAATATTTCTCACACCCAAAACAAGCTTGCAAAATATTTTCTGAAAATAACAGTAGAGCAAAAATAGTACAACAGTCAATGTTACTGTGAGTCACAATAGATGAACATTTAAACTTTTATCTATACCTTCTACAAGCTATTAAAAACCACCAGAGACTTGGCTTATTATACTGAAGTAATGACTAGTTCTCTGATTGCACTATGAAAATCTTAGCATCAACTTACCTATGACCATCTCTCCATTAATCATTCCTCAGCCTAATTAACCTTCATAGTACCCACAAATTGAAACTAGACAGTTGTTACAACAAAATTGCTAGTTTTGCCACTAATCTACCTTAAAAAAGTCACCACTGCATAGCTTCTAAACACTAGTTATAGCTCCCACAACACCTGATGTACTTACAACTATACAAACCAGAAAATTGTCCAGCACTACAAAGCACCATAAATATTATTTCCCAGCCTAGGAACTATGATCTCAAAACAGATCACTTTTACTCAGCACTGACTCTACTAAAACTGAGTGTTACTCACTCTGCTCCTGATACATCTTCAAACTGTGCAACTTCCTTCCACTATACTTAATTTAAACTGAAAAATCTGAAAGTTTTCAAACATCAGCTTAAGCCATACCTAAATAACTCCTGGCTGTGTTCCTACTCAACTCCAGGCTAATATTTTGACTGTAAATACCAAAAACTACTGCTTGATTGACTGCTTACTATTTCATTGCTTCCTAATGCTGCTACATGTAGTTTTCTGCCTCCTAACCTTTACTGCATTTCAAAAGTAAAGTCCTCATATCATTTCTAACTCCTGAAATATTATTTAAATATTAATCAACTGCTATACCTTTCCCTCATTAAACCACATCTATCTGGAATGCTTTCTCTCTTTCACCCTCAACATGATCTTTTCCGAAGTACCAATTTTTTTAATCACAAACATCTACCACTGTATTGTAATTTATGTTTACCTAGTGTATGCCAATGTAGGCATATGGCAATACTGCAGGATCTGAATTAAGGCCATGTACTTTATTAAAAAGTTTTGTTTAGTCTCTGTACTGCAGTTGTTA
Organism: Protopterus annectens; assembly: GCF_019279795.1. Taxonomy (NCBI): domain Eukaryota; kingdom Metazoa; phylum Chordata; order Ceratodontiformes; family Protopteridae; genus Protopterus; species Protopterus annectens. The sequence continues at coordinate 1,173,219,136 of NC_056728.1, read as the reverse complement.
TCCTATGTGACCTTTACTTTTTATATTAATATACAACATTGTATTTTTTTTTTTGCCTGTGTGTGGGTATGTGTGTGTGTGTGGGGGGGGGGGGAGTGTGTGTGGAGCTCTGCTCCTGCTAAAAATTAGTTTTTTGTCCAACTGGACTTTCCTGGTCAGCAAATATAAATAAATAAATTATGCAGACGCATCATAATGGCTGGTCTGTAGTTGCCAGGGTCATAGTCTGTTCTACAACTCACAGTAAAGAGTTTTAGCAGATATTCCAACTGGCCATACTTCCTGTTAGTTACTAATTTTTCTGGTTTATCAGTGGGGGCCAATAGACATTATGTTCTTTGTTTAAGAAAGGGTTGCTAGGACATGTTTCATAGTGCTTGGGGGAGATCGGGAATTAAGGAATCTGATGGGGCAGTTATGGTGGTGGGTGAGGTGAAGTTCACACTAAATTTTCTGGCTAGGATTTTGTTTTTTTTTCTTTGGGATCCGAATGGATGGCATCATTGTGAATCAGCTCTGAACAATGATGGGTGTTGGTTCCAACATTTTTAATATTCTCAAAGAACAGATTTTAGTATCATTGGTCATTGTCAATTCATAATCAGCTCTCTGTCAGGGACAGATTTTAAATATTGCTCTTGCAAACTTAGAAAGCTGCTTGAATAACAGGATTTGTGTTAGCATACATTTTCTGAAGGATATGATGTCTGAAAATCAAATGTTGTTGTGTCATTCGGCTTTTTCCTGGTTAGGGGTTGCCACAGCGGAACTTCGGTCTGCTAATGATTGGCAGTAGATTTTTACGTGCCGAGTTGCCAGCCCTGATGCACAACCTTCAACGAAGGCACTCCCATTCACGCATGTCTCCAGACAGAAGACGCTCTAGATGAGAATCGAACGGGACAACATCTTACTGTGAGGCGACAGCGTTACCGCAACACCACCACCGCAGTATCAAATCTATATCATTATTTGGTCATTGTTTAGTAACTTCACTCCTCCGTAATTTGCCACAAAATGACAGATTTTATGAAGAACAGGTCAAATGTTTGAGGCAAAAATCTGGACATTCTGTGAAAAGCTGTACAGTTGAGAGGTATGTGTGTGTGTGTGTGTGTGTGTGTGTGTGTGTGTGTGTGTGTGTGTGTGTGTGTGTGTGTGTGTGTGTGTGTGTGTGTGTGCGTATCACTGCGATGCACATTTGTGTGTGTTTCTTTTCTTTTTTTTGTTACAGAATTGTCAGTATTAATGAAGGAACATTTGTGGTCATTTCTACATAAGCTCATAGGACATAGGTTCATAGGTTCATAGGTTCATAGGTTCATAGGTTGGTACTAGGCTATCGGCCCTAGGGCCTATACAAGCCTAGCCATAACAATTCTCTGGCTATTTCTTCCCACAGTATTTACTTACCTGGACCCCTATCTAGCAGTGCGACTGACATGATTCCTGGGATGAATTTCCTATCTCCCATCCAATTATCAAGGTTCCTTTTGAAGAGGGCCAAAGAGGCGCTCTGCTTGACATGTATGGACTGTCTATTCCAGAGTCTGGGGAGTCTCTGGGTCAGGAACCTATCCCTCCAGCATTATTTGTTCATTGTGATGACAAGGTTTAGATCCCTGGAGCATGTGTCTCTGAGGGATTGGGATTACTTTAGGTGTAGTATGTCCAACAGCTCTGGGTTTGACATGGCCTTGTATGTTAAGCAAAGATCGCCTCTGAGTAGACGATATGTGAGAGTATAGGTGGAGTTTTTTTAGATGGTCAGCATAGGGCATCTGCTTTAGGCCTGTGATTCTTTTAATGAGGTATTTCTACGGCTTTTCCAGTTGTTGCAGATGTCTTGAGAGGTACATACCAAACGGGGTGTTGTATTCTATAATGGTTCTAATAAGAGATGAGTACAGCGGGGCAATGACCTCCTTTTTTCTGACTGAAAAGCCCTTAGTTATGAGGTGCGCCACATAGAAGGATTTCGTGACTGTTGTGGCGATGTGGTTATCGAAGGTGAGACCACTGTCCACCTGTGTCCCTAAGTCTCTTATCACACTTTCAATGTTTAGTGTACTGCCACCTATGTGGTAATTCATGGGTACATGTTTTTTTCCCAAAGGGGATAACTATACATTTTTTGGCATTAAGCTTGAGCCCATGGCTCTGGCACCAAGCATCTGTTTCTGTAAGGCCTTTTTGTAGAATATCCACATCATTTGGGGATTCAGTAATGGCTCCCAGTTTGCAGTCATCTGCAAATTTTGTTAGCCAGAGTCCCTTAGTGTTGGCCTGTACTTCAGAGAAGTAGATGCCAAATAAGAGTGGTCCCAGGACTGAACCCTGAGGTACTCCACTTGTCACTTGTCTGGAATTGGAGTCGGCTACTTTTACAGGCTGGGTTCTGTCAGTAAGCCAATTGGCAACCCATCGAGTGACGTAGGGATCCCTTAGTTCAACTGAATAATTGTCTTTCATTTATACTGAGAGGGGAGGGCGTGGCATAATGATTATAATGATTACAGTCTTCACCTTATAGACAGACACAAGGCAGAGGGTTTAATTCTAATTTAAGATTACTGGCTAGGCTTAAAATGGCCTTTCAGGGCAGTTAGCCTAGTATTCACCTATGAACCTATACTAAAGTACTTTCTTTCATACTATAGGTTGCAATATATTTAACTGTTCATTGAAACTATACACTGAAATGTCAAACGTCATTTCTTAAAGTGAAAAATATATCTGTCCCTCCTTTAATGATGCAAATGTGTATACATTCAGGCAGACTATGGCTGCCACTGAAAGTTTGCAGAGGGTTATTTATTGATTTATAAATGTGTCAAAATTGCTTGTGCATTATTTAATTTGTTTAAAAAACTGGATATGTTGTTTTATTTGTGTTTCCATTATCACAACAGGGTTTGTATTAATTAAGAAAACTGATTTGGTAAACATTTTTTTCTGTAACCAAGCACCTGTAAAATGAAAACATAAGTATGTTTTTTGTTCAAGTATTGATAGTGCTGTTTCACAAATAAGCATTACATTACCTTGAGATAATCACTCAGAAAACATCTGCCAGCCAAAACAAGAAGCTGAAACCCATGCAAAATGAGTCATATCATTCATATAATAGATACAGTGCACTATGGCTTTAAATTACATGAGGAAGTGTAGTTCTTTGAAATCAAAATAGAATAAAATCAGCCCAAGGGATTTATAATCCCTCAGCATGGAAGTATCATAGTCTCTAAGTAGAGAGTAAATTAAACAGTGCTGTTACAGAGTTAAACAGGACACAGAAACATGAGCAGGTTGCAGTGGCAGATCACCTGAAGCCATCTACTGTTTCATCAGTAGTGCAAATCGCCTGGTGTTTTCTGAACTCTGTTTCAAAAATGTTTACATTTGGAACTCTGAAAGATGCTCCTACAGCTTGAACTAAACAGATTGGTTGCTACAAATCATCTGCAAGTCTGGGCATGAAAAATGTGAAGCATTTTGTCTTATTCTTCTTTGAAACACTGCTGCTCACCTTCCTTCCTAACATCATGAGTGTCCACACATCATACCATCATGGCAATGCATAAATACATCATACAAAAACTCTTAATTATTTGTAGAAGAATGTTAGGGCACTGTTCCCATACTCCTAATCTTTAAATATTATACCACTAAGGACATACCAACTTGGAGAAAAGGGAATACGTGTGTTTCCCTTTTTTCCTTTTCTCTAGATTGGTGCAACTTCATAGGCAGCATATTTAGTGATCAGGGCAAGAATCACAGTCATCCCATACAAAAATAGTTTTAAAGTCCTTGCTTTTAAGTACAACTAGGCTGTTCAAATGGGGTAGTGGAGCAAAAGCTCAGGAAATAGGGCTATGATAAAACAGGCATCATTAAGCCAAACTTGCGCTTGTTGGGTACTTTTGAGGTAGCCTTTTGGGGTCCCATTTGGTCAAATGATATTCTGTATGCAGGCCATGACAGCATTATTTTGCCTACAGTTCTAGGGTCAAAGTGTCTCACTTTCATGTAAAAAAATTGCCCTCAGTAAACTAACAGTATGGTGAAAATTTGCTGTGTAGCATTCAGTAATGGTTGTAGTGTATAGCCACACGATTTGTTATCTAGTCCGTCACTCTTTTTGGCAACAAGACATACAATGATATTAGCATAACATGAGTCTGTTCCCACATTCATTCATATGATTTGCATATTGAGTACGATATCTGACAAATTATGACAATACTAAGAATTAAAGGGATGAAGTAAAATAACAGATGGCCAGCAATGACAGATATATGCAATACCAGAAGACCCACGCTAAATCTCAATCTATATTAGCAACAAGCATAACTTTATGTTGATTCAACAGGACAATGCCCTGGAATGTATCCATGTGCAAATCACCATTGACAAAGTCCCATACCATATTCTAGCAAGCTACAAGTCACCCTCTATATTTCTGGAACCCCATAGCTTGTACTACCTAGACTTACTGGGCACAATCACCATTAAACCAAATACCATATTCAAGACTGACTTTAATTGCCTCTCTACAGCCTGGGAAACACACACTGCCTCATACCTGCAGACAAAATGGTCCCTAGGCTTTGTTAACTCAAAAACCCTTGACCAGATAATGCACACGCCCACCAGAGGGTCAAAAATACTGGACCTGCTACTCACCAATACTGACGAGCACTACATCGCTTCCCCCAGTGTCATTTTCTCACTGGTGAGGTTAGACCACAAAGCTGTTTCCTTTGAAATAAAAATCAACTTGGTAACCCCATAAAACCCTGTAACAGTTAGCAACTATTCCAAAGCAAACTACATCCTATGAAGTGATAGTCAGTCAAAATTTAATGCTATCCAAATCTCAGGTTCACAGTAACCTATGCAGGATTGTTCACAGAGACCCTGTACAACCATGTAAATGGCTGTACAGAGGCTGCTGTACCTAATGGAAGTAAGCTCAAAACAAACTCTAAAAACAAACCACACTAGGTCAGTCCTAACCTTAACAGGGTATATAACAAAAGGAAAAAAGTCATGGCTAAAATCAGGAAGATCAACTCCCATAATGATATGAGCTCAATCATTGAACTAAACAGGAAACTAACAGGTCTAATTTAAGTCAAACAAGGGCAATTATGATGTCAGGATAGTCTCACAGGCTAAAGACAAGTACAAGACATTCTACAATTAAGTCCAAAGCCTCAAAAGCAGCACAATTCATTGTGTCAAACTTGTGGTCAACAGTGCCACCTTCACTGAACAGACTGACATAGAAAATTTGTTGGCTGACAAATTCAGCTCAACCTTCACCCCTCACTACCCTTCCACCCTCCCCATGAAATATCCACTAGAATAACGCCCCTCACAACTATTAACAGGGAGCAGGTTCTGGCGGCACTCTTTAAGGCCAAAAACACAGCCTCAATGAGCCTCTACAATACCCAGGGATGCTGCCTAAATAGCTTGAAACATGACCTATCAGGACCACTTGAGTCACTTTTCAACTACAGCCTCTAAACAGGCTTTGTACCTTTGTAAGGGAGGACTGTGTGACATCCCAACTCTGAGCCAGTATTCAAGGAGTCTGAATCCTCACCACTGACACTGGAAATGGATGTCTACTTGGAACAAAAATAGATACACACAGTATTTCCAGATGCAGCTCTCTGCATCAAGCAAAATGTTCCTTAGCACACAGGGAACACACTCAGCCCAGGGTCTGGGTTTCTCTCTCTGTCTCTCCACAGGTCCCCAGTAAGGCTCCCCACTGGCACAGTTATAGAGTTAAGTCCTCAACTGAGTGTCCAAGCCAAATTCACCACCACTCTCTGTGCGAAACCAGTGCTTTGTGTCTCTGTTCCAAGTAGCTGACACACAATCTTTGAGATTTGATCTGCACGCACACACACACACACACACACACACACACACACACACACACACACACACACACACACACACACACACACACACCTGGGAAAGGCTGGCACAGGCTTAATAGCTATGCCCCCTTCTGCCCAGACGATAAGGTAGCTACTGCCACCCGATACTCCCAAGCCAGCTACTCTAAAGCTGTTACAAGGCTACCCAATTATACTGAGTGAAATTAATATTAATATGAATACTAGTTTGACCAATACAGTAATGCTTTCAGGAGTATCTGCAGAGTCACTAAACAGATATGAGTACTCTCAAAAGTTAAAATATTCTCTAAAAGACCAGACACGATGAAAAGTTTAAATATGTTTAATAATAAATAATAAAAGAACATGAACATGCTAAATATTTATTTACAATAAACACCAGAGTTTCAACCCCAGGAAATATTAAAATAACACAGATGAACAGATTCATACAGATACAGAAAAACTGTACTTAACTAATCTCACTATATTTTCCTGACTGATCTCAAGAGTTGCTATTCCCCAGTTACTTAATACAGCAAGGCAAGATGACATAGGTGAGTGATCCTTCTATGTCAGGTTTCCAAAAGAGACTCACCTGAGACTTCAGTCTCAACTAGTATTAAAATATCACTTTTGTCCTAGATTACAGAATGACATCACATACATCTGGTAATCTGATTTTGGTTCCCATGCGACCCCCTTGGCTAGAAACTGCCAGGATTTAGCACCTATGTGTTAATAATGCACACACACGGAGCCTTGCTGAGATCTGCTGCAGATCCTGAAAGTCATAAAACCATAAATCACTTCCACTCTTCCTACAGTAGCTAATAAACCATACTTCTTGCAGACATTGCATCTCTGGCATCATTCAAAACTGTGAGATAATATATTTATGGCCTAGGTCCAGTAATTTAATTTCTTATTTTTCAAAGTATGATATTACCCTCTTCTCTTCCAGTATTTATTTTTATTTTATTTTTATTTTACATTTGTTGACCAGGATAGTCCGACTGGATCCATGTCCATTTTCAGTGGAGGCCCGGGGAGAAAAGCTCCAAGATAAACAGATACAATAAAAACAATGAAGTCATAATTACAGATATGGTATTTACAAAGAATCCTCTGTTAAAACATATACATTTAAACAGCAACAATAGTGCATGTACATTTCTTTTTCTGTCCAGCAGGGCACACTGTTGCTACATTTTTAACACAATCAGCTTTACAAATATATTTTTCAGCACAAGCATCAGTACAAATCAGTTTGATGTATGAACAACATATAATTCTTTGCAAAATTCCAGCTAACTGTGCTAGCATATGTGACACATTCACTGCCCTAATTCTCCTGGCATAGCTGGTGATTCCTCACATTATCACATACTGCAATGGTTATCCATCTTTACAAGGATGGACCATCAACTGACCCTGCAAACTGCAAGCCTATTAGTATCACTAGTCTAGTATGCAAAGCCATGAAATGACTTATCATGGAAATGAGCAACAAAGACATAGGCAACCTTAAGACATTGGGCCCAACCAAGTTTGGCTTTGTCAAGGGAGGTTTGTGCCTACTAAGCCTACTGGACTTCTTTGAGAAGATCATCAAGGCAAAGGATGAGGAGAAAATTGTGCATACCACCTACCAGGACCTGGCAAGGGTTTTTGATACAATACTTTACTCAGATATAGTTGACAAACTCACCATTTGGGGTATTAACTCCTATATAACTTACTGGATTGACAGCTGGCTCACAGAGAACAACTAAGAAGTCAGGAGTGGTGATACCACCTCCACTAAGAGACTGCTCACTAGTGGGGTACCTCAGGACTCTATGTTGGGACTGCTCCTATTTGGCTTCTACTTTTAGGAGGTAAAGGTTAATGTCAATGGCCTTGACTGACCAAGTTCACAGATGACTGCAAATTGAGAACTATCATAGATTCCCTTAATGACACAAACATCTTACAAGAGGGTTTAACACAGACAAAGGACTGGTGCCAAAGTCACAGACTAAAACTCAATGCCAAGAAATGCATTATAGTGCCTTTTTGGAAAACTGCCACCCAAGCTAATTAATCCAGTAGTAAGATGCCCATAACAGTTGACCCAGTAGTCAGGGATCTTGCAACATATGTAGACAGTAGGCTTATCTTTGACCAATATATGTCTACAGTAGTATGAAAATCACTCTATGTCACCTAACTTATAAGTATGGGAATGGCATCCAGGTCCAAGGAATTCATAGTGCAACTTTATTTGGCCATTATCAGACCCATCACTGAGTATAATGACACTTTGTCGTGTATCTGACCAGACATATGCAACAATTGGAATTCCCACATAGGTTCCTTGTCAGGAGAATCCAAGGTATAAGCACATTGTCCTGTAATGATTGCCTTAAAGCCATATCTCTGCACTCTGTCCCCTACAGATTACTGAGAGGCAATCTATGCCTGGTATACAAGGCATCCTGGATCAAGCTCTGATGAACGCTTTGCACATCTGCAAAACAAAAAGCATCAGAACCATTACAATTAAGGATTTAAATTTTGCTTTTGACATACAAAAAGACATGTTGGTGAGACAGATATGTATCTCAGAGGATCCCCCTGCATTACTTCAGACACAGAGTAACCAGAGCATTAAGGTAACTCAGAATTGTGTTACTGCAGTTATACTACTGAGCTACAAATTTTTATAGTTTAATAAACAATTTTTAATTTTCTATTAAACTCAGAGAACATTATTTTCATAATGGATTTTGCCTGCAGGAAAATAATGTACAACTTTGCTTGAAATCAAAAGTTTTTTTTTCTTACAGAAAATAATGTACAGCTTTAAGAAGCTTGATTGTATGGCCAATAAGATTAGACAGTTCTTGAAACCAGTATGGTTTCATGTGTCCAAAGGCTCACAGCACCTATGAAATAGATACCATTTAGTTAGCCATGTGATACAGCAAGTATTGATTAGACAACTGTAATGCATAGTTTGAGGGGTGTGACAGTGGTTCCCCTTCACAAGATCCAATTCCTATAAACTCGAAATTCATATCCCCGAAACCAGAATCTCAAGTTTACAGAAACTCGAAAATGTGAAGGGGAAATTTAAAAAAAACACCTTTCTAATGTTTTTGCAGGGGGGCTTAGCCCCCCCGGCACCCCCCACACCCCCCTACTTAAATATTCCTACTCCGAGATCACACTACAGCGAAGGAAAGGGAAATCTCCCATTCTGCGCTATATGCATAAGCACAAAATGGAAGATTTCCCAGTCCTCCGTTATAGTGCGGCCATGCAACTCTTAGATGACAGCTGCAAAAAGGTAACTGAGCTCTTTTTTTTCTAACCCTAAACTTCCCATTCACAATTTCGAATGAATGGAAGTTCGAGATTCTGGTTTCGAGCTTATGCATTTTGAGCTTCCATTCATTCGATCTTGGGAAGGGGAACCATGACAATATATAAGACCATAGGCTGAGTACAATCCAGACCCTCTAGCTGAAAATAGTAACGGTTTTCTGTATATACCTGGAATACTGTATTATGCTTAAGAAATTGACAATGGTGCATCTGGCTAAATTCATTTATGTGAATTTCAAATTAATTAATTTCTACCCATGTATTAGTTGTAATAATCTCCAAATCTCCTGAAAAAATTAGCATAATTTGTGTGATAAATGTTTTGGTATAACTGCATCGTAACCTTATAAGGATCAATGTTTCTCTGCCCACTGTATTGACTGTGCTTTCCCTCAAGACAAGGCACATTCAAATGCATGGTTATATAATCTTTTAATTTCATTTCACATTTTCTCTCTATAGTGTCTAACTTATGATAGATAAATGTAAAAAGGCTAGCTTCATTGCAGCTCTAAAGAAAGACAAATGGCCCTAAGTGTTAGCAGAATTATCTATAGTGCAATAAACAGTAGTATGTGTCAGTCTCACTGAGAGTATAATAATGAAACAGAAGTCATTGATTGCAGACATAAAGCAAATGCTCTGTCAGCTTCACTGAAGTCATGTGGTCTGGCATAACAGAATAACTTTAGTGCAGTATAACAAACTTCAATAGCTGCTTACAGTGCATGAAATCTTTCTAGGAAAAAAAGGATCATTAACTTTTCTTCTACCACTGGAGGTAAAATGAGTTTAACAAATGGTAGTGATGGTAAGGGAATGACTGCGCATTTTACCAGCTGACACTGAGAAAGACAAGCCTGAGCAGCCATTGTTATGGCAACAAGTGTGTCTTGGTTTCTGAAATAACTCACTCACTCACTCACATGCTCATTTGCTGACTCAATCATTCATGCAACTGATAACTTAGGAACAGTTATTTCATTTATGTCAACTTAAAAATAATGTTATAGTTAGTTAAATATTTTTCAAACACATTAACTACCATGTAATCACATTTGCAACAGTACTGGTTATCTAATCATTTCATTTGGCATATGGCAAATGTGGCACATTTAAAGAAAAAATATTTTAAAGTTTTGTTAGGTGTCTGTATTCCCAATAAAACAAAGAAATAATGTACAACAATTGTATTAAAATATCACTACATTGCTGACAAATTAAGTTTAGTTATTCACATTTCTTCACTTCATTTTCCTTATATTTAACATCTGTTGTTGTGCTTAACTGTCTTATATTTCTGGATCACAGGCAGCAAACTGACTTTAAATGTAAATAAAACAGCATCCAATGTTTTTCTGTACTACTCAAAACCTAAAACATTGCCCCACAACCAACAATGGCACAATTTACGATATACTAAATTAGGTAATAAAATGTAAATGCCTGGGTGTTACCTATGAACCTACAACCACCTTCAGGCTAGATATAAACCAAATTATATCCAAAATAGGAAAACAGCTCATGGTCTCCTATATAGTTTCAAAACATTTAACACTCCAAGCCAGTCAAACAAACAGTTGCAATGTTTTAACCTATTGACTGAAATATACACTCCCTTTTATCACTTTAAATTTCAGTCAAAGCACAAAAGCTGTACAAACAGCCCATTAATAAAGTATATATATATATATATATATATATATATATATATATATATATATATATATATATATATATTAATTACACTAGGCCCAAGAACAGAACACTACAAAATGACCCACACTTCTAAGTGGCTTTGTGTCCCTCTTCTAGCATGGTACCTGTTTCACCTTTCACCATCAAAATACTACATACTGCCAAATACCAGCCATCTTGCAGAAATAACTTGCAAATAAAAAATGTCCTAACTTCTTAAGAAGAGATTCAGGAGACAGTACCCTTACCATCCAAAGACCTATCTTTTGAAAGACTGATGGCAGAAATAGCTTCCTAAACTAGCACCAGTCAGTCAGATTCATTCCCCCCAAGATATCCATAAACTTTTAAACATACAAGAATCACAAAAAAAAAACTGTAAGGATCTTCAATAGTCTTAAAAAATGAACAAGCACAGGAATCTGTTTAGTTCCAACCTCACCAGCACTAGTGTTGAAGAAAAGTTAAAAAACAGAAAAACTAGTAGTCTTAAAACTTCGTTGATGAGCTCAGTCACAATAATTTCCAAAAGATCTTGAAACCCATGTTGTGTTTCATAGAAACAAGCCTTTATTCATTACAGACAAGTGATCTTCAGTAACAAAAAAATCAGAAATATTTAAAAAAATGTTAAACATATCAGTTTTTATACACTTAGAAGCAGGTGTAGAAAATATATGTATTAGTTTAATTTTAAACCAGACTATTCCAGGCAAACAATATGAACAGGGCTGTAACAGTGCATTTTAGAACAGCAAGTACCCACCCCCATACACTACTAGTGATTAGATCAAACTATATCCTAGTTAAGGAAAACACTACCTATCTATTTGCAACCCACATTCCAAAATTAGGTATTAAGAAAAACATACCATACATATAAATAAACTGACATTTAACTAAAATCGCTTTTAGCTAACTAATGCAATAAAGCCTTCGTCAGGTCTATGACGAACTAAAATCATATACATAGGTAGATAAGTAAAAAGAGCTAACTAGATAGATACAAGAAAAAACATGCAAAGCTATCCAACTATAAACTTTATCTACTATTTATTCCAGCACAAAAACAGGTAAGCGCTTTCGCATTGGAGCTTCATCAGACCTTTACAAACAGTAGACCTAACCTATCTTTTATACAAAACCATCTCATCTAATAAATCAATTAAATAAAATAATTAAATAATCAATGCTTAAAGTCATAGTAAAGAGATGCAGAGTAATAAAGAACAAAGTTAAAAATAAGGACGTTACACAATACATCCTTACAATCTACATTCTAAAAATCACTTTAAACCAAAAAACATTCCCAAACTATAAACTCAACAGAAAAAACTAAAAATAAAAACCATCAAAGACTTCATTTATGAAGTCTTCTTTTCTTCAAAACTGGCTTAATAGAAGCCCTTTCATTAAGGCCACTGCCTCGATCTGCTCTTAAAAGAACAATCCACCTTGTTTCCTTATACTCAGTATAAGCAATAATATCCCCTTCTCTGATGCTAGGTGTAACCGTTTCAATCACCTGAAATTTAAACGTATGAGTGCACCCAAACTCAGTGGCATGCTTAGCAAGTGCATTATGTGGGGACCCCTTCCTAATGTGATAGAGATGTTCCCTCATTCTATCACGCAGGGGTCTGTTGGTTTTCCCAACATAAAATGCACTGCATGCCACACACTGAACCAGGTAAACCACATGTGGGGGTCATACAATTGTTAAACCCTCTGAAATAAAAATCCCTACCAAGATCAGGGTGATGAAAAACACCAGATGAGTCAATATAACCACAAAAATTACACGAGTCACACGCTACCGTGGAACTACGATGAAACCTATCAACATTATTGTGTGTCCCAGAACATAGTAACCTCTTCAGGTTCATATGATTTCTATACCTAAAAGTGGGAAAACTACCCACAATATTGCTAATGTCATCGTCCACTAAAAGAATGGACCAATGGTGATGGAACAAATCAGTGACTCTTCTGTAATCATTAGTATAAAAAAGTGGAATCTTAGTCTTATTGCCACTAGTAGATGGGGAGAAATTATTCAATTTTGGAGGCAAACCAAAATAAGGACATGCCCTAGTGGACCTTAAATCAAGAAGGTCAGACCACTGTCTATTCAGCTCATCCCTGGTATAGCCCCTATCCAGAAACTTCTTCTCCAGGCTGGTCATTTCCTTCTGAAATCCTACTAATGAGGGATTTAATCTCGATGCTCTCATACCCTGTCCCCTGATGAGATTCTTAAAAATGTAACCTGGATGCATACTAGACCTGAACAGGAACGCATTCCTATGGCATGTCTTCCGATGGATCCCTGTATTAATCAGGTGATCATCCAACTTCTCAACAATGACACCCAGGTAACTAATCCTTTCATAAGACAGACTATAGGTGAACTTTAGACAAACAGTCAAATTGTTCACAATCCCAAAAAACCTATTAAACTGTTCAGATGTCCCCTGCCACAGCACAAATAAATCATCTACAAAATGTCGATAAAAAACAACGTGATCAACAAAAGCTGTTAGTGGAAACAGAAACTCAGATTCCCACTGGGCAAGAAACATATTGGCGTAGCTATTGGCACATGAAGTACCCATAGCTACACCATGTTGTTGTAAAAACATATCTTCACCAAAGATAAACACTTTGTTTTTCAGAACTGTCTCTAAAAAGAAACAGATCAAATCAATTTGCTTAGGTGAATACCCACTATGGGTAACTAAGTATTTCTGCACACAGTGTATCCCCAGCTCATTGGGTATCATTGTAAACAATGACTTAACGTCAAGCGTAACAAATGCCAAGTCTTTGATGTCATCTAAACCACTAACACATTCATATAGGTCTAACAAAAACTGCTTAGAATCCTTCAACACAGTTGGATTTAAACTGATAACTGGTCGTAGAAATTTCTCTACATACAATGATAAGGGTTCAGTAACCCACCCCCCTCCAGCAACAATAGATCTCATAGGTGGATTCCTAGGTTGCTTATGGACCTTCGGTAACCCCTGGATGACCGGTATCAGAGGGTTGTTAACATCCATAAAGGAGAACAACTCATCAGTGAGGAAACCAGCTATGTGGAGATCTTTGATATCGCGATTCACAGAGGAAATGATCCTATGAACATCTGAAACAGTGATCCTACTATAAAAACAAGTATCTTCAAGCATGTGGTGCATGGCTTGATAATAAAAAGAACTATCCATTATAACAATCAATCCCCCCTTATCAGCGGGTCTGATCACAATGGAGCTATTATTCTGAAATTCATTCAAAGCCTGTCTCTCCATAAAACTGAGATTCTGCTTAGAGTCCCTCCCATATCGTGGCTTATTATCATAAAAATGCATTATATCCTCCTCAGTTAATTTGAGGTACGCTTCTATGAGGGGATGATTAATCGGTACAAAAGTACTTAACTTCCTAAGATGAATAGAAGGACAGCTCCTATCATTCACATTATCTGTAGGGCCACCATAGATTAGTCGTAACATCACATCTCTGCAAAAGGTCTTTAAATCTAAAATAGTATCAACAACATTACTACTACGACTTGGTATATAACTGAGCCCTTTCATCAACACATTGAATTCATACGGGGTCAGACAATGGCTAGAAATATTAAATATCAACAAATCTTGTTCTTCCCCCACATCTTCTTCAAGGTCTGATTGGGAAACTGTTCCCCTGACAGTTTCTTTTTGTGTCGACCCCTGCTGGCTGACCTCCCTCGCCCCCCTGCTCTGTCCAACCGGGCAGGCAAAGGAAAAGGGAGCTCGCCACTAGTCCCTGCCAGGGCAACACCAACCATGCTATCCTGAGCCACAGGTCTATACTTATCCTTTGGCCTAACAGAACAGTTACTGAACTCCTTGTTCAATAAAACAGAAGTTAGAATTGTTCCAGAGCCATGGCCTTTATCAAAATTAATAGGCATGACCTTACTAGACCCACCAACTGTAGTACTAACTGTGCAAGATGTACCAGAGCCAACCGAAGGCACGACATCGATAAAACTAGTACTGTCCTTCCTACATACCGAAGTATCAACATGCTTATCCGAAACAGCGGGGGACACTGGTGCCCTACCCTGTCGAGGAACAGTACTAATATCAGTAGAAACATTAACAGGGTCATTTGTTGACACAGCTCCATTAATGCTAGAGGACGGAGCAACATTATTATGAGGACGATTAACAGAAGTATAAGTCGTGCGTGGCCACATAATGACATAGCCTGCTTGAAAATCAGGAAGATCTCTAACAAGTTTAGTTCTCTTCTGCTCTATCAGTTTACGTTCAAACACAGCTACACTATCTAAAAGTCTTTCAAACAACGGAGACAAAGTCTTATGCTGAAACTTCTGAAACAGTTCATCCTGCTTAAGACGCAAGGATTGCTTGAGTCTCGCCTCTTCCGGCTCAAAAAAGTCAATGAGTAATCTCATATAGCTGGCACTCATCTCCAGATTCAGTCTTTGCCAGCACGCCAGCAACTCCGGATATTGAGACCCCTGACTGGGCATGTTGAGGACACGAAGTCCTCTAGGTACAACCTTTTTATTTAAGCATGTTTCAAAGTGTAGATGCTGTAACTGTAAGCGTTTAAGATGAAGGAAATCACGTTCAACATCTTCCAAACTGGAGTGTAACAGTTCCAAATCTTCCGTTGGTTGGGTAACAGCATCAGCGGTCCCACCCACATCAACGGTCCATAAACAGTTCCCATCTCGTTCCAAGTACTGTGTAAACCTTGCAACAAGGGGGTGAGCCACAGAGCTATGTCCATTTAAAGACGATGTAGCACCAGTGGTCCCAGCGGTCCCAGAAGGTTTACTATGAACAGCATTATTCACATCAAGCGGTGTCACATAATCCAACTCAATATCTGGTTGTTTTGCAGTCGCCATGTCCCCAGGAACAGCCAGCAATATAACCAATAAAATTGCAAGTCCAGAAATGAAAACTAAAATTGCTAGCATTCACTGGGTAAAACCACTGTGGTGTAAAATTAATAAATGTACATAAAAATAAAAAAATATATATATACACCATCAGAGGTAAAACACAGCTACAACTCGATGAGGACAAACACTCAGCCAGTCAAAGAAATAAAAATCCACTATTTATTCCAGCACAAAAACAGGTAAGCGCTTTCGCATTGGAGCTTCATCAGACCTTTACAAACAGTAGACCTAACCTATCTTTTATACAAAACCATCTCATCTAATAAATCAATTAAATAAAATAATTAAATAATCAACGCTTAAAGACATAGTAAAGAGATACAGAGTAATAAAGAACAAAGTTAAAAAAAAGGATGTTACACAATACATCCTTACAATCTACATTCTAAAAATCACTTTAAACCAAAAAACATTCACAAACTATAAACTCAACAGAAAAAACTAAAAATAAAAACCATCAAAGACTTCGTTTACGAAGTCTTCTTTTCTTCAAAACTGGCTTAATAGAAGCCCTTTCATTAAGGCCACTGCCTCGATCTGCTCTTAAAAGAACAATCCACCTTGTTTCCTTATACTCAGTATAAGCAATAATATCCCCTTCTCTGATGCTAGGTGTAACCGTTTCAATCACCTGAAATTTAAACGTATGAGTGCACCCAAACTCAGTGGCATGCTTAGCAAGTGCATTATGTGGGGACCCCTTCTATTAATATGGGAGGGACTCTAAGCAGAATCTCAGTTTTATGAAGAGACAGGCTTTGAATGAACTTCAGAATAATAGCTCCATTGTGATCAGACCCACTGATAAGGGGGGATTGATTGTTATAATGGATAGTGCTTTTTATTATCAAGCTATGCACCACATGCTTGAAGATACTTGTTTTTATAGTAGGATCACTGTTTCAGATGTTCATAGGATCATTTCCTCTGTGAATCGTGATATCAAAGATCTCCACATAGCTGGTCTCCTCACTGATGAGTTGTTCTCCTTTATGGATGTTAACAACCCTCTGATACCGGTCATCCAGGGGTTACTGAAGGTCCATAAGCAACCTAGGAATCCACCTATGAGACCTATTGTTGCTAGAGGGGGGTGGGTTACTGAACCCTTATCATTGTATGTAGAGAAATTTCTATGACCAGTTATTAGTTTAAATCCAACTGTGTTGAAGGATTCTAAGCAGTTTCTGTTAGACCTATATGAATGTGTTAGTGGTTTAGATGACATCAAAGACTTGGCATTTGTTACGCTTGACATTAAGTCATTGTTTACAATGATACCCAATGAGCTGGGGATACACTGTGTGCAGAAATACTTAGTTACCCATAGTGGGTATTCACCTAAGCAAATTGATTTGATCTGTTTCTTTTTAGAGACAGTTCTGAATAACAACGTGTTTATCTTTGGTGAAGATATGTTTTTACAACAACATGGCATAGCTATGGGCACTTCATGTGCCAATAGCTGCGCCAATATGTTTCTTGCCCAGTGGGAATCTGAGTTTCTGTTTCCACTAACAGCTTTTGTTGATCACGTCGTTTTTTATCGACGTTTTGTAGATGATTTATTTGTGCTGTGGCGGGGGACATCTGAACAGTTTGATAGGTTCTTTGGGATTGTGAACAATTTGACTGTTTGTCTAAAGTTCACCTATAGTCTGTCTTATGAAAGGATTAGTTACCTGGATGTCATTGTTGAGAAGTTGGATGATCACCTGATTAATACAGGGATCCATCGGAAGACATGACAATGCGTTCCTGTTCAGGTCTAGTATGCATCCAGGTTACATTTTTAAGAATCTCATCAGGGGACAGGGTATGAGAGCATTGAGATTAAATCCCTCATTAGTAGGATTTCAGAAGGAAATGACCAGCCTGGAGAAGAAGTTTCTGGATAGGGGCTATACCAGGGATGAGCTGAGTAGACAATGGTCTGACCTTCTTGATTTAAGGTCCACTAGGGCATGTCCTTATTTTGGTTTGCCTCCAGAATTGAATAATTTCTCCCCATCTACTAGTGGCAATAAGACTAAGATTCCACTTTTTTATACTAATGATTACAGAAGAGTCACTGATTTGTTCCATCACCATTGGTCCATTCTTTTAGTGGACGATGACATTAGCAATATTGTGGGTAGTTTTCCCACTTTTAGGTATAGAAATCATATGAACCTGAAGAGGTTACTATGTTCTGGGACACACAATAATGTTGATAGGTTTCACCGTGGTTCCACGGTAGCATGTGACTCGTGTAATTTTTGTGGTTATATTGACTCATCTGGTGTTTTTCATTACCCTGATCTTGGTAGGGATTTTTATTTCAGAGGGGTTAACAATTGTATGACCCCACATGTGGTTTACCTGGCTCAGTGTGTGGCATGCAGTACATTTTATGTTGGGAAAACCAACAGACCCTTGCGTGATAGAATGAGGGAACATCTCTATCACATTAGGAAGGGGTCCCCACATAATGCACTTGCTAAGCATGCCACTGAGTTTGGGTGCACTCATACGTTTAAATTTCAGGTGATTGAAATGGTTACACCTAGCATCAGAGAAGGGGATATTATTGCTTATATTGAGTATAAGGAAACAAGGTGGATTGTTCTTTTAAGAGCAGATTAAGGCAGTGGCCTTAATGAAAGGGCTTCTATTAAGCCAGTTTTGAAGAAAAAAGACTTCGTAAATGAAGTCTTTGATGGTTTTTATTTTTAGTTTTTTCTGTTGAGTTTATAGTTTGGGAATGTTTTTTGGTTTAAAGTGATTTTTAGAATGTCGATTGTAAGGATGTATTGTGTAACGTCCTTATTTTTAACTTTGTTCTTTATTACTCTGTATCTCTTTACTGTGACTTTAAGCATTGATTATTTAATTATTTTATTTAATTGATTTATTAGATGAGATGGTTTTGTATAAAAGATAGGTTAGGTCTACTGTTTGTAAAGGTCTGATGAAGCTCCAATGCGAAAGCGCTTACCTGTTTTTGTGCTGGAATAAATAGTGGATTTTTATTTCTTTGACTGGCTGAGTATTTGTCCTCATCGAGTTGTAGCTGTGTTTTACCTCTGATGATGTATATATATTTTTTTCTTTTTATTTTTTTTTATTTTTTTCTATAAACATTATCTAATTAGAACACTATAAATAAATAAATATATATATATATATATATATATATATATATATATATATATATATATATATATAATACTATCTAATAAGCATCCATCCATATGTATTAATGTGCAGTGAAGATCTTCCCTAAATCTTTAAACAAACATAACTATACATCAGGCGCAAGATATTCCAAGTTACATCTAACCTTCCTCAAAATGGTATAAGCATACATAGCCAAACCACTCACCCATATATACAATATATTATTATCTTCTTGAATCTTCTCTGCTCACAATAGTTACACTTCCAAAGGTTTCTAACCCAAAAGATTGTAAGACCTATAGACTTATACCCAGCTTGTGCTCAGTCACAAAACTATTCCAGCAATTTACATAAAAGACAGCTGTTTGTACAGATACATCAATACAGCCTTTTATAAGATCATCAGCATGTTTTTTGTGATGCATTCAGCACCACAAAAAACATATATATTGCTATAGACACCATAAAGTACAGTTGTATAAGAACTTCCCATAACAGTAGATGCTTGAATTCCACATTGCTGCAGTAGCCTTTAGCTATTTGTGTTTTTTTCCTATCTAGGGAGCAACAACTGACTTGTTTCAAAAGCTTTGACTCTCTCTCACACCTTCTCTCTGGTTGTGAATCGACAGCACCAATCAGATAAACAGCATCCAGAAAAAAGTGACTTCAGGCAGAGATCACGTTCTGGAAGCCTGCATGATACCAAGAAAAAAGACATGACTTTGAGATAACCAGCATAATTTCTTTATGATTTCAGCCTTTGATTTTTTAGTGAGGAAGTGTGGTGGTTGTTCCAGCAGTAACAAGTACAGGACAGGTAAATACCCAAAGGAGCATTATACTCAATGACTGGCCTAATAAATGCCAAGTACAAAGGAACAGTTAGGCACCTAAATCTGCACATCATACCCTCTCATATAAGCTGTGTGATGAAAAAGGACTTCCTTTTGCATTGCATACACCCTTTGACCTGACCATAGCCTTTGAAATGACAAATTACTCACTGCTAAATTTAACTTTGGTAAAAGCACTTTGAAATGGTTAAAAAGCTATATTGAAAATTAACCTTTCAAGTAAAGTTCAGCTCTTCACAATCAAATCCTGCCATATTCAATTATGGTGTACAACAGGGTTCTGTCCATGGCACACTACTGTTTTCACTCTTTATAAAGACCTAATAAGTGATCTTCCCAGCCACAAAAAAATATTGTGTACAGATAACCTTGTTTTGCTGGAATCCAGTAGAAAAACGCTGCAAACTAGCTTTACTGCTCATTGTAACTGGACACACCAACCGACTCTTGTTTAAGCCAGCTGTATCAAACATTATGGATTTTGCTTCTAGGTAGAGGCTACGTGGGGCATGGCTGGAAGGGGTCTGATGAGCAGTCCACTTACACAGCTAACAAACTGAAAATAAATAAATAGTATTTGTCTGATATATGCAAACTATGCAGTACAAAGTCTTTAATCATTACATCAACTGCAGAAACAGCTTTTTATTTATTTATTTTGCAGTTTGTTTATCAGAATAGTCCATTGGGCCAAGAAGAGCCCATTTTCAATGGAGTCCCAGGGAGAAAAGCTCCATGAACAGCAATATAATATGAAGACAATGCATTTGCATTTATGCAATACTATTGAAGAATGATGGCATTGCACAACGTGACAAAAAATCCACGATTGCAGGGAAAATGCAGTCAAAAAAGCAAAAGGTAAAATTACACACACACACACACACACACACACACACACACACACACACACACACACACACACACACACACACACACACACACACACACACACACACACACACACACACACACACACACACACACACACACACACACACACACACACACACACACACACACACACACACACACACACACACACACACACACACACACACACACACGTCAATTAAAATAAGAAAAAGCCATTGGTGCATATTCCTGTTAAATTTGTTAGAATGTGAAATAACACAGGGCTGACATTACAGTTTTACATGAAATCTTAGCAGAGTTAAAGTAGGATGGGGGGATAAGAGGTGTTAATTGTTGAGTATAAGAAGGGTGGGACAATAAGAAAAAGAAAGAAAGAAAAAATAGAGCAAGAGTAGGAGTAAATGAGAGAAATGAGGATGGTAGTAGTCAGAGAAGCACAGTATGATGAAGAGAAGAGAGAAGTAAAGGAGTGTGAGAAATGGGGAAAAAGAGGTGAGTCATGTGGGATGAGAGCAGGAACATTCCCAGAGGGTTTTGAGATGGGAATGAAGCAGGGTCTTAAATGTAGAGTGGCTGTCTGTAGTATGAATAAGAGGTGGCAGGGAGTTCCAGAGGCAAGCTAGGGAAAAGGATAGTAGATGTTCGCCTGGAGGATAAGCAGGCTTGTGCAGTTCAAACAAATTCTGGTTAATGGATCTTAGAAGTCTGTTGGGTAGGGGCATTTTGAAGGAGGCAAGGGAGGGGCAGATGGGATTAAAGATGAATTTATGGGCATGAGTAAGTTGAATGTAGGTAAGATGGTTGAGTAGTTTAAGCCAGTTTAGTTTTGTGTAGGGCACTGCAGTGGTGGGAAGAGGATTTATAGCTGGTGGCAAACCTAGAAATTTTGTTATAACAGGATGATAACATTGTTTTTAGAGAAGGTTGAAGGTTGGTAAGAAGTGGGGCACCATATAGGAGAGAAGGAATGAGGAAGGTGTTAGAGAGTACAAGTTTAGTAGCGGGAGTGATATAACAGTTATGCCAACAGAGCATGCCTAGTTTCTGGTGGGGTTTCTTTATATTGGTTAGTAGGTGGGTATCAAATTGTAAGTGTTCATCAATAAGGACTCCTAGAAGTTTTGCATGGGATGCTACCTTGAGAGAGGTATTGTTTTGGCTAGTAATGGAGAATGAGTTCTTGTCTATAATGGTAATTTTTGAAGGGGAAAATAACAATTTTAGTTTTTGATGCGTTGAGTGATAGGTGGTTGTGTATCATCCAATAGTTGGTATAAGATATACCATCCTGAGTTTCTTTTAAGAGAGTGGAGGTGGAAGTGTGGAGCAGATGATCATAGAGTCATCTGCGTATTGAATCAGTTTAGCACTAGGAATGTTTTGGTGAAAGTCATTTATGAAAATGTTGAACAGTAGAAGACCCAATATAGAACCCTGGGGTACTCCTGTAGGTGTATTAAGGAAGAAAGATGTGGCTTTTTTCCATTTGACAGCTTGTTGTTTGTCAGAGAGGTAACTAGCAAACCAGCTGACAGAAGAGTGGGATAGGTTTAGATTAGAGAGTTTAGATATGAGAAGGTTATGGGAGATTGTGCTACAGGCCTTGGATAAGTCCAAATGAAGGGTGGACACTAGACAGCTGGAATCCCAGGCTTTGTTAACAGTCTAGAGGAAGGAGAGGAGAGTGGTTGTGGTACTGTGGCCAGGTCTAAAACCATGTTGTGTGGGGGTAAGTAGGTGGTTGTCTGTGAGGTCGGGTAGAAGTTGAAGGTGGATACACTTTTCTAGAACTTTTGAGATAGAGAATAAGATAGTGATTGGGCAGAAATTGGGAATATTGTTGTTATTACCTCCTTTGTGAAGGGAAATGATATAGGCCTTTTCAGAGTAGGGGTACATAGTTTTCTTGGACTGAGTGGTTTATTAGAATGGAGATGGGAAAGATGATGGCATCAGCAGCAATTTTGAGGAAGTAGGAAGGAAGGTCATCAGGGGCATTTGAGTTTGGTTTCAATTTCCGAAGGAGTTGTTTTTTATGGTGGAGATAGGAATGGGTTTGATAGTGAAGGAAGGGGGTTGGGAGATGGTAGTGTTAGGGGAGGGAGTGATAGGAGGAGGTGGAAGTGAAGCTTTGATGGGATGGAAGTAGTTAGTTTGGCTATAGCATCAATAAAAAAGGAGTTAAATTGGGTGGCTAACGAGAGGTCTTGGACATTTAGATCCGGGCAGGGATTGTCTCTTTTGCCAGGATTGAGGAGGGTGGAGATACCATTCCAGAATTTTTGGGGGTTGTTCTTCTAGTTATTTTGAAGGGTGGAGAAGTAGGATTTGTGGTCGGAGGCAACAAGTTTATTAAACTTTGTTACGTAGTAGCTTATATTCAGTCAGGATGGTATGGGTTTTATTTTTCTGGTAATGTTTACAGGGTTTGTCATGGAGATACATAATGGTTGTAGTTTCTTTGCTTAACCATGGGACAGTTTTACTTTTAATTTTTTTGGTTCTAGAGGGAGCAAGGATATTTAACAGGTCTAAGAATTTAGTATTAAAGTAGGCTACTGCATTATAAAGGGAGAGGGTATTTAGAGGATTCCAGTTTGTGTTTTAGAGAGCTGGAGAAGGTTTCAGGGTTGAAGTTTTTGAGAGAGCGGGAGGAGATATAAGTGTGGGATAGTTGTGAGGAGGAGGGAAGGTGACGTGCAAAAGAGGGAGGATGATCACTAAGAGTGTCAGCTGGTTTACCGCTGTCAGATATGTATTGGGGATGGGGAAACAAGAATCCAGTCAAGAGTAGTACCAGAGGAGAAGTGTTTAGAGGGCCAGGTAGTAGAGTTTATTAGTTGTGAGAAGTTGTATAAGTTTATGTTGTGTGGAGAAGTAGGAGACTGAGTATCGGTCCAGTTAATATTAATGTCACTGAGGATTATGGTCTCGGTAATGTTAGAGGAGAACCAGAAGAGGATATCCTCATGAATAGGGATATTGTCTCCTGAGGGAATGTAAAGAACGGCTATACATATGTATTTGTTTCTATTCATCTGGAGGAGGGCCAGGGTTAGTTCAGCATTGGTGAATTGGTATATTTTAGGTAGTATGTGTTATGTTCTTGCTGTTATTGCAGTCCATATGTATATAACTGCTATTGTATTGCTTAAGTACTCTGACCGTGTTTAACAACGTCAAGGAAAAAAATGGATGTATTGTTTCCTGTTGTGTAACTTATTTACCTTTGTTATCAGGTGTTGAAAAGGGACAGGTGATTAAAATCCCTATGCAGTTATGTTATTGCAAATAAAACTAAAAATAAAAAAGTAGGTGTAGGCTGATAGAAGAAGCCTAAATTCTCACAAGTCTCCCTGAGTGTCCACTATGCAACTGATCTTACCTTTCAAATGGTCACTGCTCTTCTTGTTTCTTATTCAGCAGTATTTTTTTCTGTTGATTTATAGTCCATCATTCTGTGCCTATCCACTTTATAGGGAACTTTGTTTTTGCCACTGAATTTACCTTCTGGGCATTCCACGCTCCCTGAAAAAAATCAGCAATCTGCCTTATCTGAAAGGCGGATAAAATTGGGGAGATCATCCATTACCTATGTATGTCCTTGCCCTCTAGCCTATCATTACTGTAAAAATAGTAACCTTTCTATTTTGTTCTTGGCTTGCACACAGACTGGGAACATGATATTCTTTGCTCCTTGCTAAAACCCGAACCTCTCTTCTAAGAATTAGTATATTTTTTGCCTTCCTGTTCCTTCAGAGCTAAACATAATCTAAACTCTTAATGTGGATCATGAATTGCCTATAGGATAGTAAAATGAATGCTGTAATTGGCCTCATTTACTCAGCCATGTTCCAGAAATGCAGTTGCCAATAACCAACCTGACTGATTGTGTTTTGTTAAAATTGCACATTGTGAGCCTTGGTTCACCCGGTATCGTACCGGAACTTGGCTTGCCTTGCAAGACCTCCTTCCTGATGTATGAGCTGAGGATATTTAAAATCCCAGCTTATGTGGGCAACATTTTTAAATTCATACTTTTCCCGGCCCCGTCCCATTGCCAGTGTGCTTGCCAATAGTAAGTAAGACTGTGACAATCTGCTTTATACATCACTAGAAGGAATCACAGTTAGTTTGTACTATCATAAATGCACCTTATTATTTGTTATTTGCTCTGATTTGCCTCTGTTGTGCTTATTACTACTGTTGGTGACTTGTATTGAGAGTTGGCATACTCATTTATGTGTGTCTTCACTACTAGTTTTTAGCTGTACACTGTAACTATAGGAAGACGCGTAGTACTTGGTGTTGGATTTAATGCATAAAGTTGAGCAGAATATTCTATTCAGACAACACGTAGTACTAGGCATCTGATATTATGCATGGAATTGAATAGAGAAACCTTTGCTGTTCCAACAAATGGTGACCCTATTGTGTGTTGCAATATATTGTAACCTTTATAACATAGAACAACTGGGGTTAGTTAGCTAACCATAGAGCCATTGTTAAGTGACTCATGATATCTTTCACTCTTTGGCTAAAGAATGCTTGCATTCATTCGATGTTGAACTGTTAAACCTAACAATTTAACTGGTAGCACCCAAATGAACAGGTTTGTGTATGGTAAAATTTGAATGTGGAATAAGTTGGTCTCTGGACATTGCATTTTCTGATATTGCCTATTTACATACTGTTAATTGCATTTATATTTAACAGTCGCCTGTAGTTTACTTTTGTCTCCTTTCTACCCCTTTTTCTTACCCCCTAATCCTATTCTGTATTTTCTTTTCCTTACAGACAATACTTTGCTCTGCCCCTCCACTTTATAGGGAACTTTGTTTTTGCCACTGAACGTACCCTCTGAGGTTTCTGCACTCCATGCTAAAATTACAATTTACCTGATGTGAAAAGCGGATACAACTAGGAAAATCATCCATCACCTATATATGTCCTTGCCCTCTAGGCTACCATTACTTTAAAATAGTAACCTTTTTGTGTTGTTCTTGGCTTGCACACTGACTGAGGACATATTCTTTACCCCCTGCTAAAACCCAAACCTCTCCTCTTACAAACTGGTCTATTTTTTGCCTTCCTGTTCCTTCAGAACTAAACTTACTCTAAACTCTTAATTTGGATATCAAATTGCCTATAGGGTTGCAGAATTAGTGTTGTAACTGGCCTCATTTACCCAGCCATGTTTCAGAATTGTGGTTGCCAATAACCAAGCTGATTGATTGTTTCTTGTTAAAATTGCAAATTTTGAGGCTGGTTTCACATTTTATCTTACTGGAACTTGACTCCCCTTGCAAGACCTCCCTCCTGACATATGAGCCGAGGATATTTAAACTGCCAGCTTGTGGGCATCATTTTTTAAATGGGTCTATATTAAAAGCCCAAAATGACAAATGCTCAAGTGTATGTACATCGGCACATAAAGGTCGATGTACATAAACAGCGAAACACAAAAACTGCAAAATTCAAAAAGCCAAACGTGTTTCCTGGTTAGCAGCATGATAGTGGGGATAAGGAAATATATCCTTTTCCCCACTGTAGTGAGGTCTCAGAGTTGGTATATTAAGGTAGGGGGTATGGGGGGGGTGAAACAATTAGTGTAATTTTTTACTTACCTGTGTGGCGCGTTCCGATGACGGAACTCATTCGGCATTTCAAATTTTGTGGTTTTCGTGTTTCGCTGTTTATGTACATCGACCTTTATGTGTCGATGTACATAGACTCGAGCATTTGTCATTTCAGGCTTTTAATATGGCTTCCTTGTTACAACATAGTTCTAGTTTTGTGATGAAGGAGATTTGAATATTGGTAAAACTGGTGAGGCATGCACTAGAGAAGGTAGAAGGTATGTGTTTGCCAGTATGACTCTGGAGGAGTTAGTGAAATTTTTTTTTTGATATCTGTAGAGCATTCTGAGTTTTGATGTGTTTTTTATACAATTTTTAATATGAAGATCAAATTTCAGTTGATCATCGATTGCGATGCCTAATAACTTGAGAGTGAGAGAAGCTATTTTGAAGATGTTTTGAGAGTGGTTAATGATTTGGAGACAAATAGTAGTAGTTTATGTTTTATTAGGATTTAGGAAGAATTGGTTTTCACTGAGCCAGTGCTCAATGGCATTAAAGGCCTTTTGAGTAATAGAGTGTAAACATGTACGAGTGTTTGATGAAGAGATGAGAGTAGTATCATCAGCATATTGGATAAGGGAAGCCTGTTGGGAGGATGTATGTAAGCTGTTAATAAATATGTTAAAGAGAAGAGGTCCAAGAACAGAGACTTGGGGCCACCACTATTAAATGGCAAAAAAAAGAGAGTATGTAGAGAGCCATTTTACAGACTGCTGCCAATGAGAAAGGAAGCTAGTGAATCATCTGACTATTGTATTAGACAGACCAACTGGAGACATTTTAGAGAGTAATTTGGAGTGATTCACTGTGTCAAAGACTTTGGAGAGATCTAAAATCAGGGAAGAAACCGAGTGATTATTATCTCTAGCTTTGATGATGTTATCTAAGAGTGTAATCATGGCAGTTGTTGTGCTATGGTATGGGTTAAATCCATGTTGAGTAGAGGTTAGTAGATTTTCTTGAAGAAGGTACTGCAAAATTTGCTGAGCTATGAACTTTTCTAGAATTTTAAAGATGGGGATAAGAAAGCAATAGACCTAAAGTTTTTTACTTTAGAGGAGTTTCTATTTTTGTGAAGGTGTATGTTGTAGACTTTTTTCCAAAGGAAGAGAGACAGTGAGAGATAGACAGAGAGAGAGAGAGAGAGAGAGAGAGAGAGAGAGAGAGAGTGATGGGACATGTGATTCTTGAATGGGTCTGTTGATCAAGATGTAGACTGGATAACTAATGGAAGTATCTTTAAGCTTTAGAGATTCTATAGGTGAGCAGGCCTTGAGCTTACTGAGTAGGTGTTTTACATGTTTATTTGAAGTGGAACCTTATCAGAGCTGTGGAGAATCTGTATGGCATTTTGTGTTATTGAAGCAATAGAGTGCACAAAATGTGAGTTAAGTTTATTAGCAGTTTTTATTGAAGAGATATCAGGGTAGGGCATGGAGACAGTAGAGCCTGGATTTTTGTTAATAGAGGGCCAACATTTATTTTTTATGACTTATTTGTGGATCTAAGTAATACTGCTTTTTATCAGCAGTAACTTGAGTTTTAGCAAGGTTACCAGTTTTGCCAAGTGTTGTTTCACTTGTGCATTATTGTGTGACTAGTGTGGGATAGCCAGCTAGTTTTGAAGGATTTTACATATTCTCTTCTGATGGAAGTAAGGCTTTTTAGGGTATGGAGAAACAGTGAATTGAATTTAAATACATCATTGAACAGAGGTAAGGAGTCAAGACTGTACCAGTTAAGGGACTGAAGAACATTCTTAAAAACATCAGGTTTAAAGTTGGTAAGAGTACAGATGTTGATCAATGAAGCTGTGGTTTATTAATCTCTGGACATAGATGGGATAGTGGTCACTGAGTGAGTCTGGAGGGTTCTGAGAGAGATCTATTCTTTAGGATTTTAAATTAATATCCAGTCTAGAAAGAAGCCAGACTTTGAGGTTTTGTCGAGGCAAGTATGGAAGGTTATAAGTTGAAGTAGCTCGATATAGGTTGATGCTGTTTTAGGAATAGTCTGTTGAAAAGTGTTGCCAGCCAGTGTTCACATCACCAAGGATTGCAATTTTATAGAATATGGAATTTGATATCAAGTTAAGGATGTCTTCCAGGATAGGGATATTTTTACCTGGAGGGATATGCAGGCAATGATACATAGATTTTTATGAATGTTTAGTTTCAAGTTAGAAATTAATATCTCAGCGGACTGAAATATAAGTGGGATAAAGCATGACGGAGAGAGACCAACATGGTTTGAAAATAGGATAGCTACACTACCATGTTATTGTATAATATTATCACCTGGGGAAGAATTTCAGAGTATTTGATGTGTAACGTAAACCAAGTTCCAGTGAGGATGACAATGTCTGTAGGGTAATGAGAGATTCATAAGTGGAATTCTGTTACTTTATTAGCTATACTTCAGATGTTAATGGAGGAGATGTTTAGGTTTCTTGGGGATACCGATGTATGAGAGGTAAGGGGGGACAGTAGAGATGAGGGAAATGGGCCTGGATTAGGGTACACGTAACCACACAGGGAAATCATTTGGTAATGTAAGAAAAGGAAAGGGCATAATGGCAAGTTTAATTTGGGCTTAGATTAACATTTCAAAGAGTAGGTGGTGAAGCAGATGGATTTGTATTTGCAAAGGATGTATGCTGATAAGTTAAATGAGCTGGATTCAATCTTGTCCAAGTAGGGTTGGCTGATAGTGTATGCAGAATAAACAATAGTAGGGGATTTTAGAGTTGGAGAGATACGTGTTATATAACACATGAGGTGTGACAGTAAAAGGAGTACAGGGGTGCTTGAAAATATGAGTAACGTTATGTGGAGGTAATTAAAATTATTAATAGTTATTTCTGGAATGTGAAAAGTAGGTGATATATTGAGGGGGATGAAGATATAAGTTAATTAAATGACAGGAAGAGATGATTTCAAGATAAGCCTTGAAGCATAGGAAGTGATTTAAAAGGAAAAGGATGGTTGAATAATTGGGGTGGGTATACAGGCAGGAAGCAGAGGGGTCTATGCAATTATAGAAGAGTCTTACGTAGGTATAAATGTAGTCATACAGGGGTGGATGGGAATTGGGTGTATGTTGGGGGAGTGGAGTGAGCCTGTGCAGAGCGAGGGCAAATAAAATAGGATATACCTGAGACAGGTATGTTTTTGATAAGCCAAAATAATCAGTTTTCTCAGCCAACTGCCAGGCAAGTGTTACAATCGTATTATAAGTAAAAGAGTAAAAGAACAGTCAGCGGGTATAAACACCTTGAGTGTGAACAGTCAGCGGGTATAAACACCTTGAGTGTGAACAGTCAGCGGGTATAAACACCTTGAGTGTGAACAGTCAGCGGGTATAAACACCTTGAGTGTGAACAGTCAGCGGGTATAAACACCTTGAGTGTGCTTTAGTCAGAGTTTAATATGGGAAGGAAACAGCTGAATATATGACTGTTAGGAGATAGCATATTTACTTACTTACTTAGTTTTATTAGTAGCTTGAGTTGTCAGTATGGGTCAGTCTTCACTGAAAGGAATAGTATCAGTGGGCTTAAATGCATACACTTTTTTCAAAGGAGGACAAGCTGCTCATGGGTAAGAAAAGCTCAGTGGTACTGATGGTTTTAGCAGCTAATTTTGTGGCATCCAAAAGTGTCAGTCTATATATTGTCTGCACAGAAAAATACTTTTTGCAGGCTGAAAATCCCCCTAGCAGAAAAATGTTTATGCTGGGTTATGCAGAATAACAAGGAAACCAGTGGCTTTTGATACCATGTGGGAAGTACAATTTTGTAAGGCTATTAAAGAAATAATGTTTCTGAGGTGAACAAGAAATGTGTGTATATGTTTGAGAAAATAAAATGGATAACTTAAGATCAATTTCACAATCTGTCAGTACTTACTTAAACATACTTACAGATAGTAACTCTGCTTTAAGATTACAGTTCATACTGCCTAAAGTGCAGATTTAAATAAAGAATCATACTTTATGTAGAACATTAGAGATTTGGGATGCAGGGCTAGATTTAAAAAAGTCCTTGTTGTCATTAGCCTAGTAAACACCTATGAACATATGAATCAGTTATAGATAGCTGATTTCCCAGAAAATGTTTAAGCTAGTACAATGCCATAATTAACCCTTAAACATCCAACTGCTTTGTATCAATTAACAGCTAGTAATATTATTTGTCTTCTACAGACTTGCCTTGTGTATCATAAAACAACAGCGGCTAACAGTGGAGCTCTTTAGCAGCACTTGTAATAATTCTCCATCTTCCTTAAATTCAGCAATCAGTTGTTAAAACAGCTTCATATTCTTTACTCATATTGAGGTCACAATGACAGTTTGACTAGCAGGAGTATAATTTTTCAGAATATTCATGGATCCATCCTTCTACTGTTAACAGTTTCTAATGAGAGATTCTACAGTTTTATTGATGATGTGCAAACATTTCCTCAATTTTTTTATTAGCAAGGGTTGCTATTCTGGTACCTGTGCTTCCATTGATAAAGTTCCTTACATTTTTAAAGTACCTACTCTAATTGTTATTGCTCATTTGACCATTTGCCCTCATCTGTATCCACATTAACAATATATCCTGCATCCCCCTGTGCCACTGTTCCATTGTAATTACACATGAGCAATCCATGCCACATGCCTGTGTTTCTGTTCTCTTCTAATTACAGATAAACAACCCACACTACACACCTTGCTCTCCTGTTCTATTGTAATTACAGATAAACAATCCACTCTGCTCCCCTTATACTCCTGTTCCACTGTAATTACAGATGAACTATCCATTTTATTCCCATTGTGTTTGTGTTCCCTTTTATTTACAGATGACCTATCTATGCTAAACCCCATATTATCTTTTTCCTTTGTAATCAAAGAGATACAAAACTAAGTCAGGACCACCACTGAATTATCTCTTCCACCACCATATTTTTGGTAATAAGGGCTTAAGGTCTTAGTCCAATTTCTCCAAAACTCTATGGTGTACCTGAAGAAGTTCTGATGCCTACTCGTCATTTCCTATTGTATGACCTTCTAGATTTGCCATGTCACCTTAGATGTATTTGTTTTCTAATCTCCTTAAAACGTCATTTTCATACATTTTCCTTGTTGTGTGCTTTCATTTTCTCTTTATAATAACCTTCCTCCTTATCTCCCACTTCAAGTTAGGCAGACTGTCTCATCTCTCACTACACCTGGTTTCCTGAAATGGAACCTCATACATTTCTCCCCATTAGGATTTTCTACCACCTTCTTTATTTTTGTCTTGCTGCACTTCACATCAAACATAAAATCATAACATCACTTTCTATTCTAGACCTTTGTTCTTATTACCCTTACAAACCCTATTTCAAATTATTGACCATATCTATGTTTTGATGAGCATTTCCACCTCTACTTTCCTTCGCTTCATCCTTTGGTTTCTCTGTACTGTTGAAGAAAAGCATAAAGGATGGTAACTGTTTTAATCAAGGTCCTCATCTTC
Source organism: Protopterus annectens (assembly GCF_019279795.1). NCBI lineage: Eukaryota > Metazoa > Chordata > Ceratodontiformes > Protopteridae > Protopterus > Protopterus annectens. The sequence goes on along the minus strand of NC_056728.1, from coordinate 1,173,187,115 downwards.
TATTTGAGTTCAGCTTCCACCAGTGCAAGAAATGCCTCTATCTATCTATCTATCTATCTATCTATCTATCTATCTATCTATCTATCTATCTATCTATCTATCTATCCATCCAGCTATGTCTTTCTCTCCCTCTCTCTCTCCCCTTCCCTCCTTCCTTACCCTGAAGGTGTATACTTCTAAGTTCTCTAGTGTAAGAGTAAAATCTCCCATTGCATATTGTTAAATTGGCTTTTATTTTTTTTTCTCCTGTATTAATAAAGCAAACCCACTAGCCATAGGCCTAATTTCAGAGATGACCTCAGGGCACTGTCTGCTAATTTGCCTACTCAATCACACAGTCGGCAAAGGAAGACTGAGAGGATCAAACCCAGGCATACAGGACAGAAACTTGCTATAGGTTTATAACACCCATCTACCACTCTTGTTGCTGTTGTCATCATTGCTTCAGTCCTCTCCCCAGTGTTTTGTATGTATGTATATGTATGTATGTATGTATGTATATATATATATATATATATATATATATATATATATATATATATATATATATATATAAACCATTTACCAGATAGTCCTATTATTATCTCTAGCATTAAAATAATAAAAAGCTTACAAAGAAAAGAAACACAGGCAAAAACATCATAAAATACCATGGCAAAATAAAGTCTTTAGTGTGTAATACCTTGCACTTCCTTTCAAGAAGACACATGGGAAATATATAAATGACAACAAAACCAAAAACAAAACCCAATAAAACAAATACTACAAGCAATGGTTATACAACAGTGATGCAGGATTTATTCATCATAACTCATTCGGTACCTTGGCAATTCACTTTCAAAGGATAAATCTCATTACAATAAATTCCTTCCTTTAAAACCAGTGCCCCTGTTGATTAAATAATTGCATTTTTCAGATAGCTTTCCATTTTTAAAGTACAATTACATTATGGAAGTACATTCATATTTTTCACATTTAGAATGCAATAACATTTTTAATTTAACAATTTACTATTGATATCATTAAATAAATAAATAAATGAATAGATGAATCTGTACAAAGCATGTAATATATTAAATACTAACTTATAACCAAATTGACCTCAAGATTTAAACCTTTTGTTTGAAGTGTTCTATAATTCAAAATCATCTTACTTTCCAGATCCATTAATTTTTTAACAAAATTGTCCCCCTCTATGCATGAATGGATGACGCAAAACCCTAAAAATTAAACTCTCATCAGACCTGCCATGTACAGTATGAAAGTGGTCAGCAACAGGGATGCTCATATTCCCATTCTGTATGTCACCCAAATGCTCCAAAATTTGTATCATCGCCATTCTTTTGGTTTTCCCTAGATACCATTTCACATGTCTATAACCATAACCCAAAATGCATACCACAACACAAGAGTTTCAACCAAAACAACCCTTAGAAACTAACTTCCATTAATAAATGTTTCTGACAAGTTTTTGGCCTTGTTGCAAATCTCGCAGTGACCACATCCAAATGTGCCCACCAGTTCCCATTCATTACAAGAACCAGGATGTCTTAAATTCAACAGCTGTTTAAGATTTAAAAATCTGCCATACAAAAATTTAACATTCCTAGGAAATAACCGATGCACCTGTTCATCCAAATATACCAAATGCCAAGTGTCCACTACCAATTTTCTCATATCTTCAGAAAATGAGAAATATTTGGTGTCATAATAAATGTCTTTGTTACCCTCTACTGACACATCCTGCTACAATTCCTCATCTGCTCTAAAACGGTTATCAGTAAACCTTGTATTATGATATCACTTATCACCAGAAACTTTCTTCACAGCTAAATCTAAAACCTCCTTACTATAACTTCTGTCTGATAATCCGCTTACCACCTCAGCAGATATTTACTCTTTAACCTATTTTCAGAAGTGTTTTGAAAGATGCGTTAATATTCCCCATAAGGAAGCGAGTCAATCAGATGGGAAGGATGCATGCTGGAAGCATGCAGAAAGTTGTTAACAGCTGTGGGTTTGCGATAGGGCCTAAACTAGATGCTACTGTGCTTATTCACATAAAATTCAACATCAGGACACTAAATACCCAAATTATTCTGTTAAAAAGAAATTTTAAACCATGAGTATTCTTATTCAACTCCTCCACAAAAAGAGGTAATTCAGATGGAGAGCCCTTACAAATGAGAAAAAAAGTCATCTATATAACATTTATACAGCACGATGTGTTCCATAAAAAATTCAGTGTTATAAATAAACCTCTTTTCAAACTCTCCATATAAATGAAAGCATAAGTGGGGGCATACAGGGTTCCCTTCACCATTTCCTTCTTCCATAAAAAAATTCTTTTCAAACAAAAAATAATTACGGGTCAAACAAACTCCAATAACCTAATAACAAACACAGTGCGTGGTCCCTCCCCCATGATATGCCTAACAGCCTCCAGACTCCATTCTATCTCAATGTTCATATATAAAGCATTTACATCAATCGTACTGCAATAAAAATCTCCTTGCCGCCCATTTTTTTCTAACCAACTCACAAAGTTCTTTTGTGTTCTTTACATGTGCAGGAAACATAAACAAGAATGCCTTTAACAAAGAATCAAATAAAATACCTACATTTTCCAAATAGGAGCCCACTCCAGAGACTATCGTTCTTCCAGGAGGGTCCCTTAAATACTTCTAAATCTTTAGGATGGCATATAAAATTGGATTAACTGGTTTGGACACATACAATTTCTTAACATTTTTAATAGTAAAGAAAACAGTCGCTCTCACCCCTCTCCAAAACCTCCAACAATTCAGCATTAAATTCAACATTAGGATTCTTTGCCAGCTTGACATAATCATCCTTTATTGATAGCAATTTTTCAATCATTTGAATATATTTAAACCTGGACATGACTAACAATAACCCCCTTTGTCTGATTGTTTGAACACATATTTATTTGTGCTCTTTCTTAAATCATGTAAGGCCTCCCATTCCTTTTTAGTCAAATTATATTACTAATGAATTTTTGCAAACCTCAAAAATTAACTCAATTTCCTACATAACAACTGCTCAAACAAACATATGGCAGATGGCAACTTAGATGGAGAACATGTACTCATGTGTGAAAATGCAGGAATGGGTAGCTTACTATACCCAGTACAAAAAAAACTCATTACCATTCTCAAAACTATCCGGCACATTTTCTACGCCTTCATTTTCATACAACTGATATTCATGTACAGATATATCCAATGATGGGTCATTGTCAAATATTTCATGCACCACAGAAGCTATCCCTGATTCATTTTTACCAAAAAACACCCTTACATACAAGGGTACAATTTTTTTACATCTAGAAACACCTCAGAGTAGGAAACCTAGTGGGTACAAATTGAATCCCTTTGCTTAAAACTTTTAATACATCTGCAGAAATGCAGAAATCAGATAAATTAATTACCTGTAAGCCCTGTGCTTGATATCTAATCTCACAAATGTCCATACAATATTCAAAGTCCACAGTGTTTTTAAAGTCACTGTAATTAAACACAGTCCTCCAAAATGTTCCTATATCTTCTTGCCATGATTTTTCTTGCATCTTGTCCTTCCTTCTCATGTTGTTCCAGTTGCTGCAAATGTTTACCAGAATCATCCATTTGTATGTTGTCAAAAGAGACTCTTTTCTTAGAAGATGTTTCAAACAATAATACTGATGAATCCCTCAAAGCAGAAGCACATTCACCTGCCTGCTTAAATCTAGACCTTCTACCTTTCAGTTTCAGTTGCCAGGAGTATAACAAATCACAGGAAAATTGCCCATGTCTGTCATCAACTTCTTCTTTTTCCTGGCAACAGTCTCTTGCTCAACCTTTTCAATTTTAACCTTTATCTCTACCATTTTGGTGGAAAAGTGGCATCCGGTGAATCCAAACAAATCTGTTTCCACTCCTCCAAAAGATCATGTTCATAATCATTGATGTCCCATGCAGGGAGCTGATCCACCCTCAGACCTCTAGGCATAATACCCAAACTCAAAGATTTTTCTAAGAGCTTGGTATCATAGAAAAAGATTCACCTCTTTAATAATCATCCTCTCCAACTGCTCAAATTGAGCACCATATTCTTTTTCACCTTCTGAAAACTATGGGTCCCAATTGTCCAACCTGGCTTCATGTGCTTTAACAAAACCTGTGGTCTGCTCAACAGAGTCCAAAACACTCCAGGTACTGCATCAGCCCATTCCAATGACATTCTAAAAACAACAAAAACAAAATGCAATAAAACAAATACTATGGGCAACAGTTATACAGCAGTGATGCAGGATTTATTCATCATAACACATCCAGTACCTCAGCAATTCGCCTTCGAAGGATAAATCTCATTACAATAAACCCCTTCCTTCATACCAGCACCCCCTGTTGATTTAATTAAATAATTACATTTTTCAAATACAATTCCATTTTAAAATGCAATTTGCATTATCAAAGTACAAATGTATTTTTTACATAATTTAGAATGCAATAACATTTTACTTTAACAATTTATTATTGATATCATTAAATAAATAAAGGAATACATGCATCCATACAAAAACATTTAATATATTAAATACTAACTTCTAGCCAAATTGACCTCATGATTTAAACCTCTCTGATGGAGTGTTTTGTAATTCAAAATCATCTTACTTTTCAGGTCCATTAATTGTTAAACAAAATCACCCCCTCTACATATGAATGATTGACCCAAAACACTAAAAATTAAAATATCATCAGACCCACCATGTACAGTATGAAAGTGCTCAGCAACAGGGCTGCTCATATTCCCATTCTATATGTCACCCAAATGCTCCACTATTCATACCTACTGTGCATGGTGGGTCTGATGACTTTTACTTCATGCACCACATAATACCATCCTATCGCTGTTACTGTTTTGTCTTTTTTACTTGTATATTTACAGGCTCAGGTTATCAATTGTTGCTTGCCTGGATTAAGCGCTATTTAACACCTGCTTTGTTATTACTGCATTTTTATTAACTATGCACATATTAACTATTTTATCTATAGAATTACTTTACATATTGTGTAATGCATTTGAAAGTTGCCATGGCTAAAATGGCCCTGCTTCACAGACTCTGCAGTCTTAGTTGACAAAACAATCAATAAAAAATAACTCTCACCTTAGATTTGGTCAATTAAAGCTGGTTTCACTGACAACAAAAATTATTATGTAGTAATGTTTCTGTTCTGTTATATGCTAAATAACTAGAATGCTCCATATTACCTGAGGCCAGTTGCCATCTCTGACTACAACTCCAAATGAATGGTAGTGAAATCCTTTATTGGAAACAAGAAATACCTTTCCACCTGGAACTTATCTTCTCCCTATCAAAACATTAATGCGATACTCAACACCCAAAACAGCATGCTTTCCACCTGCGCAAACTATAATATAATATTATAAGCCTTTTAATCTTAAATGGGCTTACAAATTTGCTATCTCAAGCTCATACTAACAAAACTTAATAATGTTCTGCAGGTTACAAGACCTTATTGCCTCACTGAGAATTGCTTTCTCCTTCAAAAATCTTTAACTTCAATCCTGAGAAAAAAGGTCACTGTTGTATCTGTATTGCTTCCCCCATTCAGAGACCATTACCCTTTTATAGTCAGCTTATCTAACATGAACTCAAACCTTCAGATCATTCTGGAATAAAACGGATTAATGTTTTTTTAGAGAGATTTCTGCTCATTTTCTAGAGTTATGTTATCAGACAATACAAGGTTGCCGCTATTTTTTTAGCATCTTTCTTGAAACATCTGCCATCCACCACCCACAGAAGAAAATGCTTTCAGTAACACATCATAGAGTTCATTATGATCTCTGTAGATGGCTGACTAAAGTCTGAATAACTAAAATGAAATTTAGGGCTTTAGTTGAACAATAATTGAAAGCCATCTTCTTTGACTTTCCTAATCATCTTATATAAGACATATTCTTTAACAAAACAAGAATAAAGGGAACAGACTAAAACATATTTTTGTCAGGCCAGCATTTTTCCTTATACCCTCAAGATGTTTGGAAGCACATTCTTAATACTTCTGACCAAAATACACCCACCAGTGCACCCTAACCATCAATATTACAGTAAGGCCTGTTCTGATCTGCAGTCCATTCCTACCTCTCAACCTGTTAGAGCAAGAAATCTGGACAAAGCCATCAATAATGGGGGAACAAAGGCTTAAAAATAGGGAGACTTTTTAAATACTGCTCTTGAAAACTTAGAAAATTGATAGTATAACAGGTTTTGCATTAGCATGAATTTTCTGAATAATATGAAGACTGAAACTGAAATGTCTGTCATTATTTTATTACTTTAACCCTCAATGTTTTGCCAGTGATTTGCCAGAAAACCACAATTTTATGCATAATGGGCTAAAAATATGATGCAAAAATCTGGATATTCTGCGAAAATCTGTAGAGTTGAGAGGTACGAGTGCATTGTTACTACTTTCATCATCCTGGAGTAATATATGTAGAAGCCAGTGCATTTGTGCCTAATATGTTCAGCTCTCCCTTCACAATATTACTCAATCCATTACACCTTTTGTTTGCTTCCAAATAATCATTCAGAGACAAATAAGTCCCCTAATGGATATGCTCTTAAGGACCCCGGAGAAGACGTGTTAACCACAGGTTCAATGAAGCAGGCATCTCAAACATATCATATCCATCATCTATATCTTTATGTTCCCCTTGCTTCTTGGAATTTTGCAGACCTATGAAAGATAGTGTCCTTTTGCAGTACCTGTACCTCTGTTAGCCTAAATAATAGCCATTCAATTTCACTGCTTCTTCACTTTCTAAAGTAGTTTAATCCACAACATTATTCCAGCTGTGGACTCTTATGATAATGGCTGCTTATGTCCTAAAGAGTAGAGCTCTAGAGAGTGTTATAGCACTCTTACAGCCCTCTTACCTTACCTATCTTGTGGAAATCTTTACAGAGAATATGGATCATATGCACTTCAATGGAACTATGTTGCTTTCCTTCCTCAATGGCTGCTCATCTTAACCAATGGCTCAGCTCAGCTACCTTTAACAAAGTGATCCTTCATTCCTCCTCCTGAGGGATGACTACCAAGTCACTGGAAGGTTCACCAACTTCTTACCCTAGTGGGGTGTTCAGCAGGTTCAAACTCTGACAGGCAAGAGTACTACATCCCATTTGTTCATTGCCTAAGGGGTTACCCATTGTCATTCACATCGTAAAGGAAGGAAGGGGGGAACTGGGCCAATCCATGCTAGGGCAAAGCTGCAAGATCTATTCATTCCCTGGGGGTTCATCAGCTCCCTCGCAACATTAGAGGTGAGAGCTGAGTGGTTAAAAAATGGACCCACCCTGTTAATTAGTCAGCTCAGATCCCCTTATATTCCTCTATTCAGTGGCTTTGTGAGCTCCACAGTTGTTGCCTGAGGAACAGCATGCATGTTTCTGTCCATGAATATTCTAACATGTGTTACATCATAGACGTGCATGAGGTGCACTGCAGAGGATTTGTGCAGGTATTACAAATATCATAAGACACAGCCTGCTCCCTCACTATGGGATGGGTCATCTAGCTACAGCCACTCAACTCCCAGTGCCACTGGCATTAATCGAACATGAGACATCTGGGTCACATTCTGGGCTTTATACTATGGAGCCAGCCCTGTACTCTGCTGTTTGGAGAACTTACTAACGTACCTGATTTCTAATTTTTACTTGCCCTACCACTACAGGTCTAGAAAAGTAACTTTCAAGGGATATCAGTTCCTTAGTTTATAAACTACCTTTACCTTCTCCCACTCTGTCCCTTCTCTCTGCTGATATTCTGAAAAAAAACAAACAAAAAATTATTTGCTTATTTTTTCTCACATATTCATTTACTACTTTATTTGACTATCTTGAACTAGGGTATCTTATATGTAACTTGGTGTATAAAGGACTTCCCACTGTTCCTGCAACATCATCCCACTCCTTGCACAGGACCTCAAAGACACAGATCTTTGGCTTTCCACAAGACATTTTCATTTTTTTCACATTAAAGCTAAGATTAAGCTGTTTGACATCTCAATCTCAAAGACACAGATATTTGGCTTTCCACAAAACATTTTCATCTTTTTTACATTAAAGCTAAGATTAAGCTGTTTGACATCTCACCCTCAGAGACACAGATCTTTAGTTTCCATAAGACAATTTCCTCTTTTCACTTAGTTATACTAGAACTAAAGTTAAGTTGTTTGACATTTATACCTCGAAGGCTTTACTCAAAACAACTTCCCCTTTCTTACACTAAAACTAAGGTTAAGCTGTCTGACACCTTCATCCACTGCATAAAATTATTCATCCTTGATAATTCACAAGTATTGCTACCCATCTAGTGAGGGCCGCCCAGACTTTTCAGTTCCTTGAGATGTCACTATTTGCTCCTTTTTCTTCTCCTCCCACATTTTGATATTCTTGGTTCTTAAAATAACCAGCAAACTAAAGCTATTAATAAGTAGCTAACACATGATGACTGATCAGTCCTTGAGGTGGCATCCTTTATTCTGTTCCTCGAATATGGTTTCCCAATTGTGCCTTGGGCTTTAACTTCTAACACTGCAAGGCCTCGGGTTCTGCTGAAGTAAATCTCTTGTTTTTCTGTTTACGTCCCTACTTCATGCCAGAATAATCTTACCTTGTTTTTACATCATATTCTTTTCATAACTTGCTCCATAACCTCAAAATGCCTTCCATAAATCTGCAATACATCACTGGCCTCTGCACATTCACTAAATTCAAGAAGCCTCTTTTATTTTTTATTTTATTATACATTTGTCAGCCAGGGAAGTGCACTGATCACAACTTATCATTTACCAGTACTCCCCATAAGAAATAATTCACAGAGAAAAACAAGTGGAGCAAGCAGTATATATACCAAAAACAGAACAGAAAGAAGCAGTATATTACAAAAACTGTACAGTAGCCATTAATAGATGTAATAACAAGTATAGGTGTTTTCATGAGTTATACTGTGCTGTGCAGATTCCTACAGGTATCTGCACCTAGCCAGTGGATTTGTGACTACGTCCTTACCCTTGAAATGATTGCATTTAAATCTTTAAGCCAATTCTGGCTATTTTGACTTCCTATGCACCATGTAATTTTCCAGTAATCATAGTGTAGTCGTAATTTCACCTGAGAATCGCTGCATTACATATGGAAAGGTGAATGTTTAATTCTGATGCTTCTTAATGTTGTGCTGTGTACAAAGGGGCATTTAAAGTAGCATACTTCACATTTATCTTACATTTACTGCTCTACCTCAACCATCTTCTCTTTCTTTCTACTTTTGCTTCCATTCTACTCTAACAATCAATCTCTTTGTGCTATTCTTTTTTTTTATCACAGGTTACCTTCCAGTGCACCACTGTCCCAATTAGCAAGAAGCGACTGCACCACGAAGCCTCCCCCAAAGCTGATCTACTTCCTAACAGCCACCATTTGAAAGTTAGTGTGTATGTTCATGCCACTCCCTTCTTCAGCAATATTTCATAATTAAATAGCTCTAGCAGTGTACATACTACACCGGCTGTCTTGAACCCCTTAACTGAACTTATTCCTTTATCAACTCACTTGCCTATTAAGTGCATAGTTGGTTCTATTCCTGGTTCTTTTAGCAGCTCATCCCTAGTTTTTACAATGCAGGCTAGAGAACTAAGGCCCAAGGCACTGACCTGCAGTTAGCTGACTGTTTCTCTTTGATCACTGCCTCCATCTCTGCATCGTGGTTCGCCGACTCAGGTTGACTCCACTCTCCTACCCTACCCCCCATTTTCACCCACCATCGTACAAATTACATTATAGATAACCATAACTCCACCCTATATTAGCCAACCAATCAACACAAGCCCAATTCAGAAACAGTATACTTACCTACTATAATATTTCCAATTAACAGACTTTGCCAATCATTTCAGCCATCAACATCCCTAACCAATTTGTCTTGCTTTCGCCAACAGCGAGCATTATTCTTCCATTAGTAGTTCTTTTCTTGTAATACTACATTAACTCAACTTATAATGTCACCACTAACCACGACAATAGTACGCTTTCCTTTTACTCTGTCTCTTTGCATTCTCCTTCATCTCACAACACTACATCTAACACGCAACCCATTTAAAACCACATCTATCACCTCCATCGGATTCTCTAATCACAAATATTATTCAGAAATATCCTCCAGCTTCTACGCTATTAATACACTGTTACTCCTCAAACCTATAATCCTTTTACAGAGACAACATTCCTTGTATAACATTACTCACAACACAGCACAACTCCAAGCATTGACTATTATCTATACAACATTTAGATAGTGTTACCACTTTACCTCAATGTGGGGACATCCACCCCAACCCTAGACCTATACCTTCTGTATCACACTCCTCAAAACCTCAAAAATCTCTGAATATAACTACCATTAACCTACAAAATATTAGAAACTAGATCCCAGAATTCCATGCTTCGATATCCCACTCTAAACCAGATATAGTTGCTGTAACAGAGACGTGGCTAAAACCATACATAAAGGACTGAATGCCTACCTCCTGGTTTATCATGCTTAATATCGGACCAACCCTACAAGAAAGGCAGTGGAGTTGCACTTTCACACCCAAGCAATTACAACATTGCCCCTTACTCTAGCTCTTGTCCCCAATTCTCTACTTAATAGCACATCTACAAATAAAGAAATTCAAAAGTCTTTGCTTGGTAGCCACAATGAAACAATAATTTTAGGTGAAGTAAACATAAACTGGTTAGATCATGCAAATCCCTCTTCCACTATACCCATTAATGTTTATAACTTCACCCAGCGTATTACTAGTGTAACCCTTCCCAAGAAAGACAACAACAATGGTTTCATCCTAGACTAGAGTTTAGTATTAGATCCCAACAAAATTTCCTCTGCAGGAACTCTGCCTTGCAATATTAGTGACCATCAGCCTGCCTACATAATAAGTAGCACCTTCACAACTTTATGCCAACGCCAGTACAATACAAATTATTGTTAGACCCGCTGACAAGGGAGGACCTGTTGTGGTTCTAAATGTTGAATTTTATTTGCAACAAGTGTTTTTACAATTAAGAGATGTTCATGTATATAAGTTGATTGAAGTATCTACTATTGAGCACATACAAGAGCAGGTGTTTATGGGATTATATGAATGTTTTTGTATGGGGCTTATATCTCGGCATTTCTATGATTATTTCAATGTGGAATTTCCACTTGTCCCTAAGTTATCCCAAGTTTGCCCAAGATCCACAAAAATCCAATTAATCCTAGCTTTAGACCTGTTGTGTCTAGTGTTGGTTGGTTAATGGAGCCTATATCTATTTACGTAGATAAATAGTTGAAAATTATTTTAGATAAATATCCATTAGTATTGAATGACACAGAACATTTTTTACAAGATTTATATGAAGTCTTTGGAACTGATGTGCATTCATCTATAGGTGACTTTAGATGTTGAATCCCTGTTTACCCGCATTCCAGTTGGGAAAGGCATTAATATGGTTAAAAGTTATCTAACAAGAGAAGGCTCCTTTGATATTAAACAGATTGATTTACTATGTTATTTGTTGGAGGTCATACTTGAGAACAATGTGTTTGCATTCGAATGAGCGTACTATTGGCAACAGAAGGGTGTTGCTATGGGCAGCAGCTGTGCCAATAGTTACATGAATTTAGTTATGGCAGAGTGGGAACATTCCAATATAATCAACAGCAGAGAGAGTGGTGTATTTTACTGGCGTTTTGTAGATGACATCTTTTTTGTTTGGAACAACAATATGGGTACTGTCTATAGCTTTATAGATGAGCTCAACAGAAGTAACAACTTTTTATGGTTTGCACACAAATTGTCATTCGCTACCATTGAGTTTTTGGATGTAACCATCTCTGTAGGAATAGATGGGTTTTTTACCACAGAGCTATACTATAAGGACTGCTATTGTCCATCATTTGTGAACAGAACTAGTATGCATCCCCAACATGTTTTCTCTAATGTGGTACAGGGGCAAACTCTATGAGTTGCTAGATTGACTTGTAAAGATGACACCTTACATAATAGTTTGGAGATGCTGAAATCTGAGTTTGTAGGGAGAGGTTATGATGAGATGGTTGTTTCTAATGCCATAAGAACCACTATGGTGGAGAGACAAGGTAGAGCTATATCCTATTTTGTGGTACAACTGGTCCTAGAAGATCTAGGCATAAGCAGCCCAAAGGCATACCAGTAGTTCTTTCCTACAGCATGGATGTGAGACACATTAGAGATATCCTGCATAAGAATTAGCATATTTTACACACAGAAGATAAAACAGGAGGGGTGGTGGGGCTACAACCAAGGGTCATATATAAAAATAAGAATACACTTAAACAGTTACTGTTCTACCCCAATACTAGTAATATGGCTCAATTAATTGCAACAGAGATGAGGAAGTGCAATAGCTGCAATTTTTGCCACCTTATAGATTAGAGTGGACAATTTACACACTCTGATACTAAACGTACATGGAATTTCAATATGCAGGCTGAATGTAATACCAAGACTTTAGTTTATTTGGCTTACTGCACTGTATGTTCAAAATTTTATGTGGGCAAAACAAATAGAAGACTTCATGAAATAATACGAGACCACATGTATTGTACAAGGAAAAAGTTGGAACACAGTGCATTAGCTAAACATACCTTATTAGCAGGAGAAACACATTTGTTTACATTTCAGGTTATACAAGTTAAATATGAGAATATTAGGCTAGGATATATCTATGCCTATACTGATACAGCCGAGATGAAATGTATCTTGAGATTAGCAGCACATTTGTGTCCTGGTCTCAACTATACTGTTTCTATTAAACCAGCCTTGAAAGCACGTAGACTGGTTAAGAAGTGAATTTATGCTGTTTTTTGTCTTATAGATAGGATTTTGATGTTTTATGGTTATGCATATGCATATGCATATATTTATTTTATGTATGGTGCACTTCAAACATGGTATATAGTTTTAATTAGATCAGGTTTCTGATTGGTTGATTTGAATTAATTGATGTACTTAAGGATTCTTTTTGATGAATATGGTTGTCTGATGAAGCACCTTAGTGTGTGAAAGCACTCACATTAAAGAAAGTTTTCTACTTTTTATAACTTTGTTTCACTGCTTTTCGTTTTTCTGTACAGTCTTTTGTTATTTCTTGTTGGGGATATTGTGACTGTGCAGTTTATCACTGAGTTTTCCTGTTGTTGGACTATTTTCATTAATAACTTCAGCTCTGCTCTTACTCATGGTTCTGTAGTTCAGTATGCAGATGACTCTACAATTATCTGCTCTGCCACCTCAGAATCAGAGCTTCTGGCTAAGACCCAAAATGCTTTCTTCACAACCGAAACCTGGATGACCAACAATCGCTTGTCCTTAACCCTAATAAAACCAAGCTCTTGCTGTTCACCCCCCCAAAAAACACCATTATTAACAAATTTGAATTTATCATTTACTCCTTTAACAGAGCTGCCATAGAGGTTGTTGCCTGCACCAAGATGCTTGGTGTTACCATAGATGAAAACTTTACATATGACCAGCACTCCCACAACAATATTAAAAAAAATAAATCACCAAAAACTTGGCACCCTATATAGACATAAACACTTTTTAAACTACTCCACTAGACAAACGCTTGCCTCAACATGTCTTCTACCTTCTCTCTCTATGGTGCTCCCATTCTAACAAGCATCCTGTCCTGCATAAAAACTAAGATGGACTCCTGCTATTACAAAATTGCTAAATTTGTAACAAATGCAAAATATCCATCCCGTCATTGTTGTTCACTACAATCCCTTTACTGGTTAGACCTCCCACAACATCTCACCTACATACAACTATCTACAGCACACAAAATTATCAATAAACCACTTAAATGCTCAACCTTTGCTTCCCTTTTGACTCCTTATCAACCCAATAGGCATCTCAGATCTGAAAATCAATCTCTTACCGAGTAGACAGACCAAAACTCCCTGCTGGTCAACATCTCTACTCTTTTACTGTTGCTAAACTCTGGAGCACACTTCCATCTGCTCTCCAGACTGTTAGTACTGTGTCTTTATTCAAGAAGTCATTACACCAATATTTTTCTGCTCAATTGCTTTGCTCATGTACCATTTCCCAATCCGCTATAACCTGATTACCTGTTTGACTCCATCCATCCTTATACTCATCTTTACTCACCTAACTTACCCCCTGGCTCTTTTACCTTCACAAGTATAAATGCATCGTTTGCTTATCTTGTCTGTTCAATTTGTTTCACTGTTTACATTGCCATGAGCTGTAAAGTTTTCATATCTTTCTTAGCCATATAATTGTGTAACATTCCAAGTGTGTTGTATGTTTTCACACTTTGCAAATCCTTGTTTAACTAATGTCTTTTATCTTGTATTTTGTTTGTGGAGCTTTACTCCCCAGGCCTCCACTGAAAATGGACTCATTTCAGCCCAGTGAACTTTCCTGGTCAACAAAAGCAAATAAATAAATAAAATAAATAAATGTTTCATAGCTGTGTACAAGGCTAACAACCACAATGGCTTTTTAACCAATGACATGCATAAGAAATCTCTGACAAGTTCTGATACCCTTGGTTGCATCACCCAGGCCTTGGGAGATGAAACATTTACAAGCATGGACCTGGGAGATGAAGCATTTATGGACTAGACGTGTCCATAAGAGACATAGATGCCAAAGCAGAGGTGAATTTATGGTTCCCATTCAGTTGTCCAAGTTACTCTTGAACTAGGTTAGGGAAAAACTCTGCTTCACATGGATGGGGATGGGACAGAAATATACATTTTGCATGCTTATACTCAGGTTAATGGTGCAAATGTTGTTGGGTAATGAGAGTAAGAACAGGGAAGCATGGGAGAGGCAGGTTAAGACATGCTAGTAGTTCAGAAAGATTAAGCCTAGAGGTCAAGAGAGACCCTTAGGTGATGCAGCCTGCTGTGTGACAAGAACAGTTGTATTTGTTCTGTGCAGGAATTTTTTAAATTTACCTATGGGGGCAGTGTAGCTCTTTTAGGTGGGTGGGGGATTCCTACAGTTTAGGATTGAGGATGGAGAAAGTGTGTTTAGTGCAGTGTAGCCTGGTTTTATTTCACTTACCTCACACCTTAATATTTTACAATAATTCTTGCTTTTTTCTGTTCTGACTATTGTGTTACTGCTTACAGTGCATTGCTGTATTCTTATACAAAACTTCCCCTTACCATTCTGTACCCCTTATCTTCTCTCTTCTCGTTGTACATCTAACGTTCCCCTGCAAGGGTCCAACACTAACAAAATCATCACTAATCTAATAGCAGTAATTCCTGACTAATGCACACTGCCATCTTTTTTTTAATAGTATTGTATATGGAATGAAACCGAACTTGCAGAAGACCGCAAAACCAAAAACTCAGATAACAAAAACGGTCGAGGCCACAGGAAACGGCTAAATAAAATAATTTATTGTGAAATAATCAATGCACAAGCACTTTCATCCCGACACAATGCAGGGCTTTTTCAAGTGGAAATGAACAAACGCCATAATCATTTATTAAAATACCCTATTACATAAAAAGAGCACCAAAGGGTGTTTGCTCATTTCCAATTGCAAGTAATTGTTTTACCTTACTTTGTACTCTCCTAGGTTGTATAGTTACAATATGAATAAATGAAAACCAAACAACTTCCCAGACAGTAACTCTGGTCTGTCCCCTCCTAACCAGGACTTCTTTCTCGAAGCTGGGTGTGTGTGTGTGTGTGTGTGTGTGTGTGTGTGTGTGTGTGTGTGTGTGTGTGTGTGTGTGTGTGCGTGTGTGTGTGTGTGTGTGTCAGTGTGTGTATGCTTCATAGCTTCTGAATGCCAGAACCTCTAGTTACAGAGGGTTCCTTGCTACTATGTACATCAAGAATTGTATTCCTTCAGATAGTACGTTAACTATTCATCTTTACATTTTATGCAGCTAAGAAACAAGCTAAAGGACAAAGTATCCAAAATGTAACTTCCATCAGACATTCAGAAGATGAACTACATACTGATGTAGAAGTATTGCTACTATGAAAGAGGAAGTTCAGTATCTGAATCTATGACTATCTTCACTTGCATGTACATGAATATACATCATTAATTACTGGATTTGCTACTTTAACTGTTTCCCCATAGTTTGCAGGTATTCATTTTTTAAATGGAATTATCTATGAATTAGTTTTAACTGGAGCAAGGTTAGCCACCCAGCAGTGTGAACATTGGCTAAGGATGATTGTCACTGATAAAGTGACACTATAACCCCATGTGCAAAAATGGGCAAAAAATGGGTTGTGGATAGATGGATGAATCTACGAATTAGTCTAGAAAACTGGACTGTCTTGATGAGATTACCTTGTTTTTAGACACAGATAAACAAATAAGTAAATAAGCATTCCCTGAGATTCAGTGGCGGCTACACTAAGTGTACACTGTTTTGAGTGAACAGACAACACAAGTATAACTCACACCTTCTTCCTCCTAATTTTACTTTTCCTACTGATTTTCTTGCAGCTTTACATATTGAGGGGGATTCATAAAGGTTACCACAAAGTGTAGATTTCTAAGTGTAATCTATCTGTGACTAGAAAGCACAAAAAAATGTGGTAAATGTGTTCTTGAAAACAGATCATATACACTTAGCGTACACATTTGTTTATGTAAACACAAGATAATGGGGAGTGGATCTAAAATAAAGCAAACAAACATAAAACAAAGTCTGATATCTCAGTCCACAATAGTCCATTCATTAACCCCTTACATTTCACAACTGCAGTGTAATGTAGCATTAAGAAAATGTGATTTAGTAGACTAAACTGCAAAATAATTCACAACTTTATGAAATTTTGTTTCAGTTTTCATTATGATAACTAATATACATTTTCATTAAGTGAGAAAAGCAGAATGTAGTTTAAAGTCTGTAAAGAAACACTATGAAAGATATGCAGTAAAATACTTTATATGGTGTGAGTAGACAACTATGTACATGAATGTGTGTGTGTGTGTGTGTGTGTGTGTGTACCAACTATGTATGTAAATGTGTCTACGTGAAGGCATGTGTGTACGCAACTATGTATGTGTGTGTGTGTGTGTGTGTGTGTGTGTGTGTGTGTGTGTGTGTGTGCGCATATGTATTTGGTTGAGTTTACATACACAGCATGGAAATAATTTTAGTTTGTGATGTTTATACATTGAGTCATTTGAAAGCCTGGTGGAAAGTTTGATTAATGGTGGCATGGCAGTCAGTATATTAAGTACAATATCTGCAGATAGCTTTGCAGATCTTTCTTAGATTAACTTAAGATATCATACATGAGATGAGCATCTCGCACATTCCACTTTTTTCCCTCGTTTGTTTTAAAATGATATAAATAAATGTGTCATTTATAAACAGGACATACTTACCCATTTTGATACATAGATGAGCTTGTTTATTGTACTCAGGCAGTGCTTTGTCAGAGGTAGTTTAAAGGTGCTGCTACAAGCTCTCATGTCCCAAGTGCTTGAAGATCATTTTCTCGAAATTTTGTAGCTCATGTGGGCTGCCACTTGCACTCAAACTCAAATATGAGTTTGGATAAGCAGCTGCTGTGCATCGTCTGTGCATTATTTGAGTTCAAGAGCAATAACTGCGGCAGCTATGGAGAGGGAGCAGGAGAAGATGGGAGTGTAGGAGTGTAGATTAGGGCAGTGACTGAGAATGGGGTTTAGGTATAGAGAGATTGTGGGGTTTAGGGTTAGAGAGAGTGAGGGGGGTTTATGGTTAGAGAGAGTGAGGGGGTTTAGGGTTAGAGAGAGTGAGGAGATTTTAGACTTAGAGAGGGAGGTTAGGGTTAGGGAATAGCAAGGTAGTTTTAGGATTAGGATATGAGAAGGGAGTCTTGGAGCAATAGTAGGGGAATTTAGGTTTGGGGAGGGGGTTGGAGTTTTAGGTTTACAAAGTTAGGCCTGGGATAACTGGATGGGAAGTATGGCTCTGGCAAAGTTATACCATGTTATAGGGTCTGGTGATAGGAGGGCTAAATACTTACAGGGGTTCAGTCTAGTTGTAATTAGAGCACTTGCTTTTTTGAGCAAGTGCTAGCGAACAAATGTATTGTGAGTTACTATCATTCAAGCACTTATAGTAGACCCTAGTTTGGAAAGACAGATGCAACAGTATATTTTATACACTATTACCTCCAGTTTCAGAGATTTTTTTTTAAGAGTGGTCACTCATTTCCAGTGTCCATTTTCCCAGTGCTCTCTCCCAGCTTACTCTTCAAGTTATGAGACATGATTACATATGATTAAACATATTTTAGGAAATAAACACAGTCCACATTTCAGGCAAAAATCTTCTCAGAAACTGGTAGATTCAAAAGTGAGCCATTCGATGTATTAAATTTACAAGGGTATGAGATCTACATTAAATTGTTCATACTAAAATAGTGGGGCAGTACATGATATGAAAACTGCCTTGTCAAAAATTTTCAGGCTGGCAACAAATTGAGCCAAATAATAGATACATATTCACTTTTGGAAATGATCGGTACCACATATTACGTATATTTTGGCAGATATTGTTTCACTAATAGTCTATTTTATAGGTACTGCAGTGTATACTAATGATTCAGAAACCAGGTACAGAACAAATTGATGCTTGTATAGTGCTGAGAGCAGGTGCTTCAAAATGATGCTGGTTCTATCATTTAGCTTTGAAAAAGCATATGACTGTGGTTTCATTCAATGCACATTTTTATCAAATTGCTTTTCCACAAACTAGAATGGAAAGTCAGCAAGTACTACTGTCCAAAGAACAATCCACTTAAAATAAGTAGTATTAAATATAAAGGAGATAAAGGGGGTAAACATTTCTTATACTTTTTATGTCTGGAACATGAAACCACTCCCAAATGATGGCACATTTGTTGCATCTGTGAGCTCATTTAATTCTATTGTATTATAATAACACATAAGTCATGGAATCAGGAAATCTGGAAAACTCGTTGTATATAACATGCTTGAAAACTGAACATGCAGCTAATTATAAAATAGAAAATGCACAGCAGAGTGCTCTAAAACAAATGCGCATGTTTTATCTAGTTACATGCAAAGTTAGATAAATGGTTTTAATGAATTTTGACCCTTAACTACTGTAAACTGCATGCTGTAGACAGCCCACTATAAATGCACTGAACACAACTATTCCCAGTCAGCTTGCAGTATTGCCTGCAGTAAAACAGTAAGCAGCTCTTTAACTCTTTGGTACAGTCAGCTACCTTTATACTGCATGCTACCTTCAGAAAGTATGATTCCCTTTAAGCAGCTATAACATTTAGCACACAAAACACTAGCAAACAGAAAAGTGTGTTAAATACCTGAAATGACTCTTTAAAAGCAGTGTCTCCTGCAGACACCTTGTTATGCCTGGAAGTAGAACTTGACAATGTCCCTGGACGTCCTATTGTGGCTCAAAGCTGTGCCTTCAGCTGTATTTAGTGATGCTGTCATGTTGCACTCCACAGATAATTGGCTGCATGGTTACTATGGTGCAGTAACCCCCAGCAACACTCAAACATGTTCAGTTCACAATAGCTAGCAGGAGTTTTCAACATGAGACTGCAGCTTTGAACAAATACTCTGTATAAGTTTATTGATTTTCATTAAAGACAAACAAAAATAAATACAATAAAAATTAAGCATCTACATACATATCTCATCAACAGCATATGATGTATGTGGGGGACTGGCATATTTTTTAGATGGTAGATGAGAGATAACATTATAAGGACAGATATGTATAATACTTCAAGAAGGTCTATAACTTATGTCTTCACCTTAAAGTCTGCCCTAAGCAGTCATATCACCATCAGTTACAAACAAATTCATATTTTAATGATTTTTATTATTATTATTTTGGTAGGCAGGAGTAGGAAGGAAAGAGACATGTTTGTTTTTTTTTTGGTAGGTATAGTAGGAAGGAAAGAGATGTGTTATAGTTCCTAGTGGGAGATAAATAAAATAATGCTTGTGTCATACTGCTGTGCTAAACTGAAGCATAAATGCTGAGTGAAAGAGAATAGGTCATCTCAAACATACGGTAAAGGCATTTTTCCTTCTTTCTTTCTTTATTTCTTTATTTTATTCATTTGTTGGTCAGTGCACTGATCCCATCTCACGCTTTGCTGCCAAAAGTAGGGCACAAACACAAATAACACTAATAAAATAGGCAGGTACACAAATAATGCAAAGAATAGCTATAGAATGAAGTCAGCCTGTAGGTTCATAGGTTGTTACTAGGCTATCTGTGCACCTCAAACCATCTGGGTGCCAAGTATCATGGGTGTCTATACAGGGGGAGAGACTTATTAGTAGGGAGATAATAACTAAGGATTTGTGGGGGATGTTAGGATTATATTTTTCATACTAATAGCCTCTGTACAAGTAAATTTATAATTTCCCAGTCAGTTATCAAGGTTCTTTTGTATAGGGTCAGGGATGAACTCAGTTCTTCGTGGATAAAAAGCCCACTCCACAGTTCAGGGATGCTCTGGGACACACATCTCTCTCTCTAAATCACACCCTGCTCATGTCACAAGCAAAGCCCAGATCCCCTGGACCCAGTCCATCTGGCACTGCCTGCTCCATGCACATGCAACAGATACACCAGGGCTGTGTCTGTGGAAACCCTACAAGCCAGGCTAAGATCCCCTCTCAGTAGCCTGCAGAAGACCAAACACAGAGACAGACCCTGTAGGTGATAAGTGTTGGACAGAGTATTCATGTCCTAAATTCTCTCTGAGAGTAACGCCTGTGGGAACACCAAACCTCTAGCCAGACAAATGCCAAAGGGGGCACCACACTCAATGACAGGTCTGCCTGAGTGGGGTATTACAAGGGATGCTCTGGTTAGGTCAAGGTACAAAGTATGCAGTATTTTACCCTCATGCATTGCCTTGGTGACCCTCTCAAAGACGTCTACCAGATTAAATAGGCACGACTTTCCTTTTATAAAAACAAAGTGGGATGGGTCCAGTGTCTGCAGGTTGCCACTGTCCATGATTGTCATTTCCATGGCAATTCTTTTGATGGCTTTGCATGTTAGGCTATCTATCTATCTATCTATCTATCTATCTATCTATCTATCTATCTATCTGTATGTGTATGCATGCATGTATATACATACATCAATACCAAGATCACACAAAGAGGTGAATAAAATGCTACACTCACCTGCTTGCTCTTCTCTGCCATGACAGGATGCTGTTGCTCTTTCAGTTCAAAATTCTGAGCATCAAACAACTGGCTGTTCATTTCAATCTCTATCCAGTAAATATGTATTACTAAATGGGGACCAATCTTATATTAATTAACACCTATTTACACTTCATTCCAATGCATCTTCCACTAATATTCTGTCTTTGCATGGCTTTTTTGTGTTAATGTGATTTTCCCTGCCTCAACTGCCCTTACATCTGCTCTCTGTTTCCACATTGTAACAAACGTATTCCTTGCCCAGCCTTTCAGATCTAAAAGTATTGACCGGTTGCTATCTAAATTCATCTCTCAGTCCAGTCATAGACAATGTCTAGCTTATTTCCATTTCCTTGGCCAGCATTTTCACACATTCTTCATTTACTACTTTCCAAACGGATAGGTTAATGCGCCTCCTCAAAAGATATGTGCCTTAGCAAAATCATATGGAGCTTTAGTAATAGAGCTGTCTTCTCTGGTTGTTGCTGTAGCTTTAATACATTTTGATATAATTTAGAGTTTTTGATTGCAAAAGTCAGCAAGCAGCTTAACCATTATGCAAAATCATATTAGAAGTTCATGCAAGTTCAGTCATAAAGTCTGTTTGTCCAATCCAGGTCCTCAGGGCCACTATGAATAATCACATCTCATTTAACATGATTACTCAACTTCAAAACATCTGAAATATTTTGAGGTCAACAGGATACTTCAAAAGCCACAGAACATAAAAACATTTACATGAACTACGAAGTGAACTGGTAATTCACCTATGTTCATAGGTTCATAGGTTCATAGGTAGGTACTAGGCTGTCGGCCCAAGGGCCTACATAAACCTAGCCAACAAGGTTCCCTGGCTTACGCCACCCAAGAAAGTTATTTTCCTGGGCCACTATCGAGCAGACACAGAAGTGATCCCTGGAGTGTATTTTCTATTTCTCATCTACTTATCAAGATTTTTCTTGAAGAGTGCTAATGAAGAACTTTGCTTGACATAGATGGGTAGCCTGTTCCAGAGTATGGGAAGTCTCTGGGACAGGAATATATCCCTCCAGCATGCCCTGTTTATTGTGGTAACAAGGTTTAGGTCCCTAGACCATGTAGCTCAGAGGGATTGGGATTTCTTTAGGTGTAGCATGTCCAACAGCTCTGGGACTGACATAGCTTTATATGTTAGGCAGAGATCACCTCGGAGTAGGCGATATGCTATGGAGTAAAGCTGAAGTTTTTTGAGACGGTCAGTGTAGGACAGCCAGTAATCCTCTTTGTGAGGTACTTCTGTGGCCTTTCCAGCTGCTGCAGATGTCTTGTGAGGTACATTTCAAAAGGGGCGTTGTACTCTATAATGGGTTTAATGAGTGTCAAGTAGGGGGGAACAATGACCTTTTTTTTCCTGGATGAGAACCCTATTATGATGAGGTATGCCACGTAGAAGGACTTCCTGACTACTGTGGCAATGGGACTATCAAAGGACAGACTACTGTCCACCTGGGTCCCAAGGTCTCTTAATCACACATTCAGTGTTAAGTAGACTGCTGTCTATGTAGTAGTTCATGGGTACAGAGTTTTTACTAAAGGGGATGACAATGCACTTTTTGGCATTGAGCTTGAGGCCATGGCTCTGACACCAGGCATCTGTCTCAGAGAGGCCCTTCTGTAGGATTTCCACATCATTTGGGGACTCGACTATGGTTCCTAGTTTGCAGTCATCTGTGAACTTCATTAGCCAGAGTCCTTCTGTGTTAGCCTGTACTTCAGAGAAGTAGATACCAAACAGGAGAGGTCCCAGGACTGAACCCTGTGGTACTCCACTTGTCACTGGTTTGAGGTCAGATTTGGAGTGTGCAACTTTTACAGTGTGGGTTCTGTCAGTAAGCCAGTTGGCAACCCATCTTGTGACATAGGGATTTATACCTAGTTTAGTGAGTTTAGCTATAATTCCAGAATGGGGGATGGTGTCAAAAGCCTTGGCGAGGTCAAGATAGGCTGTGTAAACCACCTTATCCTCATCTATGGCTTTGGTGACTGCCTCAAAGAAGTCGATCAGGTTCAGGAGGCATGATCTGCCTTTCACAAATCCGAACTGGGTGGGATCCAGAGTTTGAAGGTTACCAATGTCTTTGTTTATGAGTTCCATGATGATACTTTCCATGGCCTTGCAGACCAGGCTTGTCAGGCTAATAGGGTGATAGTTCCTGGGATCAGTGGTGGCTCCCCCTTTGTGGAGTGGGATAACTGTTGCTGTGCACCATTCAGTGGGCACAAAGCCTGATGTGAGGCTATGATTGAACATGGTGCATAGGTGGGGAGCCAGTTTGTTCTGAAGTTCATGTAAAATGTAGCCTGGGATGTTGTCCAATCCCATGGATGCTGTGTTTTTGGCTTTAGAGAGTGCAGCTTTTACCTGTATAGTTGTAATTACAGGGACTCTGCATTCTTCCTGTATAGATATGGGCCCTTTAGGGGGTGGGGGTGGGGTAAAGTTAGCAATGAACCTATCTGCCAGGATGCTGGCAATATCAGTTGGTTCTGTAATTTTTGTGCTGTTGTGCTGTAACTCAGAGCAGATCTGAGTGTTGACATTGAGATTCTTGACCTAGCTATAGAATGCTTTGTGGGAGTCCTTAGAAGCAGTGGTGATTTTGTTTTCATAGCTAGCTTTGGAGGATCTTATAAGGGATCTCAGCTTCTTACTGAGGCTGACCAGGGAGCTCCTCCACTCATGGGATTTTACTCTCTTTTGCAAAAATTTCTTCCTTCTGTTGTACAGTTTGTTTATGGCAGGGGACCACCAGATTGGCTTCCTTTTTTTTGGAGGATAGCGTCTTGGTTCTGTTTGGGATAGCACGATCCATGCACTTGTGTAAGTGCTTATAGAGTGCATTTGTGCAGTATTCAGTAGTCGTAACTGTATTGTCCATCTGTATGGGTGTCATGAAGCTCACCACTTCTGTCTTAAGAAGCATGCAGTTGGCTTTGGAGAAATATTTTTACCGTGGTTTCCTTAATGGGGTGTGGGATGTGGGTATCAAGGATGATTAGCTTATGGTCAGATCGGACCAACAAGGAGTTGACTTCAGGTGTGGAACACCGGTCACTCATGTTGGTAATTACTATGAATTCCAGAAAGCATTGTGTGTAGGAGTTGGTACACAAGTAGTTTTCCCAGTTAATGGTGGAGTAGTTGAAATCGTCCATTATTAGGGTGTTTGCTTGAACCCTAATATTTTCCAGTACATCAAGAAAAGAGGAGTGGGAATCTTGGGGCATGGTGGGGGATCTGTAGCAAGCTACAATTTAGATTGCAGTTTTGCCCAGAGTTAGTTGCACTTGGATAAACCTTGGATGCATTATGCTGAGCAACTAGCCTGGAGATGTGGATATCCTTAATGAATATGGACATACCTCTGCCTTTGGTGTTCCGGTCCAGGTTACATGGCCAAAAAGTGTGGTATGAGTTATAGCCTGGTATTGCAGGGGTGTTCTCTGGAGCCTTGAACCAGGTCTTAGTCACT
The DNA here is from genome assembly GCF_019279795.1 of Protopterus annectens. NCBI lineage: Eukaryota > Metazoa > Chordata > Ceratodontiformes > Protopteridae > Protopterus > Protopterus annectens. The sequence goes on along the minus strand of NC_056728.1, from coordinate 1,173,162,236 downwards.
GCACAGATATCAACGTTCTCCATTTTAAGGTGTCCCTCGAGTGAGTGCATTTTGAGATTTAGACTTCTAGCACTGAGTAGCATTACCCTCAGTTTTTGGTTGCCTGTTCCTGTTACAGTGGTGAATTTGTCATTTGAACATTGCCTAAAAAAAGGCACTGTAGGGGCGGCAAGAGCCTTAGCCAGTACCCGGAATCCCAGGGGTGACAGGTGCAGGCCATCTCTGGCAAAGCATTGTGGCCTGTTGACCATGTCATCCCAAGCAGACAGATAATACTGGATCCCCCTAGAATGACACCAGAAGCTCAGCCAATTTTTGAAGTCAATCATTTTGTCCCTGTACTGTGGTATCATTCTGGGCGATGGCAGAATGCTATGCAGGGTTAGGGTCATACCCACCTGGGCTACAAGATCAGAGAGCTCTTCCACTTCTCTTTTCATGTAGTCCAGAGAGGTATGTCTCAGGTCGTTCAAACGCACATGGACAATGACAATGTCATATTTGTACTTGTTGTGGTGTGACCTGAGTGCGTAGGTTATGTGGCAGATCCTGGCACCCGACAGGCAGCTGACAGTAACCTTCTCTTTGTTTAGCCTGGTGAGTGGGACATCAGTGTGCCTAACTATAGAGTCACCTATGACTAGTGTGTTGGATATGCTGTTTTGCCTTAATTGGCTGTGGTTGAGTGGCACACTGAGTCTGTGGGCTATGTGTCATTTGGGTTGTGTTGGGGGGTGGATGTTTCTTGTGTTCCTGCTTTGGACGTCTCTGTTGCTTGGGCAGATTATTATTGAGTGCCTCCGTGAATGTTTTTGTGTTTCTATGTGTGGATTTTGGTGGTGTAGATTTAGAGAGACTATGTGATAAGTGTGGTGTGGTGCAAGTGTTTACCTTCTCCTCTTGAATGTCAAGTTTGGTCTTGGTTGGAGAGAGCTTTACCTCCAGTTTGGCTAGATAAGTACATCTCTCACAGGTTGTAATATTGGGTGGTAGGAGGAGACAGTTGTCTGTGTACATGAGGCAATTTCTACATTGCCCCAAGATGCCCAGATTCATCAGATAGACAGGAGAGAACACTGGGAGCTGACCCTTGGACATGCCTGAATAAAAAACTATTTTCCTCTAGATAAGTGAGGAAAGTGAGTACAAGAGCTGTTTTTCTCTAAGCAAGTGAGAAAAGTAAGTGCAAAAACTGTTTTACTCCAGGTAATGAGACAGGTTTATTGCTATAGTAATTAGTAGCGTATTTAGTGCTTACAACAAGTTCTAAACAAGTGCTGAGCATGAATAAGCAAATTCAAGTGCTAAAACTAAGACTCTGTATCTGCACTAGACTAGTTACAGGAAATAAACAAGTGCAAATGCAGGCTTTCAAATCAGAAAGTTGAGAGAGATGTAAAAGATTGCTCAGATGGCCAATAACTACAATTTCTGGGCAAGAACCACTCCTTATGTAGTAGACAGGTTACCTAGAGCTTACCACTCCCACTGACAAACTAGAAGGCTTCCCTCCAACACAGAAAGGCTTGGGGGGGGGGGGCTCAGAAGCTTACATACAGTCCTGGATACAGCAAATCTGTAACTGGACTACACTACTTACAGGAAAGGTAGGAAACAGGCTTACAGTTTTTTTTTTTTTTTTTTTATATACAGAAAAGTAGCTAACACAGCAGTAAAAACAATTCAAATGCAGTGCAAACTAGCAAACTTGAGTATGTAGCAATATTAGACTAAACACAGTTTAAAAAAATGCAATTAAATTAAAAATGACTAAAAACAAGTGCAGAAGGAGTGTATTAGGTAGAATGTTCAGTCACAGCCTCACCTCAAGCATTGTCCCTACCAAATGGCACACTGCTACAGTCATCCCTCTCCACAAGGGAGGAGCGACTACAGACCCCTGAAGCTATCGCTCCATTAGCCTGATGAGTCTGATATGCAAAGATATAGAATGCATCATCATGGACCTAATAAACAAGGATATAGGAATCTCCAAACTCTGGGTCCTGCGCAGTTTGGTGTTCTGAAGGGTAGATCATGGCTGCTCAACTTGGTTGACTTCTTTGAGTCAATCACCAAAGCAGTGGATGAAGGCAAGGTGGTTCATACAGCCTACCTTGATCTGGCCAAGGCCTTTGATACCATTCCCCAGTCAGGAATCATAGAAAAACTCACTAAGCTATACATCAACCCTTATATCACTAGTTGGGTTGCAAACTGGATCACAGATAGAACCCACAGTGTGAAAGTAGCTGACTCCAAGTCAAATTGTCGACCAGCCATGAGTAGAGTCCCACAGGGTTCGGTCCTGGGTCCTCTCCTGTTTGGTATCTAATTCTCTGAAGTCCAGTCCAATACAAAGGGACTCTGGCTGATAAAGTTCACAGATGATTGCAAGCTGAGAGCTATATTTAACTCCCCAAGTGATGTTGACATCCTACAGAAAGGCCTCAATGAGACCAGTGACTGGTCAGACCCATGCCCTTAAGCTCAATGCCAAAAAATCTGTCATCATCCCCCTTGGGAAAAAAACAGTTCCCTTGAATTACTACATCTATGATAGTCCACTGAACACAGAAGGCATTATAAGAGATCTAGGAACACAAATTGACAGCAACCTCTCTTTTGACCACCACATTGCCACTGTGGTCAGAAAGTCCTTCTATGTGGCACATTTCATTACTAAGGGTTTTGAATCCAGGAAGAAAGCGGTCATTGTCTCCTGCTACTCTTCCCTCATTAGACCAATCATTGAGTAAAAATCCCCATTTGGCATGTACCTCCCTAGACACCTGCAACAACTGGAGAGGCTGCAAAAGTACCTCATAAAGAGGATCCCTGGCTTTAAACACTTGTCCTATATGGACAGACTCAAAAAACTGCAACTATTCTCTTTCTCATATCACCTACTTAGAGATGATCTTTGCTTGACTTAGAAAGCCATGATTGACCCAGCTCTCTAAAGAAATCCCTTTCCCTCCACACCACATGCTCCCTGAGACCTCAACCTTATTATCACAATCAACAGAACATGCTGAAGGGACAGATTCACAATGCAGAGACTGTCCATGCTATGGAATAGACTTTCCATACATGTCAATCAGAGCACCTCACTGCCACTCTTCAAGAGAAATCTTGATGAGTGGATGGGAAATAGAAAATTCACCCCGGGGATCACTCCAGTGGTTCTATTCAACAGAGGCAGTAGGAACTAAGGTCAGGTGGCATGATGCCAAGGTAATCCTATGGGTTAGGCTTGTAAAGGCTCCAAGGCTATTAGCCTAGTACACACCTATGAACCTATGAAGGAGTACAAGTGACAAAAAGTATGGCTCTGAAAATTCCTCCTTGCCCACTAGTTAATTTCCATCCCCATCCAGTAACTATGCAATATTCCTTTATTAAATAAGGGCAAGTCTTACAGTAGGTACCGCCATTTCCTCTTTATTCCAGTCCATCCTACACCAGTTGCTGAGGGTGGCCAGGCAAATCTAACATATCCTGCTGCAATATATTTGGAAGTTCAAGTCGTATCTCTGCTCTATAAGCCAAGCAAATTTTGTAAAAAAAAAAATGTAATGGAACACAGAGCTCCTTAAATCCTGGAATAATTAACTGCCTGCATGGGATGTGGATTCAGAGCTGTAACTAGTTGGTAGGCATAAACTGTTAGGGGGGTGCATTCAGCAGGTGTCAGTGGGGCACATATGAAGTACTGACATTAAATTATAAAATGATGATGCTTTTCTTCATATATTAATTCCATTACTACATTTGTCCTTATGGCTGAAGCTCAATATTTGTGGTAAATAGTGTCTTTTTATTTTTTTTGATAAAGGTCGAAAGGTCCATAGTTTTCTTTGTTTCTCAAGTCTGAGGGAGTGCCAGTTTGGGGAACTGAACAGGCTGGCAGATGATTGAGCTATCATTCTGGATGGAGTGATTAAAGTGGCAGTCTTCAATGAAAGCGGGGGTTCATTTGCAATTAAAAAGGCTGTACATGTGTCACTGGAGGGACTAAAGCTACAAGAGGTCAAGTTCATGAGAGATAACTTTGCAGTCTGGATAGGTCTTCAGATAAACATTATAATTAGAACTGCATGCAGGGATTTATGACCAAGGATGGTGAGGGTAGGCAGGCAACAATGACATATTCTTGGCTTGGTATTTGAAATACTAAGTTCTATCTATGCTCCCAAAGCTAAGCAAAGTTTGTAAAACAGAATAAAATGCATTTCTTTTTGAAGGACTTTTCAGTACATGCATAGAAAATGTACCCAGTTCCTGTCAGCTATGAGTAAATGCTGTTCAAAGACATTGAAGTTCAAAGTGCTGTACCCAGCTGTTCTCATGATTATTTTTCCTGCCAGTTGTGAACATCTTTAAATATAGCAAGATAACAGTGGTATTGAGATGGATGCTCATTAGAGATTTGCTTTTACTTTTCAAACCATATAATGCTGCAAGAACTGCAGATAGTATAAGTAGGTGGGAAATGCTTTACCTTGAGCTTAAAACCTTACATTTTGTGATCTTATTTCACTATCATAAAGTCCTCCAAGTTTTTCTTTTAAAGTACTTGCTTATCATGAAGATAGTATACTATAAGTACTACAAGCATGTAATGCAGGAATATGCAGCTGTTTTTTTTTTACATACTCTTAACATTTCAGCATCACCTGCCAAGTAATATGACTATCATAGAAGAGGATATAACTGTTTTTTATTCTTAGATATATAGTACTTCAGTGTTTGTTTAGCTTCTTGAGTGTAAAATATAAATACTTTTCTTTTCCAGGTGCATTAATGTTTAAGTGCATTTTTTGTAGTATGTTTAGAATAGTGTATCTGCAACGCATAAACTATAATTTATTTCTTAAGATAATGTATATCTCAAAGTTTACTTACTTATCAGACTCATGATTTATGGGCAGGTTTCTTCATGTATGTGATGAGAGAGGCAGAACACCAAGAAATTAAGACCACCAGATTAAAAGTATAGATAAAGATGGTAGGCTTCTAATGATGGAGCCATCTCAAATTGTGGCAATGTTTTGGGTGGATTTGTTAGGGAATCACATGATGCTATAGACTGATGCATTTGCAATGTCTCTCCATTTATATTTCAAGTCATATCTGACTCCTATAGTGACCCCATGTACAGCCAGTGCCATCATACCTTGCAATTGCCCAGATTTCTGCAGAATGTCCAGATTTTTGCCTCATATTTTTGGTTTGTTTTTTATAAAATTCGTGGTTTTCTGGCAAACTGTTGGATTGATATGAAGACTGAAGTCACTAAATAATGTCATGATACACTTGCGTTTCAGGCTTGAAATTCTTCAGAAAATGTATGTTATACAAACCCTGTTACTCTAGCAACTTTCAGAGTTTATAAGAGCAATATTTACAATCTGCCCCTATTTTGGGGCCTATGTTTTGTCAGGCTTTGTCCAGATTTCATGCACTAAGAGGTTGAGAGGTATGACTGTCATACATTGACTATACTAGATAAGCAAGGAATGGAAGTAGATTCCTATACTTTTGTTTGATATCGCGCACGTGCACACACACACACACACACACGCACACACACACACACACACACACACACACACACACACACACACACACACACACACACACACACACACACACACACACACACACACACACACACACACACACACACAGAGACACTCTGTAAACATCTATAGAGGTAATTCAGAGTTTCTAATTTGCCTACTGCATGTTTGAATGTTTTTGGAAGGAAGGAGGAAACTAAAGTACCCAACAAAGACCCACCCAAACAGAAACACAAAACATGCAGAGACCACAAAGCAGGCACCCCAGCTAAGAAATGAGCCAAAAAAAACTCTTCATGGGAACAAACAGTGCCACTCAAACTGCCACTCCCAGTGCCACTCTGCTGCCCAGTGTATCTGCACAAAGTATGTTAATGGGTGGTATCCCCATTGGCTAGGTTTGGCACACCAGGGTTTAATGCCTACCAAAAACATGTTGCACAACTGTCTGACAAATCTGAGTGGTCTTTGAGGACATGAGTTTGCTTTGCTGTTGTTAAGTTATGTGGCTTCTAAGTACTTTCTGCAGGGAGACACTTGTATCTGCTTTGGTGCTGTGGTCAAGTAACTTAGGTGTGCATGGTTTCCCACTGCTGACACAAGGAACCATGTGAACCAAGACATAACATTAAAGGTTGATTACCTTCATAGTATCTTGCCTCATTGCAAGGCATATGATTGTTCTCCCTTGTACTAATAATGACTGTTTGGATCATGTTTTAAGTGAAATCATGTGATTTTAGATGCACCTGTTTAATACTTACTTCTATTTTTCTTGCTGAATTCTGAAAAAGTCCTTGTCTTATTCTAAATGAAATCACTCAGTTCTTTGAATAAATTCTTGGTGGGTGAGACCACATGTTTTCTGTTTATAGTAACAGAATAATTAAGATGCAAATAACATTTATTGATTTGTTCCCATATCTGTGGAAATAAATAGGGCTGTGTGTAGATGATAGTTTACAGGTTGAGCGGGAATAGTAATTAAAGATCATGGATTGAAAAAAAAGCCAGGAGAAAGACAAAGGATAAAGTAACTGCTGCAGTGATCAGTATGATGGAACATCTTAAATTACTTCATCAGCCATAGCCACAGGTTTAGTCCATGACATTCCCATTTACATCTCTTTGTCTGGCATCCATCAAATACAGTTTACATATCTGTCCCAGTAGCTCATAAAAAGGAGCTCTGGGAAAGTAAAAGAAGATAAAGAAAATAAATGTTCTTGTTCCTTCTTTACTAAACTTGCTGAAAATACCCCGTAATCATATTTACCTTTCTGTAATCATATTTATCTTATTATATTTTGCTGCAAGCTCTCTCTACTCACATTAGCAGAGATTTCATCTTTTAATAACCAAGGCAGCAGTTACTTTATCCTTTGTCTTTCTCCTGGCTGTTCTGCCTTAGCTATATGGGCATTATATCCTACCACAGCACGACTGACTGCTGTGGCCATTTGTTGTATTTCCAAGCACTCATTGTTTACCCAAAATGCCTCTGGTTTAGCACCTACAGCCACTATGGACCAGGGACTAGCCATAACCTCTGCAGGTGTCGAGGTGCCATCAGTGGGCAAGGGAGAGACACTGTTGTTGGTCCTTGGGAAAGAGAATAGGGAAGGCTTCCCTTTTGTGTTACCATACTGTGCCCATCCCTGGGGAATCTGCAGCTGCCATTAGTAACATGGCTGGCCCCTTTTTTCCTGTCAAAAATAAACAGAAAACTAAACTTGTGTCTACTCCTCTACAAATTTCCTTACACAGAAATAGTTTACTGGGTCTGGCTCAGGTTTTAGTTCAAGCTATTGCTTCTTCTTGTAAAATATTTCCTGGTAAAAGACAGAAGGATGCCTCTTTTCCCGAAGAGATTCAAGGTTCTGAATCTGAATAGGAAGACAAAGGACAGATACAATGTTTTCTTCTTAGATTTACGATTCAGATTCAGAGGAGAGCTCAGTTTTTGATTTTCTCTGTGGGAGCTTCTGTTTCTCTCTTATTATAACTTGAATGTTCCAGTGTTTTCAGTGAGAGAACACTGAGGTTTCTCAGTCTCTCAGACAATACTGAGTTGTTACAGAAGGAATTTTCAGAACCTACACTGATTCCTCCTGTTCTGCCTGCTTTAGAGGATGTGTGTATTACTGCTTGCAATTTTCCTGATAGTCAGCAGCTAGCCCTAAAAAGGCAGATAGGGTGTATAAAGTTCCTCCGTTTTATGTTTTTATACACTATTCCCAAAGCTGACCCAGCAAGTATATTTTCAGCTAATCCTACTGCTGATAGACAGTTATGTCCAATCCTACACTTTCTGATAAGGATGGGAAAATTATTGATAAGCATGGGAAAAGTGTCTACTTCTGCAACTTTAATTTTCAGAATTTTGAATTGTCAGGATCATACAATTAAGTTTGTTCTGACTAATTGTGAAAGTATGAAGAATGCTTTATCTGCATTTTCTTCTTGTGAGGAAAAATCTGTTTTAAATAATTGGGTTTCTTCTATCACAAAGATCACTACTAATTTTTGACAGAGTATGTGTATATCACTCTGTTGATCCTTCTTTCAGGGTCATGGTCACTGGTTCTGTTTTGAGGAGGTTTGCATGGCTGGATTTTTACAACCTCACAGATGGTGTTAAAATGATATTTTAAATTCCCCTTTGGCTAGAGGTTTAGTTTTTGGGCCCTCTGCTGCAGAGGTGATCAAAAAGTGTGATGAAATGAATAAGCTGATCCGGGGAATCTGTAATATTTTTCAGCCCTCCTTTAAAATTCTCTAAATCCTCATCTATTTTTGGCAAAAAAAAAACAGAAAAACTGTCTCAACAAAATACACGTAAACAGACATTTAAGAAGAAATGGCAAGGGAGTTCCAAAAAGAAGCCCTGAACCTTCCAAAACCAATGAGAGTCCAACAAGTTTGAATGACTGTTCAAGAAACCTTGTTACCCCCTCCCACCCTTTTTGTTTCTTCCAGAACGTCTGAATCTCCATTTTTCTATTTGGCAACAGATAGTTTCATACAAATGGGTTCTAAAGATCATTTATCAGATGGCAGTGGGTAGGACATTTTTCCTGTCCAGGGTGTCATTCATCATCTTCCAAGTCAGACTCTTCTATTTCTACCAGTTCTTCATCACATGCTATCCAATTAATCATAGAACCAATTTCTCCTTCCCAGGTGGGGAAGGGATTTTATTCAAGGATGTTCCTAGTGCCAAAGAAAAAAATGCTTAGAGACGAGTCCTAGTACTTTCTTTCCTAAACGTGTTTATGACAGTCTCTAAATTCAAAATGATGACACCTTAGAACCTGTTACCTCTTCTTCCACTTTCAGGTTTCCTGGTAACATTAGACTTAAAGAATGCTTATCATTGTATCGTTCGTCATCCAGACTTCAGATGTTTCTTAAGGTTTTGTTTGCCTGAATCACATTTTCAGATCTTTGCCTTACCATCTGGACCATCTACTACACAAAGAGAGTTCACAAAGTGTATAGCTGCAATTATATCTCATTGCAGGCTACAAGGCATCCGCATTTTACCATATTCTGATGACTTGCTTATCTTTGCAGAGTCCTGATCAAACTTTTAGGAATCTCTATCTTGGGTGAGAGATCTCTTACACAAGTTGGGATTTGAAGAAAACACTCAAAAGTCTTTTTGACTCCATCACACAGGATTGTATTCCTGGGTGTTTGCTAGATACCTCAGCTCAAAAAGCTTTTTTTCCACAGGAAAAATACATCTATATCTAGATCTATTTCTAAGGTTTTCTACTCAAACTTTGGTCACTGCAAGGGAATACCTCAGGATTTTGGGACTTATGACTTCTATGTTTTTCATCATATCCCTGGCCAGATTCCACATGAGAAAGATACAGTAGTATTTGAGTGGTATCTGAAGTCTCTTTGATCCCAGCACCAACACCCTTTGTCTTTTCAAATCCCAGGTCTGGGATTTGTCAGAAGAGAAATCATTAAATCATTTTGTTGTATACAGTAGATATCCTAAAATCCAGGTTTCTCTTTCTCCCTTCCTGTTCCAAAGCAGTCAGTCGCTACAGATGCCATAAGCATTGCTTGGAGAGCATTTTCAGGAGGGATAAAGGTGCAATGTGTATGGGACACCCAGGAGAGACACGGTCACATAAATATCAAAGAGTGGCTTGCCCTAATCAAGGCCCTCAACTCTCAATCATCTTTATTCCCTGAGACCTCTAAAGTTGTTACAGATAATACCACAGTCATCTAGTACATCAACAAGCAGGGTAGTGAACACTGCTTGCAGACTAGCCAAGTTAGCTTGGGATATAGTTTCACAGCACGATCTCACTCTACAGGCATCCTGCAATCCATCAGAGAAAAACTGGGTGGCAGACAAGCTGAGCATGACAAGGGCAAACCCTCACAAATGGAAATTAGATCAGGGGGTCTTCCAACATTTGATCTATCTGTTGGAAATTCCTCAAGTAGACCTATTTGTCTCCTCTATGAATAATCAAGTGACAAAATTCTGTTCCTGGACTCCATGTAAGAAGGCCTAGAAGACAGATGCCTTTTATTTTCCTTGGACAGGAATGTTCCTGTATGCTTTTCCACCCTTTCTACTAATATTCAAGGTACCCATGAAGATACACAAGGAATCCTCCAAGATCATTGTTGTGACTCCTTTCTGGCCCAGGCAACCAAGGCTTTCCTTTCTTTTGGAAAAGGCCAGGGGCAAGTACCACAAATTTACTCGCAAACTGGATCTGCTCATAGGTTAATAGGTTCATAGACTAGTACTAGGCTAACTGCCTTTGTGGGCCATTTATAAGCCTAGCCACTTGCGTTGTGTGAGAATCAAAACCTGCATCTTGTGTCTGTAAGGTGAACATCTTAACCATTATGCCAACTTTCCACCCTCATGTATGAACAAGGATGCTTAATATATCCCGACATCAATCCCCTTCATTTGATTGCCTGAATAATAGGATCTCAGTTCCCTCCAGGAACCTATTTATTGTAGACATACAGCAGGTTTTAATGGAGGCCAGAAAACTGATACTAGAGAATCATATATTAGCAAATGGAAGAGGTTTTCTATTTGGTGCCAGCAACATAACCAGCTCCTACTAAGGGCTAGTTGTTCTCTGGTTTTAAAATATATGTGTGAGTTACTATTGTATGGCTTTTCCTATTAATCTATCACGGTTCATTTATCAGCCATTTCATCATGCAGGCCCATAGATGTATGTCTTTCAATGCAGTCTCATGTCAAGATGTTTTTAAAAGAGGTTTTACACAAGAGGCCTCCAAGCAAACCATTGGCCCCTCCTTCAGATCTTACTTTTGTGTTAGAGAAGCTAACACTTGCTCCAGTTGAAGAGCTAACCTGGCTGACTTGAGGTTTTTAACATGGAAAACAGTTTTACTTACTGATTGCTCTGACCTCTTTAAGATGAGTATCTGAGTTGCAAGATCTTATGGTAACTCAACCTTATCTCATTTTTCACAGGAACGGTGTTTCTTTGAGAAAGAATCACTCTCTTATGCCTGAATTGGTATCTGAGTTTACTTTAAGCAAAATGGTCCATCTCCCAGTTTTCTTTCCTGAACCTAAAAATGAGATAGAAAGGATATTCCAATCTTGAATGTCCACAGACAGCTCAAGTACTATCTTGACAAAAGTAAATCTTCCAGATCTTCAGATCAATTGTTCATTTCTTATGAAGGTAAGAAGAAAGGACAACCTGTTTCAAAGCAGACTATTTCCAAATAGTTGTCTAAGGCAATTAACTTTTGTTATATCCACCATAACAAAACTATTCTGGGCAGGGTCAAGGCCCACTCTTCTAAGGCCCTGGCTTTATCTCTGGCTTTTGGAAAGGGGGGATTCTAGAAGTATTGTAGAAGCTGCTAATTGGTCTTCTGTTCATACTTTTACAAAGCACAATAAGCTTGATTCCTTCTCTAGGTCCAGGTCAGGCATTGCTAGGACCATTCTCTAGGGGTTTCTGGACTCTTCTCCTTCCACCTCCCAAATGTAGTAAGCTTGGGTAATCTAGCCATATAGCTAAGGCTGCTGCAGACAGTGATCAATATGAGGAACATAGTACAGTTGTGTAGATGTTCAAATATTCACTGCTGCAGTAGCTGCTCCATCAGTCTCCCTTGTTTTTGCATGTGTTTTTATGCCAGGGTGTGGTCCTTCATTTTTGTTTCTCCTGACATTGTCCTTCCAGTGCTTAGCCTCATTCTCTCTGCTGGCATGAAAGCACTGAAGGCTTGACACACAAAATTGTCTTTTATTCAGCTCAGCTCAAGCTGTCTGACAGTTTAGGTGCACGGAGGGTGCCCTGAAGCTTTGGAAGATGGCTGGTTGTTATATCCTTGTTAGGATATAACCCATATAGCCAAGGTTATTGTAGCAATGATCATTCGAACATCTACTGTTATGGTAAGTTTACTTACACAACTGTACTTTTGTAAATGTTTTATTTATTTTTTTTTATATGTTAAGATACATGACAATTTGCTGGGTGTAGAGATTGCACACTTAAATAATGATGTACATCTTAAACAAATTTAAATGTATTATGCATTTGTAAAGTTGTGAACAATGATAATGATGTACCAGCAAGCTACATCATTAATGAAGTTTAACTATATGTCATTTTGAGAATGGATCACATGCACATGTAATATTTTATTGTTATAAAGATGTAAAAATGCATATTTTTTCCAGAAAAAAATCAACATTTAACTTTGCAACTCTTTTTACATCAGATGATTTATACCTCTTTAAACTCTGTCTATAACTGCAGTGATACCGTGGGATAATATGATATCTAACTATAACCATGATAAATTATGATAAAAGGATGGACATGCATTTAAACTCCACTCTACTCACGGTTATTATTCTCATTGATAAGACAAATACAATTAATGGTCCTTAAGGCTACTTGTAGATGTATTATGGGTACAGTTTTGAATCTTATTTCTACTTAGAGTGACAAATCAGTGTTAAATTCACAGTCATTATTTCTGCCTAATTTTCTCATTTATTTTATGGGGTTTTGATCCCAATTTCCTGTTTGCATATATTGTTTGTTAATATAATCAGATCCCATCTCACAGATGCAGGACAATACTTTTTAATCCTCTATTTATATATTTCTTCACAAGAAGAATTAAAAAGTCAATTAACACACCTTCTGCATTTGACAAGCTATCCATCCAGAACTTTGATGCCATCAAAAGGGGATAGTCCACCTGTATTTCGCACTGCACATTTGATTTGTTAGGTATTGAACTTTTACTTTAAACTGAATCAGTGCAACACATCACCAATGCACATGTATCCATTTCCCAATACTTGTTCATACGGGAACATACTAAGTAATCTATAAGGATATAAAAGTATTGGTGGAGGCACTGCTAGCAAAAACAAATCTGTCTATATCAAATGTTTACATCCTTGTCTCATAAGACTATCTTCCCCCATTATTTATTGATAGCTGTAGCCTGGGATCCCTTTCCCAAGCTTTTCAGTTTTATCAGTTTTTTTTTCTGATGCCAGAGAGTGAATGAGTGAATTATAATCATAAATTTCTATATTCTGTTAATTAGATGATTAGTACAGAGTCTGCTGCCTCTTATCTCAAATATGTGCAGTAGTTTCCGTTCTATCCCTATACTTAAATTATATGTTTTCAGTTTTTTGTAAAGATGAATAACTTGGTGAGTATCTAAACTGCTCTATATTACTGAGTTAAAATTTGGCCCTAACACAGTTCCATTTCTTAACTGCAATTATATCTATCTGCTGTTTTCAATACTTGAGCAAATTTGCCTTATGTAATCAAGATACAGAATCTCTCTCTCATGTTTTCCAAACTATTGCGGTGCTTATATTTTGCAAGGCATTTCTTCATGTCAAAAGTTGAGAGCATTTTGAGCATCTGTATACCACTCTGTCAAAATTACTCTTTTTATTTAATTATTATATATTAAATAATACTTATATATATATATATATATATAAATAAATATATATATATATATATATATATATATATATATATATACTTATTATTTATAAAAAAAAATATATATATATATATATAAATATATATATATATATATATATATATATATATATATAAAAAAAAATATATATATATATATATATATATATATATATATATATATATATATACTTATTATTTATAAAAAATAAATACTTATTATATAAATTATAGAACTACACAAAACAGCTTTCAATGCACCAACCATAGGCAAGAAAGCTCACACTTGGTATAAAAACACAGCTTTAATAGATAACATGGAACTCAAATAGGTAAGCACTTCCGTGGTGGCAGACTTCCAGATCTGCTAGTTCTTTTAATAGAGCCAGACCCTTCTATGAGACTCTAAGTTGGTGATGTCCCAGGTGAAATCAGACATTTGGTACATCACCTTTTAAAGAAACTCATCGAAGAAGGCGTTAGGCTAACCTGTGAGATATAAAGTATGAGAGGCAGTATAAACATTAGTACTGCTTGAAATCACTGCTGCAGATATTATATAATCAGAAATGTCAAAGATTACTATAGTTTTCAAAGGGGCACTAGCTATGAAAATCAACAAATAATTTATTGAATTGTGGTTATATAAATAGACATTTGTGTGTAGAAGATCAGCTAGTCAACAGTTTGTGGTTCAAAAGGATATCTTGGTTTGATTTAGTTCATACTCAGATAAGTAGATTATTAGTCTCCAAGTTGCTGATCTGGGTCTTCTAGGTAAACCAAGTGGTCATTAGCCTGTATATATATATATATATATATATATATATATATATATATATATATATATATATATATATATATATGTGCATATATATATATATATATATATATATATATATATATATATATACATACAGGCTAATGACCACTTGGTTTACCTAGAAGACCCAGATATATATAATATACTGTAATATAATATATATATATATATATATATATATATATATATATATATATATATATACATATGCACACATATATAATTATATATATATATATATATATATATATATATATGGATCTACTACTTTTGATTGACAGCACATTTGATCGACACTCATTTGATCAACAGCAAATTTGATTGAAAACCAGTATTCATGGCAATTAACAGGGATTTGTCCCCCTCCCCAAAGTCGTGCGACCCTGGAGTTGATATATAAAGGTAGGGGGTGTGGGGGGCACAGCCCCCCACATCGGGGGGTGTTGGGGGCGAAGCCCCCTGCCTATTTTCATTTAAAATATATACATTTTCTTTTATTTTCTTCTTTTAAAGGAAATTAGGTGGGGGGCTTTGCCCCCCCCCACTCTGGGGGCTGTAGGAGTTGTTGAGAGCTTAGAGAGAAGCTATAGAAATTGTTGAGCACTTAGATAGGCTCATAGGAAGATAACTATGAGAGTTGTAGAACTTGGGAACCAGAGCGAGAACCCCCTTGGATTAGGTTGGGTGAAGGCAGGTACATTTCCATTTAGTGGACAGGTGTTTGAATAGTTGGGTTTTGAAGTTTTCTAAGTTTGGTATGGTTCTTAATGTGGAGGGAAGGGAATTCCATTTTTTGTCTAGTGAGAAAAACAGGAGAAGTTGGCCAGCAGGACGTTTAGGTTTATGGATAGTAATTAAGTTCTGATTTTCAGATCTGAGAGCTCTGTTGGTTGTATAAGGGGGAAGAATGTTAGTTAGAGCAGGACATTTTGTTGGGTGAAATATGAGTTTATATGCAGTAGTGAGCTGGAGATAGTCTAGATAGTTTGGGAGTTCAAGCCAATTCAGGGATTGTAGGGTTAGGCAGTGATGGGTGGTATATATATTTTCCTATGTTGGTGTTTTACAAATTTTTCATATCCGATGGTACTTTGGCAATGTATTTTGTGTTTTTTGCATATTATGTTTTTATATATATAAATGTATTTAACTTTTTATACAAATATGGGTATTTAGCTTTAAATGTGGGTGGATTGTAGACTCATATTTGATGTTATCATTGATGGTTGCCTATTTAAGTGATTTGTTGTTTTAACTTGTTTGTCTGAAAAAGTTTAAGTAACGCTAACTTTACCTCACTTGTGGCTTGGAGTCATTTGTTTTCTTCATTTGGGGATTTGCAGTTATGTTTGTTCATTACACAAATTATCTCAGAGTTGAATTTGAATCTATTTGTAGATACCCATGTATGTAGAAAATCCGGGGAATTTTATAAAAGCAGATGACCATTGATATTACAAAAAAAAGAACTAAATTCACAGTCATTAGCAAACAACAACCACTGTACCTTCTTGTTATTCATTCTGCTCAGCATAAACAGTCTTCACAAAAACGAGATTGATACAGACCAGTGAGGGACTTCACAGTTGATGGGTCTTGAACCAATCAAGCCTTCATGTCATTTAACATGAAAGAATTGATTTAATACCCATCTTTCAGGCCAGGTTATGGTAACTCTTTTTACACTAACAAAAATACCCTAATGGGGCATCTTCTGGTGATAATGTGGTGACAAATAGATGTGATCCCCTTTCACTCTGCAAATAAATGATCATTGTTGTCTTAGTGATGCCATAAATTTGAAAGTATCAGTGTTATTATACAATTAGAAAAGGGATGAGGCAATAAATTTCATGTCCAAAATGTACAAAAAAAAGCAAAAGAAAAAGATAAAGAAAAAAGTTAGAAGAGCAACATTGATCAGATGCGAAATCTGACACTATGTCAAATAGGTATCAATTGAGGGGTGGAGGGCAAAGAAAATTATTTGGAGATTTTACAAGTGAGAACCAAGCTTGATGTATCCTGGAATATTTGAAAGCAGTTGAGCAGTTTATAAACTACATGGTAGTATCCAAGGTACCCGAGTAGGAGAAAGTGGAAGCCATGAACTCCTAGATGGTGCTACTGCGTTATTGCAAAAAGAAAATTAGAGCAAAAATGATAAAATGCATCAGTAGTTATAGAGCTGGAGGAAATAAGGCAAGAGGCAAGTGGGTTTTGGAGAGAATACACCAGATAAATAGTCATAGCATTGAGGTTCATGGAAGAGAAGAATGACAGAACTGTGTGACATTTGTGCAAGAAAAAATAACAGCATGGATTGGTTTACATACTACACAAGTGAAAAAAGAAAGGGAGAGAGAGCACAAATATTTTTTTGCCTACTGGACAGAGTGTGACAAAACAACTCAGATGCTTAACAGTAATGTTTGAAATGCATAAGCTGAAGGATCAGCTTTTACCCTTTCTTTGGCATTATGAAAAGATGTGTAAAACTGGTGTTAGGTAAGTGTACTTTGATATTGATTATTGTTCCTTCACTCAGCAACAAGGAATACTGCTTGTGGTAGCTAAAGTTGACTGAGAAAATGTCTATGTGTAGTTCTCAGGTAGATTTAAAGCATTTACAGACCCATGGGTTGCAGTGTGGATTATACATGAGTCCAAAGGTTTGGAGGCAATGCATGCCACAAATGCAAGTACAAAGGAGCATGCACTTCCACGGAGAAGGTACAGTGACTCTAGTGATGCAAGTTCCTTGTTCACCCACCCGAAAGAGGGTATATAAAGTCATATTTATTTCACCCTTATTGGCTGGATGCCAGCAAGAGTGCAAGACACTTCTGAGTCTGCCTGCATGACTGTCTCATCTGACCAGCTCTCACCCTCACAGGGAGATATTCAGGACAGGGGACTGGGTCTGGCTAATAGGAGAAGGATTAATGGTCAGCAGGTAGAATGACAAAAAGCATATAGAAAAAAGGAATCGGAGAAGATGGACTTGAAGATAAAAAATGCTGCACCAAAAGTCCCAGCCAAATGTTTATTCACCACAGTTTTAGCACTTTCATTCTAAAACACAGGAACTTCATCAGAAACTGTACCAGAGTAGCTTCCTTCCTTTTAAAGACACAGAAGGAGGCTCCATGCCTGGAATAGCAATATTTAAAGAAACACACACTCTTAAATACACACTTAAAAGTAGCTTTAAAGTACTCACTTAAAAAATACTTACATAAAATATACTTCCATAAAATGTGTTGCATATAATAAATATATGTCAATAAATGTTCTTTCAAATAATTAATCTATAAATATATATATATATATATATATATATATATATATATATATATATATATATATATATATATATATATTTAAAAGCTTTCATAAGAATAAAATGAAAAAGTTGGTGAATGTCATAAAAATTCTATCATAAAATATACATATAAAAGTATTGAAAATTACAAATGTCCGTGACCTTGCCACATTAAGACAAGCAATTAGATTTGATTTTCAAAATAGGCTTAATAGATATTAAATTGTTAATGCCTGGGGGCTTGTATTCAGTAAAATTTGCCAGTGGAGGTCTCTCTTTTCAACAAATGTTTCCCAGTCACCACCTATTTTGAAATGTTCTACTTTCTCCAAAATATTGAAAGAAAACTTTTGAAAGTCATCACATTGCAACAAATGCTTATAAAGGGCATTGAATTGATGTGCCTTACTGATTGCATATACATGCTGGTAAATTCTTGTCTTTAAAGGTCCAACAGTCTTCTCAACAGAAAATGCTGGGCAAGATGAACAGAAGGCAATATACACTACCCCTTTTGTGTTACAATCAAATCTACCGTTGGCATTAATCAGCCTTGGAAAACCATGTACTGGGAAACTACTACCTTCTAGAATGAATCTACACTGTTTGCATGCTCCACGCCATTTCATCCCCCAGTTTTTAGTAAATTTACCTTTGCAGCTTACACAAAATTCAAATAATGTTTTGAAGTTTTAGTTATTCTTAAAAACAAATCTGAGCTGCTCCCCAGTCTGTTGGTTACCCCAAGACTTCCAAAGACAGTACACCAATGGCCACTAATAGCATTATTTAATGAGTAAATGTCTCTACTGTATGGTAAAACCAGTGCCTGTGAGTGGTCACAAGGACTCAAACTGACATTTTTCTTGTAGGTATTCTTTGTGCCCATCATATGTTTAGACTGTCTAATAATGGGACCATAGCGAGAATTCCGATGTTACATAACAAATCGCCTAATGTCATCTAACAAATTCTGGGGGTAACACCTGTTTCTGAACATATCATACAATATATTGACCTCTGTTTGAAATTATGTGCCATCAGAAACCAGTCTGTTGAGTCTAATTAATTGCCCCCTCACTAAGTTCTTTTTTGCCAGATGGAGTGTTGACTGTCAAAATTCAAATATGCATTTGAAAAGGTGTTCTTTCTAAATATGTTAGATTCATACCTGTGGTCTTCAGGGTTCTTATATAACATGATGTCAAGAAAGTCTATTGTCTGTTTGTCATGCTGATGGGTGACTTCTAAGAAGTCATTAGAGTGATTTAAGTAATTTATGAATAATTTTAACTTTTCCAAGTCACCCTTCCACAAAATAAAAATGTCATCCAGGTACCCCAAATAGACTTCCAACTCGGAAGAAAAGGATGAATTCAGAACCATGGAGGTTTTCCAAAAAAATAGGACCATGTTAGCAAAAACAGGGGCTGAAGCTGGCCCCATAGCCAAACCTCTATGTCTTCTAATATAGACCCAGGTTCTATTTGGAAGGTTGGAAGCAAATCATGTTGTTTGTAATATTCACCCTTACAGTAAATGTAATTATTTGTCGGCACTAACTCCATAAATTGTAGTACCAGTCCGGCTTCTGTTGTACTAAGGCTGATACCTGGAGTCATTGCTTGATGGAACCAATCCAACCCCCTTCTCATGAAGGATTACAGAAAATAAATCTTTAATGTCAATAGTGACAAACAAAAACTTTGTCAAAAAATGGAATTACAGAAATGGTCTCCAGAAAATGCCAAGAGTCTTTAAGTAAGTGCTGTTTGTCTTCAGGAAATTATTTGAGTTTGTAGTCAACAAATTTAGCCAGAGGTTCTGTTTTGGACCCTGTGGGTGCCACAATGGGTCTTAGGTGAAGGTCAGTGACTGATTTTTGGAGCTTCGGGATACAGAAGATCCCTGGGATTCTTGGTTTGTTAACCACTAGGAACTCTCACAAGGTCAAAGACAGGTCATAAATCACAAAGATATCCTCCAGTAGTAAATCTATGACATGGTAAGCAATCTTGATTTCATCATGAGACACTGCAATAAAAAAATTTCCATTATGCAGATAGTCCAAAAGGGGATCTAACCTGAAGGATAATTATGACAGGGTGACTCTGATAAAACCAGCCTAACTTATGTTATCAGGGAAACAAGAAAATGCAGTATGCGTGCACAATGTCAATGTATTAATGTTAATAATATAGGCAATGCAGATGAAGTACCTAAATTAACAGAAAATTATAATTGTGGGGCTAAAATGCTGGAGTACTTTGCTTGCTTGCTGTGCCAACTGCTGTGCTTTCTAAATTGGTAAAACTGAAAATAAGTTTAAGGGTATATATTTATCAACCTCATTAGGGTATCCACAGAAACAGTTCTAATACTGCACTATGTAGCGTGCACAAATATGTTCCAGTTTCATACATTTTCTGTGTTTGGTGGTTGACAGGGTTGTTTTAGATTTAGGAGTGGTGACTGGTAGAATAGACTGCAGGTGAATGAATTGAAATGGCATTAAGATTAGATGTATATAAACCATCTTGTTTAAACCACAGTTTGAATATTATCAGTATTTTAAAATCAAGGGTGGCCAAATTGTAAAGGATTTCATTCTTAAAAAAGCATCATCAATCATTTATTTTTGGTATTCAAACGTTAACATTTTCTAAAATTATTGGGCAACAACATATTTTTTTAGTTATTTGTGTTTATGTTTTACCTTTACTATGATAATTGTGACTTTAAATATGTTATTAAAATATTGTATGGTTTTAACTGAGTTCATTTAAACCTCAAGTAATTCAGATGTTCATGGTTCTGATGTTTCCTCTTCTTTTGGCTTTTCCTGGTTATGGGTCACCACAGCGGAACTCCTGTCCACTAATGATTGGCAGTACATTTTTACGATGCAAAGGTGCTAGCCCGATTATTAAAATATTGTATGGTTTTAACTGAGTTCATTTAAACCTCAAGTAATTCAGATGTTCATGGTTCTGATGTTTCCTCTTCTTTTGGCTTTTCCTGGTTATGGGTCACCACAGCGGAACTCCTGTCCACTAATGATTGGCAGTACATTTTTACGATGCAAAGGTGCTAGCCCGATGCCCAACCTTCAATGAAGGCACACCCATTCATGCATGTCTTTCGAATGCCACTCGACCGTGGGGAAGATATGCAGACTCCACACAGAAGGCACTCCAGCCGAGAATTGAACGGGAGCGCCTTCTGTGTGGAGTCTGCATGTCCTCCCCTCGGTCAAGTGGCATTTGAAATAAAGTCTTGAAGTAAAATAAGGTGAAAGTTTTTAACTTGAAATAAATCTTGTGATCATGATGCTTCTCTGGGAAATGATTACATTTTATTTGGGTTATCAATATGTTTATGCATTTTGCTTTTTCTGCATTTTAAGTATTTCTCATTAATGAGAAAAGCTTAATGAATAAAATGGGCTTAGAACACTGATTATCTGATGAGAACCCAAGCATACTAGCTATAAGTGAGACCTGGCTCACTCAGCCCACTGTCTTGTCTAGTCTTAAATACATTTACCATACATTCCTAGACATAGATCAAGTGGTGGCCTGCTACTACTACTAGTAGGACAGCAACTCAATGCCTCCTCCATTTTCATAGTCACTAACTTCTCTTCTGATACAAATTTTTATTGGTTATTCTGCTCTGTACCATATGTCTGTAGCAGCAGTTTATATTCCCTTCCTTGCTCACTTAACCATTTTGACAATAAGATGACAAGCATTTTAAAACACTTCAGCAGAGGCTCTCAGATGTGCTCCTTACTCTCTCAGTTTAATATTTTCTAAATGATAACCTATCGTACCAGATCTAACCCAAACACTGGAAGTCACTCCTTCCTTGACTTAATGTATTATCAACATTCTTCACCACATTTCAGAAATGTCCTCCTTATCTAACACCTTCAGTGAGCACCCATCTATCCAAGGAATCCTATCATACATTGCTCCCTCTACCCTGAGCATCATAACTGCAAACATACATTTAACTGGAAACAAAAGCGATGACATCCTCTCTGACCTAGGTATAATAGACTGGTCTCCTCTACATCAGGCATGATCCATTCTGTGCTTTGCACATATTTAATACCCTCATCAAGTCCATACTGAATAAGCACTACCCAATCATAAGCTGGTACTTTAGAGGACAAAAATGTCTCTGGCTTGGCACTAACTTAAAAAAAAAAAAACTTTCAGATAGGGACAACAGCTAGTGGCAATGCAAGTCCTCACAGTCTATAGTAGACTACCACAGTTTCCAAAACCTCTGTCACTCCTGCGAGTTACTAATAAAAAAAAGCAAAATCTTTATTTTTGTGCTCATAATGTAAGGCTAAAATGATGCAGCCCAAGTACTTTTGGAAGATTAAAAAGAGCTGATCTTACTTTAACACTACATATGCAGCAACAGCATAATGTATAAGCATTCAATGATCTTAAAAAAAAAAACTAATATTGCCTCCAGTTAACTCTACTCCATCCTCAACAATGACCCTCCTCATCTTTCACAACCCCCCTTCTCCCCACCCCCTCTTCCTCTTTGACTTGATCTGTCATAATAATCATCGTGGCTTGTCAAGGGATAGAAAAAGCATTGTCACTATTAGCTAGATGGAGAAGAAGAGTTAGGAATGGGTATAATGCAATAGTGCTTGAATTGGGCTGGTACATTATCTTTGTTGTTTGATAGACTTGAAACATCCTTATGAAATTTTGTTCTATAAAATCCTCCCAATACTCTCTCAGTGGCCAGAACTACAGCACCCTATGTACAGTATAGCCCCCTTCTGGCATTGCCACAAGTAAAAATCCTTCAGTAGAATTTCCCTGCCAGTTGGACTCATCTCCTAGTCCAATAGCAACTTACCTAGTATTCACAGTTAGGAATAGAACTAACAGGACACTAAAAATCCAGATACAGGTGCACCTGCTTTATAGACAAAGGATAATCTGCACCACTTAGCTATACTCCTCCATCTTGTTCTTGCATTCATACATAAACCATAATTCCTAAATATCCTTATCACATGATGAGGGACATCCCTTTGTTGTAAATATGTACATTTAACTTACAACTCATCTTCCTATAATAGTAACACATTCTGTTCTAATCCATTAATGACTGCACCCACTCCACTAATCATTACATTTTATTCTGTGTACTTGCTGCTTTCATAAATATCTACCCTCTCTTAAATTCTCATAACAAGAGCAAGTCAATGTGGTTTGATATGTATAATCTCTAAATATACTATGAACATAGAATGGAGTTGATACATGTGATAAGCAGGCTATGGCAATACTGCATACATTCTTAATAATGCAAGATGGTAAGCAATGGATATGTTTCTTCTTACCTACTGGACACAGTAGATTATGCCTTCCAGAAGAGAGTATATTACATAATTAGAAAGGTAGAAGGACTAAATTCATATTTTGGAACCAAATGAAACTGGGTAGGGGTTGAAATTCAAGGGAGTGAGCTAAGAAGAGGAATGGACAGCATTTTTTACGAGGGGTTGCTTAGTACAGTAAGGACTATGGGTTTGATAAAACTGTTGTTGAGGATTTGATCTAAAAATATTTCATTATTATTATAAACTAGAGCAGATACTAAAAACATGGGATGGACACAATTTTAAATAAACTGAAAGTAGAGGTTGTAGAAAAAAATAGGAAACAGTAGTGCACTTTCGTTGAAACCAAAATGGATAAGTCAATAGAGAAATGGACCTTTGTTTCCTATGTGCACTACAAATTATAAGGTGGCTTAGGGAATTTACATGAAAATGTTCCACAAATATTTTCATATCCGCTTAAGTCAGGAAGTTTCTGCTGAACATAGAATCATGTTGTTGAAGATATGAAAGAGGGGTAGAGTGACATGGGAACATTTTTTTGGCCATGTTGGTATCTGAATAATTTCAAGGAAGATTCAGAAGGAATATTGTCAAGAGTGTTAAGCTGAAAAGTACAATTAACTGAAATGCTCATGCTTTTAGGATATGAAAATGAGTTATATTGTCTCAAATATGAGGGAGCTTGTTCATATTTCTAGTAGCAAAGAAATTTATTGTACAAAGGAAGGCTATGCATACACTGAGATATGTAGTGTCATTAATGGAAGAATTTAATAATGAGAACTGATTGAAAAAAAAGAAAGATACGCATAGCAAGACATATGCAAAATGGGTGCAATCAAAGTTGTATAGAGATGCTATAGAAATACAGTTGTAAAAGTAAGATACTAACAACTTTTTTGACTGGATTGGAAACAATGTTGAGTATGTTGAAAAGGATGATGTATTACCTAATAACTTTTTGGGGTGAAGTTTGCTAAAAGAGCTATGATTAGTTAATAATATGAACAAGGGGTTAATGTTAAATGTATTTTGTGAGGGATTAGAGGAAATAGCAGGTTATTATTATTATTATTATTATTATTGCTTATTATTCAATGTTGCTGTTGCATTATTAGTTTTTTTGTTGATCATTGAGTGACGTTCCATACTTGTCAGTGGCGATTATTAGTTATTAGAAAAGGGTATCAAACTGCTACATCAAAAAGATGACTATATTTACAGTGTAAACTGAAATAAAATAAAAAAAAAATATCTGGACATAGCACTTACTTAAAATCTTAGCACCTCAACCAAATGATCTTCTAGGGGCTAAAAAGATCAGCCTTCAGTACTAATCAACATGCCTGTTAGTTGTTATAACTGTAGATCAAATTGTAATTTTAAGGATTGATTACTTTAAAAAAGTTATTTATGTTGAATTTTATGCTGAATGCAATGCAGATTATTTTTTTTCAATTTACTAGTGTGATAAAGTGTTAAAAACCTTTTAAAGACCTAAAAAATAACAACAGCTGGAAGTTCCCAGGAAATAGATGTCTCTTAAGTCTGATGAGAATTGAACACAGTTTCTGAAATTGCATGATATATATGCATGTGTATATGAATATGTATATCTATCTATATATATATATATATATATATATATATATATATATACACACATATATATTTATGAGTGTGCATATGTGCGTGAGTATGTGTGTATGTGTGTGTGTGTGTGTGTGTGTGTGTGTGTGTGTGTGTGTGTGTGTGTGTGTGTGTGTGTGTGTGTGTGTGTGTGTGCATGTATATATATATATATATATATATATATAGATTCACTTCAGAATCTCAAAATACTGAAAGATCGACTTTCAGTATCTCGAGACCATAAAACCGAATCCACATAACACTGAAACAACAAAATCCCGAACCCAAAACCACAAAACTTAAAACACCGAACAAACTGCACACACTACACCATACATACACCACAACACCCACATCCCAACATAAACAAACAAAGCTACACACATACACAACTCATACACACATAAGCAGGTGGGCTAGCATCCCTGCACCCCCCCATGTGGGGGGCTGCGCCCCCCACACCTCCCTACTTGTATATACTAACTCCGAGATCGCACAAACAGGAAACAAAAGCAAACTCACACATGCACATTCTCCAGTCAATCACACACACATCAAACATATCGACACACTCACATACACTCTAACTCCCACTCAAAACCCTTACAAAACACTCACTTATGTGACATAACACCTAGATCCACACACGGCACCACACACCATCAACACACAATCCCGGACATTACGTAGCATAAGGCCATAACCACAAATTCGAGATATTCGAATTCATGAATGTGAACTTTCGCTACTGTAAACATTCGGCTTTACAGTCTCGAGATACTGAAATTCGAGATTGCAGTATTTCGAGATTGTAAAGTATACATATGTATATATATATATATATATATATATATATATATATATATATATATATATATATATATATATATATATATACATATATTCTACTAAAAAACACAAAACTGTCATCACTTTTAAAAGGATGTTTCTCAAATTATTTGGCAATGACTGAACTTAAGCTTATCAGCTATTGGTTAAATGACAATGATCTATGTAGGTCTTAAGGCATTTTAAGAAAGAGAAAAAGCCAGGAAGAGCTCAATAGATTCTGAAATTACTGATATAATATAGCTAGGATATTGTTAGATTCTATTTTGTTTCTATTGTTGATTCTAAACTTTTGTTTAACTCCAGTTAATGACTCATTTACAAGATTTATAATGATTATTATTCTACATTTTTGACTTAAAATTAGGAAGTTTGATCAGTCAAATGTTATAATGTAGAGAAATCTAAGTGATGTCTAAAAAAATTATTTCTTCACTGGAAGTCATGCACATGTTATCTGTCAAAAGGGAAATGTCATCACTGTTCCCTCTATTGTTGCAGGTACAGTATGAAAAAGGTACTATGATTTCAGTGATTTCAGCAGATGTTCTGTGCTAGGTTCAGTTTGCAATATGCCATTTACCTAAGTATAGTTCTCCAAGAGGAATATGAGATGACTTAGAATCTGTTCTTACGAGAAATAGTCTCAGACTTTTTGAAGATTTTCCAGTGAGTTTTAATATAGTTTCTGAATGTTCTTCTTCCACTATGAAAAACTGTGATTTTATTTATTATAGGTTCATAGATTCATAGGTTCATACTAGGCTATCTGCCCTAGGGCATTTATAAGCCTAGCCAGAGTGTGTTTGGCTTTCGCCACCCATTTTAAATTAATTTTGCTATGCCTTTTTTTGAGGTTAGTATACTGTGCCTCTGTCTAACAGTGACACAGAAGTGATAGCCAGGGTAAACCTACGATCTCCCATCCACTCATCAAGATTCTTCTTGAAGAGAGTCAATGTGGGACTCTGCCTAACCTGGACTGGGATTTTATTCCAGAGTGAAGGGAGCCTCTGGGTTATGAATCTGTCCCTCCAGCATGTCCTATTTATTTCAGTGCTGAGGTTCAAGTCTCTCGAGTGCGTAGCTCAATGGGATTTGGATTTTATGAGGTGCAGCATGTCCATTAATTCCGGGTTGGACATGGCTTTATATGTCAGGCACAGATCACCTCTGAGCAGGCGGTATGCCACTGAGTAGAGCTGGAGTTTCTTTAACCGGGCAGCATATGGCATCTGTTTGAGCCCTTTGATCCTCTTGGTGAGGTACTTTTGGGGTCTTTCCAGTTGCTGCAGGTGTCTGGTAAGGTACATCCCAAAAGGGGCATTGTACTCAATTATGGGCCTGATGAGGGATGAGTAAAGAGGCACGATGACCTCCCCTGATCTAGATGTGAATCCCTTCATGTTTTTCTAACCACTTTGGCCACGTGGTTGTCAAATGAGAGATTGCTATCAACTTGGGTCCCCAGGTCCCTAATGACTTCTTCTGTATTTAATGGATTACCACCTATGTGGTAATTTGTGGGCACTTTGTTTTTGCCAAAGGGGATGACTATACACTTTTTTGGTGTTTAGCTTGAGGCCATGGCTCTGGCACCAGTTGTCTGTTTCTATGAGGCCCTTTTGGAGGATGCTTGTGTCAGCTGGAGAGTTGATTATGGCACCCAGTTTGCAGTCATCTGCGAACTTGGTCAGCCAGAGTCCTTCTGTGTTTTCCTGTACCGCCGAAAAATATATACCGAACAGGAGAGGTCCCAGATCTGAGCCTTGTGGGACGCCACTTGTAACTGGTTTGGAGTCTGACATGGCTCCAGCAATTCTAACCATGTGGGTTCTGTCCTTGAGCCAGTTTGCAACCCATCTAGTGACATAGGGGTTTATATTTAAGCTGGTGAGCTTATCTATAATGCCCGAGTGGGGTATTGTATCGAAGGCTTTTGCGAGGTCCAGGTAGGCTGTGTGGAACACCTTCCGCTCGGCAATGGCCTTGGTGACTGTTTCAAAGAAATCGACCAGGTTTAAGAGGCAGGATCTGCCCTTAACAAAGCCAAACTGGGTAGGATCCAGTGTCTGTAGGTCCCCAATATCTTTATTTATGAGGTCCATGATGATCCTTTCCATAGCTTTGCAGACCAAGCTAGTCAGGCTTATGGGGCAATAGTTTCCAGGATCCGTTGAGGCACCACCTTTGTGGAGAGGGACCACTGTTGCTGTACGCCACTCTTTGGGTACATATCCTGTAGTAAGGCTAAGATTGAACAGTTGTTTTATGTTTGGGTTTAGCTCTTCTTGGAGTTTATGTAGGACGCAGCCCAGGACACCATCTAGTCCCATTGATGCTGTGTTTTTTGCTTTGGAGAGGGCGGCTCTTACCTGAGCATCTGAGATGTCAGGGGGGCAGCAATCTGTTGGGATAGATATTTTCCCTTTTGTTGGGGAGGGGGGGGAGAAGTTTGCACTGAACCTGTTGGCTAGGATGTTGGCAATGTCTGTGGGCTCGGTGTATTTGTTGTTATTTTGGACTAATTCTGAGCATATCTGGGAATTTCTACCCAGGTTCCTAACATAACTAAAGAAAGCCTTGTGATTATCCTTAGTGTCCAGTGCAATTTTTCTCTCGAAGCTGGCCTTAGACGATTTTATGAGTGCGCGTAGTTTTTTGCTAATACTGATCAGAGATGCCTTCCCTTTTTGGGATTTTGCTCTATCATGTAGTAGCTTCCTCCTTCTATTGTATAGTTTGTTTATGGCTGGGGTCCACCAGACAGGACGCCTGCCTTTGGAGGATTGTGTCTTGGTTTTATTTGGGATTGCATGATCCATGCATTCCTGAAGATGTTCATAGAATGCATTTATAAAGGATTCTGCGGTCTGGGCTGTATTTTCCACAGGCCCGGGGGCTTTGAAGGATTTCGCCTCGATTTTGAGGCATGTGAAATTTGCTTTAGAGAAGTTTTTCACTGTGGTTTTCTGGGCAGGGGGTGGGGTCGGGATGTGAATATCCAGTGAGATTAGTTTATGGTCTGATCTTACCAGTGAGGGATACACTTCTGGTCTGGAGCATAGTGTCCCCATGTTGGTGATGATCAGGTCCAGTATGTTTTCCCCTCTTGTGGGAGTGGTAACAAGTTGTTCCATAGCATTTGAGTTTATAAATTCTAGGAACCTTTGGGCTAGGGTGTTGGAGCTAGAGTAATGCTCCCAGTCTATGTTTGGGTAGTTGAAGTCGCCCAATATAATGGTGTTTGGAGAGACCTTCATATTTTCCAGTATTCTCAGGAAGGCTGAGTGGGGTTCCTGTGTTTGGGAGGGTGGTCTGTAGCAGGCTATAAACTGGAAGGCAGTTTTATCCACAGTTAGTTGCACATGGATAGTCTCTGATGCTTCATGCTGTGCCACCAACCTGGAGGTGTGGGTATCTTTGACGAATATTGATACTTCCCCTCCTTTTGTGGTTCGGTCCAAGTTTTGTGGCCGAAAAGCATGGTATGAGGTATAACCTGGTAGTGCTGGGGTGCTCTCGGGAGCCTTGAACCAGGTTTCTGTTACTGCACAGATATCGATGTTCTCCATGCTAAGGAGAGTTTCCAGTGTGTGCATCTTGAGGTTTAGACTTCTGGCGTTGAGTAGCATTACTCTAAGTTTCTTATCCCTTGTGATACCTATGGAGGTGGGTTTGTCTTTTGAGCCTTGCCTAGAAAAGGAACTATGGGGTATCAAGAGCCTTTGCCAATATCCGAAAGCCCAGGGGTGACAGGTGCAAGCCGTCCCTAGCGAAGCATCATGGCTTATCGAGCATGTCATCCCAGGCTGACAGGCATTGGATCCCCTTTGAATGACACCAACACTTAAGCCAATTGTTGAAATTGATCATCTTGTCTTCATATTGTGGCATCATTCTTGGTGAGGGTAAGATGCTACTCAAGGTCAGGGTCATACCGGCCTGGGCTATATGCTCAGAGAGCTCCTCTATGTCTCTTTTCATGTAGTCCAGGGAGGTACATCTCAGGTCATTCACACCAGCATGGACAATGACTGAGTCATATTTGTACTTGCCTTGGAGTGACCTGAGAGCTTGTGTTATGTGGTGGATCCTAGCGCCCGACAGGCAGCTCACCGTGACCTTCTCCTTGTTCAGCCTGGTTCGGCACACTGGCTTTGTGAGCTATGTGTTGCACATGTTTTGTTTTGGGGTAGTGGTTGCTTGGGTGTCTGCTTTGGAGGTCTCTGCTGCTTAGGCAGATTTTTATTTAGAGCCTCCGAGTATGTTTTTGTGTGTTTATGTGTTTGGTTTGTTATTGTGGTAGGTCTATGTGAGACTGGAATTGTAGTGAGTGTGGTTTCCTTCTCCTCCTGACTGGTTACACCAGTACTGAGTTGAGAGAGCTTAGCCTCCAGTTTGGCTATATGGTTGCATCTCTCACATGTGTTGGAATTTGTTGGGAGGAGGAGAGGGTTGTCTGTGTACATGAGGCAGTTGTAACATTGCCTCAAGATTCCCAGATTCACCAGCTGGACCGGAGAGGAGACTGACAACTGACCTTTGGACATGCTAGAATAGTATTGGGAATTCCTTTATAATTGAAAAAAGGGCCAATGGGGAACAAGGAACTCAAGGGGAGTTTGTGAGGGTGTAGTGCTTTTAATTTAGAGCTGACTTATATAATTGCTTTAGTGAGCAAGTGCCAGGTAACTTAAATGCAATGTGTTACAGGTAACTTAAATGCAAAAATGACAAACAGTAACTTTCTTTCAAGTGAAACAAGGAAATAAGTACAATAAGCCACGCAGATATCACTAGGGATCCACAGAAGTGCTAAAAGGCCATGTTTTAGGTGGAATTAGCGTTTCAGGGAAATAAACAAACAACAAGCATATAAATAAAGCTAGATTCAGCAGGCCTGGATCTAGTCTATGCTACAGCAAACAAGGTGTACCAATTTCAGTAAGAAACAGTTAGAATATGCAGGCACTATAAGCCTTTAACCAGAAACTCCCTGCTCAGAAGGGCAGAGTCCAGCCTCTCCTCCCACAAGAGTGCAGACCGCAATCCTTCTTAACGTAAAATAACTGGCCTGAAGCCCAAGTGCTTAAACCAGAACTAATACACTTTTAGAATAACAGACACTGAGCTCTCAATCAGCAGTTCCCAACTTAGAAGGATGTAAGCTACCTGTCCTGCCACCACAGTGCAGGCCACAAACCTTCCTAATGTAAAACAACTGGTCTGAAGCCCAAGTGCTTAATCCAAAAGTCTTAGAAATGATAGCTACACTTTAATCAAGTTACTACCAGCAGTAATAAATACAACTAAATACTTTAAAGAATGCCTGGATTAGTGATCAAGTTATACAAACAAAGCTAGATTCAGCAGGTCTGGATCTAGTCTATGCTACAGCAAACAAGGTGTACCAATTTCGGTAAGAAGCAGTTTAAATATGCAGGCACTATAAGCTTTAACCAGAAATTCCCAGCTCAGAAGGACAGAGTCCAGCCTCTCCTCCCACAAGAGTGCAGAACACGAACCCTCTTAATGTAAAATAACTGGCCTCAAGCCCAAGTGCTTAAACCAGAATTAATACACTTTTAGAATAACAGACACTGAGCCCTCAATCAGCAGTTCCCAACTTAAAAGGATGTAAGCTACTTGTTCTGCCACTACAGTGCAGACCACAAACCTTCTTAATGTAAAACTGGTCTGAAGCCCAGGTGCTTAAACTAAAAGGCTTAGAATGAGTTACACCAAGCAGTAATAAATACAATTGAGTACTTTTAAGATGACGCAAAAGCAAAATAAAGTAGGAAAAAACACAAATACAGTAAAAGCAGATCATTTTTTTTTTTTTTTTTTTTTGGAAAGAGAGAAAGGAGTAGCAGAAACTAAGCTGATTGGCCTTCTCAAATGCTCTTGCTGTACTGGGTAGAATGAGGTAATGACACTAGACTGGGAGGAGGGTCCCAGATCAAATTTACACTAGGGGCGGGCAACTGCAAAGCCACCAACTATAAAAACACTATACTAACAGGAAGGGAGGGTGGGAAACAAACTGCAGAAATGTTACTCACAGCTGAAAAGCAGCAATGAGCCTTTAAATGAAAGTTTTAAACAGCTAAAGGAGCCACTAGAAAAAAGAGGCAGCAGACCGAGTATATATATATATATATATATATATATATATATATATATATATAAATAGTTTTCTACCTTAGATCTAAAGACCTTCCCATCATTTCATTTGTCCATTTGCAAGAAACATCATAAAATATATTGGTATAATCACTTTAATGCACTTTCTTCATCAAAGTGCATATTTGCTTTTCTTTTTTAAGCTCCATCTGTAAATCTAACACAAGCATTTTCAGAATGGCCAAGGCATAAATGGTTTTAGTATAATAAGCAGAACATGGAGACCTAGTTCCTACTATATTCAAGATTGCATTATTTCTTGTTGGAAACATGTTGCCTGTAGTCTTCTCTAACAATACTATCTAGGGCATCCATTACCATTTTCTTAAGATGTGTGATGTGTCCTAAGACTTCACTGTAAGACTGGAAATTGCAGAGAAGAACAGATGGCAAGGTTATTAAATATTCTGTAAACTTCTTGATGACACTGACATTTTCTTCATGAATTAAGCTTGAACTCTAATAAAATTCCACCAGTGACATAAAGCATATCCATACTAGATTTAAATGCCATTAATTTCTGCAGCAATACAAATAAAGTCCAAGGAGTGATAATATATTATATTTTACCTAAAATTATTTGACCTTTACCAGAATTATTAGATTCATATTTTTATTAGCATGCATAGCTGGATACTGGAGATATAAAACAATAACAACTAATCCACAGCTCTGTAAAAATGGCTATGTCAATATTTTCATTAACCAGCCATAGACGTAGCTCTTTCTCTTTCTTATTACTACTCTTTCTATCGGGGAGAAATATTTTTAAGCATTCCTTACATAACATTTATCTTGGATTTATTTATTTATTATTAAGATTTGTCTAAAACTGTTACCTACCCTCTTACTCTTGTCTGCAAGCACCTTGTTTTACTGGTAGCTTGGGTGGTATCCATACCTCACAAACTTTCATAATATCCATTCTAATGTCTCGAACAAGAGGGTGGTAGCAAACCCTTTCAAACATGGTTTTCTTCTAAGTCAGCTATTGAACTGGACTGCTAGTTTATTTGAACTCTATATGTATACAGGGATGGTGAAACACTTACAAAAAAGCATCTTAAAAAGTTTTTTTTCATTAGTTAAGTTCAATGTATAAATCTGAGTGCATTATGTTTGTCTCAGTTTTGCATATATCATTTATTCTAACCACTGCAATCATTAAGCCATATGAAAAGCCTTTACAGAAATGTTTAAACAGTATATCCTTTATATTTTCCAATAGGGTACCGCTTAGGCAAGTCAATGCATATTTAGTCCTATTTATCCTAGAAACTAATCTTTTAAGCCAACTAATATGGGATCATCTATAATGAGAGCTGCATTACAATTGCCTCATGTACACAGACAACCATCTCCTCCTCCCACATAACACAAATACTTGCGAGAGATGCAGCTATTTAGCCAAACTGGAGGCTGAGCTCTCTCAACTCAGGACTGGCAAGACCAGACAGGAGGAGAAGGCAACTACACACACCACAAAACCAGTCTCACATAAAGCTATCACAACAATGAATCAAACGCATAAACACACAAAGACATACTCGGAGGCTCTGAGCAAAAATTTACCTAAACAGCAGAGGCCTCCAAAGCAGACACCCAAGCAACCGCCACCTCATGACACACCACAGGCAACACATAAACCACAAAATCAGTGTGCAAAGCAGTCACAGCCCTTAAGGCCAAATACAACACCAAACATACTTGTCATAGATGACTCCATAGTCAGACACACTGACGTCCCACTCACCAGGCTGAACAAGGAGAGGGTCACAGTAAGCTGCCTATCGGGCGCTAGAATCCGCCACATAACACAAGCACTCTGGTCACTCCACAGCAAGTACAAATATGACACAGTCATTGTCCATGCTGGTGTGAACGACCTGAGACGTACCTCCCTGGACTACATGAAAAGAGACATAGAGGAGCTCTCTGATTATGTAGCCCAGGCAGGTATGACCCTGACCCTGAGCAGCATCCTTCCTTCACCAAGAATGATGCCACAACATAGAGACAAGATGATCAGCTTTAACAATTGGCTTAATTTCTGGTGTCATTCAAAGGGGATCCAGTGTCTGTCTGCCTGGGATGACATGCTTGACAAGCCACTCTGCTTCGCAAGGGATGGCTTGCACCTGTCACCCCTGGGATTCCGGATATTGGCTAAGGCTCTTGCCACCCCCATAGTGCCTTTTATAAGGCAAGGCTCAAATTCTAAACCTACCACCCTAGAATACAAAAATGGGAAGAAACTAAGGGTAATGCTGCTCAATGCCAGAAGTCTAAATCTCAAAATGCACGCACTTGAGACCCTTCTCAGTATGGAGAACATCGATGTCTGTGCTGTGACTGAAACCTGGTTCATGGCTCCTGAGAGCACCCCGGCACTATCAGGTTTTACCTCATATCATGCGTTCCGGCCCCAAAACCCAGACCACACCACAAAAGGAGGGGGTGCATCCATATTCATCAAGGATACCCACACCTCCAGGTTGGTGGCAACGCACGAAGCATCGGAAACCATCCAGGTGCAATTAACCATAGGCAAAACTGCTCTACAATTTGTAGCATGCTTCAGGCCACCCTCTCAAACTCAGGAACCCCACACAGCCTTCCTGATGACACTGGAGGGTATAAATGTATCTCCAAACACCATTATATTGGGTGACTTCAACTACTCGAATATAGACTGGGAACATTACTCAAGCCCAAACTTTCTAGCCCAAAGGTTCCTGGAGTTCATAAATTCAAATGCCATGGAACAACTAGTCACCGTTCCCACAAGAGGAGAAAATATACTAGATCTCATCATCACAAACATGGGGACAAAATGCTCCACACCGGAAGTATATCCCTCATTGGTGAGATCAGATCATAAACTAATCTCACTGGATATCCACATCCGCCCCCACCCCAAACAAAAAGACCACAGTGAAGAACTTCTCTAAAGCAAAACTCACACTACTCAACACTGCTGTGGTGTCCTTCAAGGCCCCGAGCCAGTGGAAACCACAACCCAAGCTGCAGAAGCCCTTACAAATGCCTTCTACGAACACCTCCAGGAATGCATGGATCAGGCAATCCCTAATAAAACCAAGACTCTTTCCACCAAGGGCAAACGTCCAGTCTGGTGGACCCCAGCCATAAACAAACTTTACAATAAGAGGAGAAAGCTGTTACATGATAGAGCAAAATCCATAAAAGAGAAGACGCCTTTGATCATTATTAGTAAAAAAATATGAGCACTCATAAAATCATCCAAGGCCAACTTTGAGAGAAAAATTGCCATAGATTCAAAAGACAATCATAAGGCCTTCTTCAGCTATGTTAGAAACCTGGGTGGAAACTCCCAGATATGCTCAGAATTAGTCCAAAATGATACAAAAATCACTGAACCCACAGACATTGCCAGCATACTCGCAGACAGGTTCAGTGCAAACTTCACCCCCCCCCAAAAGGAGAGATAACTATCCCAGCGGAGTGCTGCCTCCCAGACATCTCCAATGCGCAGGTGAAAGCTGCTCTCTCTAAAGCTAAAAACACAGCATCAATGGGACCGGATGGTGTCCCCGGCTGTGTGCTACACAAACTCAATGAGGAACTAAACCCGCACATAAGGCAGCTGTTTAATCTTAGCCTTACCACAGGATACGTGCCCAAGGAGTGGCGTACGGCAACTGTGGTCCCACTCCACAAAGGCGGTGCCTCTACAGACCCTGGTAATTACCACCCCATAAGCTTAACAAGCCTGGTCTGCAAAGCTATGGAGAGGATCATAATGGAACTCATAAACAAAGACATAGAGGACTTGCAGACATTGGACCCGACCCAGTTTGGCTTTGTCAAGGGCAGATCAAGCCTTTTGAACTTGGTCGACTTCTTTGAAACAGTCACCAAGGCCATTGATGAGGGAAAGACAGTCCATACAGCCTGCCTTGACCTTGCAAAAGCTTTCGACACAATACCCCACTCGGGTATTATAGAGAAACTTACAAGCTTAAATGTAAACCCATATGTCACAAGATGGGTTGCAAACTGGCTAAAGGACAGAACCCACAAGGTTAGAGTAGCTGGCGCCATGTCAGGCTCCAAGCCGGTCACAAGTGGTGTCCCACAGGGCTCAGTCCTTGGCCCCCTGTTGTTCAGCATCTACTTCTCAGAAGTACAGGCAAACATAGGAGGACTATGGCTGACAAAGTTTGTAGATGACTGCAAACTGGGAGCCATAGTGGAAAGTACATCGGACACAGACATCCTTCAGAGGGGTCTCACGGAAACTGATAGCTGGTGCCAGAGCCATGGCCTGAAGTTAAATGCCAAAAAATGTATAGTCCTACCCTTTGGGAAAAACAAGGTAACCCCAAGCTACCATATAGATGGCAATCCACTAAGCACAGAAGAGGTTATCAGGGACCTGGGGACCCAGGTTGACAGTGGCCTTTCTTTTGACACTCACATTGCTAAAGTGGTTAGAAAAACCTTCTACATTGCCCACCTGATCATGAAGGGATTCACATCCAGATCAAGTGAGGTCATCATTCCCCTGTACTCTTCACTTATCAGACCAATGATCGAGTACAATGCCCCATTCGGGATGTATCTCACCCGACACCTGCAGCAATTGGAGAGACCCCAAAAGTTCCTCACCAAAAGGATAAAGGGACTCCAAAATCTGTCATATGCTGCCAGACTGAAGAAACTCCAGCTCTATTCAGTCGCATACCGTCTGCTCAGAGGTGACCTGTGCCTGACATACAAGGCCATGTCCAACCCGGAATTAATGGACATGCTCCACCTCAAAAATCCAAATCTACCAGATCCACTAGAGCAAGCGACTTAAACCTTAGCACGGATATAAATAGGACATGCTGGAGGGATAGATTTGTCACCCAGAGACTCCCTATGTTGTGGAATAAAATCCTGGTCCATGTGAGGCAGAGCACCTCGCTGGCTCTGTTCAAGAGAAATCTTGACTGGTGGAGGGGAGATCATAGGTTTACCCCGGGAATCATCTCTGTGTCACTGCTGGACAGAGGCACAACAAACTAATGGGCACAGTATTTTTTAACATAAGGGGTGGCGTAAGCCACAAAACTCTGGGCTAGGCTTATAAATGCCTTAGGGCAGATAGCCTAGTATAAACCTATGAACCTATTACCTATGAACCTATGATAACCACTAACATCAGACTTAGAGATCCAAGTATCTCTGATGTACTATGACCATCATCCAGAATGCTAGTTTTCTGTATCACAAAAGGTATGAAAGTTACAAGAATTTTACAAGTCTATAACATAACATTGAAGTATTAAAACTTAGAATGTTCTGATATCGAACACTATTCAGCGAACGCTAAGAATAGTGAAGCTGCAGAACAGTGAATTCTTTCCTCGGAAAAGACTTCAGTTGGCCATTTCTGTGGTTTCGCTATTTTTAGTGGTGTGGTGGAAAGTTACGGGTTGGGTTCAGGTAAGTGTGCGATTGTTTGTACGTTAGGGTTAGGGGCGGGTTAAATGAGTTAGGGTTAGGGCACGGGTTAGGCGTGTGTGTGATAGTGACAGACTTTAGGGTTAGGGGCGGTTTAAGTGAGTTAGGGTTAGGGAGCAAGTTAGGTGAGTGTGCAATAGTGACAGACCTTAGGGTTAGGGTTTGGGTTAAGGTAAGTGGGTAGATAGTAGTGTATATTTAGTTTAGTGCAGCATTAGTTGTAAGAATTTAAGTGTATGTGTGTGGTTGCTGTTTGTTTGATGTGCTTGTGTTGTGTGTATGTGTTTCGGAGCAGCAATTTTTTTTCCATAGGAAAAAATTTGCTGTTCTGAATGTTCAATATTTTCATGTTTAGATGTTTTGGCACCAATGAAATAGCATTTGCTATTTTCATCTTTTGATAATGAGATATAAACGCAGTTTTACTACTATTTTGTGACTGTAGGCTAAAACATTTGTTAAAATAATGAGAGTTAGGGCTGGGTTGAAACTGATGAGCAGTGACTGTATGTATGACAAAGAAAAATCACTGTTTCCCTCTAAGATATATAAATAGAGCTCCAAAGGCATGGTATTTTGATCCAGGAAGAGAATATCTATTATCATTTTGGCATATGTAACTTGATGAAAGGACATGTGAACACATAGCACACTCACCTTTGCTGGAGAAGGTTGTGGATTCTATATCCACAACAAGCAGTTAGATTAATTTTTCAATAATGGCACAGCAGTGTAGCATAAGAGTGCTGCTAAATTCCTGCATATGCCATCCTTTTGATGTGATGTTAAACCAAGATCCCTTCCACTTGAGTTAGTGATAGCCAATGGTTCCTGTAAAAATAAGTAGGGGTCCTTTATTTATATGCAAAAATAACTTTTATTTACATCATGTTTGCAAATATTTACAAATGTAGATATTCAAATGTATTTATACATATTCAAAATTTCCTGTGTAATCATGTTAAATTTTCATCCCTATTAGACCCCCACTCCTTTTTCCATAACCACCATCTGATTTTACTTAATATTGTTGCTAAAATCATTTACCATCAAACATAATATAATTTCTTCTTTCATTCTATATAACCCATATAACATAAAATGCATTTTTATCTACTCTTTTAATATATTCTTTATCTGTTCTTATGATATACATATTTAATCATAATCATCTTTATTTTATCCACTTCATTTATATCTTTGAAAAGAATTATATTTACATGGTTTTCCCCATAACTTTTCACTCTTTTACATTTCAAAAACACATGTTCTGTAGTTTCTTCTTCTTTGCAATGTAACCATATTATATCACTTTTATTTTTTCTATGACATGGTTCCTTTTACTGGTAATATATTTATTATTAGTCCCCACAAAAAACTTGACAGTTTACTTTCTTATTACATCATTTGCTTCTTATTTTTTATAGTTTTATTTTTTCATCTGATAGATTTCCCCATGGTTTTACATAGTAATGTTTTATCATAATATTCTTATACTGTACTTTGGTTTCTTTTTCTGTATCATCAGTTATTTTCCCCAAAAATATTTTTCTAGGTAACATATTATTTCTTTATTTATACACTTTTTTTTCTTTTACTACTTTTTACCATACCCCCAAATTTATCATACTTGTGTTTATATAAAGTTACTACTAATCTGTCATTTTTTTCATTTTTCCAGTTTAACATTTTGTACAAATTTAATGAAGCAGCATATGCCACTGTGTTAATTAACCCTAACACCCTTCCTCCTTTTTTATAAAAAGTCCCTGTTTTTAATTGGTTTAACCTAGAACCCCATATAAATAAAAAATATATCTGCAATAAGTCCTTTTCAAATAGCATTGGCAACATAAATATACTTAAGTGTGCATTTTTTCCTATTAGTACTTAATTTATCAAATAAGCCTTTTTTCTGACTGATAATTTATATGTTCTCCAGAGAAGACAGGTTTGATTTATTTCTTCTGTTGTTTTCCCATTGAATTCTACTTACACCTTTATTCCCAAACTGTATACATAACACAGAAATGTCATTCATTGTAAACTATATACCCCATCTTTACTACATCACCTAAGCCTTTACTCTTCTCTTTTTTTAAAGTCACCCCTATTATCTCCATACACTCATCTCTGTAAATTGCTACTTCTTTTATCCAATTATGTTTTTTGCAATTATTATAATGTCATCTACATATGTTAACATAACTGGAATTCTTAACCCTTCAGGTGTTATATATACCTTGCCTCCTTCATTTTGTAATTTATTTCACATACTATCACATTCATAACTAATACAAAGAGTTTATAACTCATTGCCCATCCCTGTCTTACATCAGTCTTCATATTCACCTCTTGGCTTAATCAGCCAGTTATAAGTAGTTTATTTAATCAATACTATATGCTGAGATATATAAGTTCCTAACTTTCTCACTTATATTATATTCTTTAATTATTACTCACAACATTTCATGTCCATTTGTACCAAATGGCTTATTAAGGTCTCCGATCTTGATTTTAACTTCTTCTTTTCTGTTTCTAAGATCATCCACAATTTATGTAACTATCATTAATAATTCTTGACAATCCTTCCCCTTTATGCTATATATACTATCTTCCATACTATTTGTGTTTTATTTTCAAATGTCTTTTGTATTATTTTCATAAAGACTATTTTATATTTTATTTTATAAAGTAAAATAAATAATGGCCAGTTGGCAGTGGAAATTTAGAATATGTAATTTCTATAACAAAGGGACAAGCTTGCATGAGCCATGCCATGACACTGATATTTTCAATTTCACCTTTCACTGCCATTACACTGAATGTTCTCGACCTCATTAAGGTGTAGAGTCTCTACCTGCCCATTACACATATGAGTAGATATAGTGTGTTCAGCCATTGCACACTATTACACTAATCTTTCCAATGAATTTTAATGTACACCACTACTAAACCAACCACTTTAACTTAGGCATTTTCTATTTACAACCAGAGTGTAATGTGACTTCCCAGAAAGGTGAAATGGATGAAGTGGAATTAGACTAATTATACATATAATGTGCATGTTTTAGGGGAGATGAGAGGGCACTATATCAGTATCATTTTATAGAGTTATCAGTGACACTATCTGAAACAAAATTTAAAAATCCCCCTACTCTGCCATCAATAACTTATCTTTGCACACCTCAGTGGTAAAGGGCAGCAACAGTACTCTAATACAATGAGATGGAAAGGGAGGATGTCTTGTTTGGACCACAACACAGTGCTATTTCTGACCAATTGTTCTACCACTGATTTACTGTAGCTAACTCCATTCCCTCTCAGCTGACATTGGTACCAAGACAACCACTGAATTTTGCCTGAAGGGCAGGATTTGAGAATACGCATCCAGTACCTGTGTACAGCAACTTAATGTACTTAGATTGAAAACCTGTTTTCAATGCTATATATCTCTCACAGATGACAAGTGAAATAAGCACAAACATAGCTCATTTATTGGCTAACACAGCCTGACAGGTGTTCTGTTGTAGCCTAAAGGATAGTGGCACTCTAGGTTTCAATCTAGTTTGTTTAAGCTATAACCGACTATGTGGTGTGGTATATTGAAGATTTAGCCACAGCTGGTGTGGTTTAATCATGAGGGCACAGCCCGAGTGATTAAATAAAGCCAACTCTGGGTAAATTGCAATATATCACAACCACGGAGTTAGCTATTGCTATTATATAATGACATTAGTTAAGAAAAAAATACTTACCTTTCTTAAATAATGTCTTTGTATAATGGTACTGCACTGTTCTTCTGTGGCTGATGGTAGCCTGCTGCCTTGTTCTGATGTACTGCCATGCATATGGGATTTGTGTTCCCATGCATACCCAGTACATCAATGCTTTGAAAAGGAAGCAATGGAGAAAAGAAAGTCTCTGTTGCTCTGTTTTTATTTATTTATTTTTTTATTAAAAAACAAAGTTTTGGCTACTTTAGGGGTAGGAAAGAGAGACAGAATGGAGGAAATGCAAAAAAAATCAGGTATGTGTCTTTAGTTTTAAATAACTTACCTGATTGTCTTTGTATTTCCTCCATGCTGCCTCTCTGGTATGTCCGGAGTCCGGACTATAGATTTTTTAAAATTTGTGTTAAAAAAATAAATAAATAAATCAGTAAAAGTTATGGAATATATGAACGGACAGAAGTCCATTTGACTGGACCTTTTTCCATTGGTATATTCTGGGATTTACAACAGGCACACTGGTTGGGCTGGCCAGTCAGCATGCTTTTTTTTGAATATTAATGGACAGTCATTGTATAATTATCATTAAGGCATAAAACAGGATTTGGCTGCAGGATTTAACAGGTAAGAGGCAGGTTGGATGCAAGGCATCCAAGAGTAGGGATATGGTTCAAGTGAGATCATTCTTGGGACTGTTGTATGACTGTCACAAGTCTTTGTTGAACTGCTTGATGGTTCTCCAGGATAGATCCATATGAGAAGGGATGGAGAACTGCAAGCAAATCCAAAACCTTTCAGGGGATATACAATTCCTTACTTTATGGACATGTTGCCATTCTGTTTCATGACTTTCTATGCCTATAAAAGCCTGCAAATTTTTACTACACTATCATTGACAATAACTGTGCAAGTACCAATGACCAAGCATTGCCCTCTGAGGGAAAACAAACACGAATCAGTATTACCACAGGTATGTAATAATGTAGTCCACAATACAGCACATGTTGCTGCTAATGAAATGTCAGCAGTGCTGCTTATGGATCATAATATGACATTTGGATTGGATCTAGTGAGATCAAATATTGATATGTTTCCATAGAGAAATGAATGACCAAACTGATTCTCATAAAGGAGTAAGTTAAATGCCCACAGAAGACCAACTGTTTGACTAGACCAGTATCCATTGGTGGCCGGGTGACTATACCCATAACCATAGATGGATGACCAGGTCAGTGACTGTAGGACAAAGGATAGATAGCCAGATCGATGCTTTTATGGATGACCAGAATAATACCAATAGAAGTAAAATGAGGCTTTCCAAGATGTCTACACACACTGATCAACAACTTACTTTCAGCTCTCCCAGTGTGAAAAAAGAAACTATAGATAATGGTCAATAATTCTGCCAGTTTTATTAAAATTCAGTTACTGGCTAATAAATACATTGCTGGATGCTAGCAAAGATAAAATTTAGAAAGCCTGAAAGAAAATATATGAGAAAAGGTGAAGAGAAAAGACTGATTCTGAAGAATGCTGCAGCTGTTCAGTAAAAAGTAGTTTGAGCTCCAGCTTTGGTACAACAGATTGTTTCCAGTAATTTAGAGGGAAATATAAGTCAGATGTGTTCAGAATAAAATAAATAAATCACTGAAGGCGTATATCAATTCAAATAACAAAAGGCTGCAAAAAATGAAATAAGCTTTAAACAGCTATTCAGATGAACAGATTAAACTGCAAATAATCAGTGGTCAAAATGAACAAAAGGCAAGCTGAGTATTAGAAAGATCAAGAAGAGATAATTCAAAATATGTTAGAGTTGGAGGATAGGGCATGTAGAGAAAATCTAAGATTTCCTGCTGTACCAGAGAAAATGGAAGGAACAGACTGTATTTATTTTATGAAAGCACAAGTAAGTAACTGGACTAGTATCCCACAGTAGGATTTGTTAATTGAAAGGGCATGTTGTGTGTATGCTCCAAACGTGGCCAAGAGAAAGTAATTATACCAGCAGAAAGAGATGATCCTGACAAAATTGTGGCAGAAGGACTAAATATTAAAAACAGGAGACAATACAGTATGTGTGTACACCAGTCAGCAGAGAAGCAAATTTATCCCAGCAACCTGTTGAGAGAGAGGTGTGTGATTCAAGATGCTATATCAATCTGTCTTCAGATTTTTTTTCTGGAGGATTAAGGTAATTTTTGATGCAGAACAGGTTAAGAGGGAAATGCAAATGTTTGTCCAACAACGGATGAGTCACCAAACAGAAGGGGACTCAACTTCAACTTCTTCTGATGGTAAGGCTAATAGAGAGACTTTGCTAGTGACACCTTTTCTAATGGTCGAAAGGAAAATGCTTGAGAGACAGAAAAAGCATTGGAGTTGACTAGAAGAATCAGGAGTAACCACAAAAACCACCAAGAAAGGCACCAGAGAAACTGGAAAAATTTTTAGCGTAGTTAAAATTTAATGTTTGCTATTCGTCCCAAAGGCTTTCTCAGAAATAATTTATGACACTTTTTTTTGTCCAATCATGTTGTCTTACTAATAAATTAATTAAACAAATAGTAATGCATAAAAAACATACTACAAAAATATCATAGCTTAAAAACATAAGGGATCTTACCCCTGCATATTAGCTTTGGTAATTTTTCTATTTTTTAAAAAGCATTTGATGTTCACCATATCATTTAAGCCAGGGGCTAAATAAGAAGCAAGCTTAATCTGCCATTCAGCTTCTCTCTGTTCTACATAATTTCTGTGGTTCCCTCCCCTGAGATCACATTTAACAACTTCCAAAATTGAAAAAGTAAACTTCTTGAAAGCCTGGACAAA
This sequence comes from Protopterus annectens, assembly GCF_019279795.1. Lineage (NCBI taxonomy): Eukaryota > Metazoa > Chordata > Ceratodontiformes > Protopteridae > Protopterus > Protopterus annectens. Next base: position 1,173,118,373 of record NC_056728.1, on the reverse strand, counting down.
AGCTCATTTAAGTCAATAGGTCATAATCTTGGGCTTTTTGGGGTGGGGTGGGTTATAAAAATGCATTGATCATAACATATGTAGAACTGAAATGTTTTCTTTTACTTTTGCAAAACTGAGTACCTGGATTAATATCCTTGGCTTAATCTAGTGACATGTTTTTTTTTTTGTAAGCAAGCATTTTTTCTTAAATGATAGACTTCAATGTAACGAATAGTTTTCTGTAAGCATATAAATGCTCAGTGCCAGATAAGAAAACAGCAGATGAGTGTAGCTATACATTTTATTATTCTTGTTTCCATGGAAATAAACTGACTAAAGTTGAAGGCAATCAACTAAGAGGTCTGGACAATGTTTACTGAGAGAAACATAAAATTAAAAGGTACAGGGGCAATCATCTCACCAAAAGTACATTTTGAAATTATTGGAAGGCAGTAAGAGAGAGTGCGGGTTTTTTTATCAAGTAAATACTTTAATGCATTACTAGAACAGTGTTTAATTGAGTTTTATTTAAAAATAGCCAGTACATTTTTTTCTTAAGGGTAAAGGTTAATGTTTTATGAAAGTATGCAAGTTGTTTTTCACATCTGGGTAGGGAGTAAGGATAAGACAAGAACAGAAGGCAATTAGTGTAAGTGAGACCACAGGCTGTAACATGTGACTCAGAATGCCAGAAGCATATTGGGTACAACCAGAGTCCTGAGATGGTACTATGAACCAGTCCCCACTCAACTCTTCAAGTAAAGAGTTAAAAAACGAAAAATAAGACCATCTTACTGTAATAAGCCAATCGTTACTCTGTAAGTGATCAGCTTACTGCATGTATATTTACTCCCCCCAGCTTTTCCATTGAACAGCAAAAAAAAAAAAACACATTCCTTCTATTGGCACACCACCCAGGTAGCTAGATGCATGATATGCCCCCGCCTGCTCCAGCCATTCAGGTCCTATTTCTGTGCCCTGCCCCCAATCTTCTTCAGTGCATTTTATTAAAAAAATACTTTGTTCTTTTAAATTGTAGAAAACAGTTGCTACAGTTTATACCCTGCCAGTGCAGAGTGCTACTGAGCTCATGCTTTATTTTTTTAAATCCCCTTTCTAAACTGTAGAAGCTGCTTGCTGCAAATGAAACAAATAATTTCTACAGTTTAGACCACAAACGGAGCACTCCACTTCTCAGGTTTGACTGCAAGTGCCAATTGCCCCACTCACTCCACCCTAGTTATGATACTATAGCAAACATAACCTTAATTTTAGGTTAATTAATGCCTGTGGTTGGATCAGTCAACTTGGGACAATTGTTCAACAGGGTTAAACTTCATTATTTGAAGACTTACATAGTTTTGTCTGCTTGTGTTAAGTTAACAGGTTATGAGGATATTCTGGAGGTGCGTTTGTTTGGGTGAGGGCTTTCATTAAAACAAAATTTCCTGGAAAGTCTGACAGAGGTTCAAATGGAGACAACAAGAAACAACTGTATAGAGAATCAGTCTGCTATATATTAGTGGATTCATGTAACACAAAAGCTAGAATGAGGCATTTAAAAAGCTGTCTTATGTAATAGATGGGCATAGTTACTTCTTATCATAATGGTTACACTAAACATACTATTTTGGAAAGTGACTAGCCTCACAGGTATACACAAAAAGGTAAGAGTATTGAGCTATATTAAGAAATGCAGAGTGTAAGTTGCAATGTTATGAGATAAACATTAAGAAAGAAGTAAGCATGAGAATTTGATAAAAAAGGATTTCAGGATAGATATTTAGCAGAATATCAGGGAGAAAAGAAAAAAGGAGTACTTATATTAATTGCTAGAGGAGCTCCAATACTGATAGAAGAGGACAAATGTTAGTGATAGTAGATTTGTGATAGTAAGGAATACTGGCAAGGGATGAGGTTTATGCTGGCATGTATTCACATTTCAACTGAAACTGCTGTTACTGAGTTTCAGAAAATTTTGGGAGAAATGATTAGCTTTCAGCAGGGAATATTACTTGCAGCTGGGGACTGGAACTTGATTTGCGACAGTGACAATATATCTGGGGGACCTAGAAGAGGAAATATTACAAAAGAGGGTGGATTTCTGAAGAAATATTTAAACTATTTGGTATGGAAGGCATGAATTCCAAGTAGAAACTTGGAAATAATTTGCATATTGTTCCCCAATGTACAATAACTGGGATAGACTAGACAGAAATTATATTTCACAGGAACAAGTGCATTTAATTGAAAGCTTTGACACACATCCAATAACTATTTCAGATAATGTGCCAATAACAACTAAGATAAAATTGTAGGATAGTAAAGCAAAAATGAGGCACTGGCACTTTCCCACCTACCTACTAAAAAGAGATGAATTTAAGGAATAGATAGTGGAAGTCATTCAAGAATTATTAGGGAAGATAGTCCTCGGAGGTTACAGCTAGTGAGTGGGATAACATGAAAGTGGAGTTTAAAATGAGGTAGAAATCAAAGAAAAAGAGATATACTTAAGATGGAATAAGAATTATTTAGAGGGGCTGACAAAGCTTAAATTATTGACAAATAAGGGGACTCTCACAGAACAAAAAGAGGCACAACTGCACAGTGCTACAGAGAAAATAAATAAGTATCTGGAGAATATGCATGAGTTTAGAAAGATTGTTGTTAAGCAAATATTTTTGATAATAAATGTAGAGCACAAAAAGGTTTAGCACTATGATATTGGTAACAGAAAGTAGAAAGGGTTATTGCCAAACTTAGGGATCCTCTAACAAGAAAAATAACCATAGATCTTATAGACATATTAAGAGATATTTTGTAAGTTTTATGAAAATCTTCATAAAGCAGAGGAATGTGGAAATCAAGAAAAAGCACAAATTGAGATATTTATGGAAGATTTAATTATGCCAAGGTTAGAGGTAGATGAGGCTCGACAATTAACAATTAAGATAGGAGGAGATGAGTTAAAATGGTGACTTATAATCAATCTGCAGGAAGGTCTTCAGAAATAGATGGCATTCCAGTGGAAGTTTGGAAGCTAGAACAGAAGAAAGTAATAAGGATCTGGAAGATTGTGTTTAATAGTATTTTAAAAGGAGAGGAAGCACCCAAGAAAGTTTGGTGGCCATAATACCCAAAAACAGTAAAGATCCATCAGACCTAGCTTCATATAGGCTTATTTCAAATTTAAACCATGATTGTGCAGTATTTATGTCTATTTTAGCTAAAAGAATGGAAGCAAATTTTGCAAACATTGATATATATGGATCAATATTGTTTTGTGGAGGAGAGGAAAACATTTGACAATGTTAATCAAACAATGATGATGCAGAGGAAAGCAAAATGTAAAAAAATACTACTGTTGGTGCTGGTGGTGTGACAACTGGAGGTAGTGACATCACAGCTAGCTGGAATTTTATAAATAATTATATGTCATTTGTGAATATCAGACTGATTTATATAAGATGCTTGAGTTACAAATGTATTAGAATTGTATGTCATGTGTATATCAAACTGATTCGTACAGATGTTTGTGTTGAAAAGGCATTTGCAAAGTGCTTGTGTTTGAAATCTATCCACAGTGTGCCCTACCAGAGAAAACAGAAATGTACATGCACTATTGCAACTGTTTAAATGTATTTGTTTTAACAGAAGAAACTGGAAGGTTAACCTCAATCCAGAAAACTTTAAAATATATCTGAAATTAAATCATTTTACAGGCTAGTCCATAAAGATGCTATCTCACAGGTGTAAATGCAGCCAGGAACACAATGTCTGTACCAGGAAGTTTTCTATATTGTCTTTGAGGTGAGCTAATTACTACTCTGGAAGCATGGAGGTATGAAATTGTTTTATGACTTCTAGCACCTGCCACATATCTGAGTAAAAACCCTTGTGTGTGTATTTTTATAGGAAGGTGCTAAATCCTGTAAACTTTCAGCAATGGGGGTTTGCATGGGAACTAGAAGTCAGATGATTAGAAGTGATGTCAGTCTGCAAGCTATCCCAGAAGTAATATTATAGATATTATTTTGAGAAGTCTCTTAGTGAGACAGACCATTCTGCATTCTGTATTGGGCCTGACAGCAAGAAAGGCCATTCAGCTTATCATCTGCCTTGCTCTATTAAGTAAGTTATTAGGGAATAGTAATTCTCTTAGATTCAGTCAGGAATATAGTGAAGCTAGTTTAAATATTTTTTTTCTTTATTTGTCTAAGTTTGTCCTATAAAATTAATGAAGACAAAACAAATGCTATATCTGTACACTATGTACCCACACGTGATTCTGTTATGGAAGCTAACGATATATGAAAAGAAACTAGACAAAGGATGGTAAAAACTGAGAATCTGGAAGCTTGTTTTTATTGATATGGATAGCAAGATACATATATTGAAAATGTTTTTAGCCCCTTTAGTTTTATATACAGATCAGGCATATTTTATCACCCAGAGGAGAAGTTGTAGACAGTAATTAGTAAAGAGTTGAAGGGTTTTATCTGGGAGTGGAAGAAGGCAAAGGTCAAGTGGATAAGCTGATACTTAAAATAAAACAAGGAGGTCGAGGTTTAGGGTTACTTGATTTGAAGGGATATTTTAGAGCTATCTAATTAGGATTCATATACATAACACAAATAGAAAGCCACAATTAGAGTGGAAAGGGGTAATGAAGCAGGGGGAAATTGAAGAAATAAGAAGAGAGTGAGACTTTGGATGCAGACCCAAAAGGAGAATAATAACAACTATACTGTATAGTACTTTTATAAAGTAATACAGCATTCTAAGAGATATGCAAGTATGAGAAAAGAAAAAGGAGACTCTGCTGATGGGGGTGACTGCAATTAAGTGTATATGGAATAGGCCAGTGAAGTTTGGAATTTACTGGAGAAAACTGGGAAAGGAACCAAGATATTGGGATCAAATAACTAGAGAGGGAAATGTAATAGAATGGGCTGAGGTCATTTGGACTGCAGTCTAGAGACTGCGTTCCCTATCAGAGATTGATATCAGAGTATAGCCAAAGAGAAATATATCAGGAATCTTAAGTGAAATACCTTCTCTGGTAGAGCATTTAGCTGAATCTATAACAGGAGCTGTGGTTAAAAATGGATAATTAGTAGGCCATATATAATATTGCACAATAAGTATAGAAATCAATCAGAGGAGGTTAGAAAGGATTGGGAGAGAGATTGGATAAGCAATTCATAAAGAAACAAGGAGAGGCCATATGTATGGCTCCCAAATATGCAACAAAGTCTAGATGATTTATGATTTTTGCTTTGAAGTGTTTGCATAGGTATATTTATATCTCAAGCAGACTCCAAATAATTTTTCCTCGGGTTGATGATAAATGTTAGAGGTGTGATTGGAAAGAAGGAGGTAACTGGGAACATATGTTTTGGGAGTATAATGAGTTGGCAGATTTTTAACAATTTTCTGCAGAGTACTTTGTCAGAAATATTGGTTGAGCAAATAGGCGTAACTTAAGGAAATGATTTATGACTTTTTTTTAGCAGGGACACAGGATCTGAAATGCGTAGACATAGTAAGGCATTGTTACGTTTAATTCTGCTAGCTACCAATAAAACGATTATTAGAAAATGGAAATCAAAGTCTAAACCAACTCAATCTGAAGACAGAATATTTCAACAGAGGTAAAAAAACTGGAAGTAGGATCTTTAGGCAAATGTAGGAGCAAATTACATAGAAAAATATGGAAATTATGGGAACAATACATGCAGGATAATATTTTGGAAAAGGAGTGAAGTTAAGAGGAAACAGAAATTGAACAATTTACATAATGCTGGATTGATGATAAGTGCATAAAAGGATGTACGTGATGTATAATATTTGTAATTGGGAAAATGTTAACATGGTTTGTTTTGTTTTATATAAATGTGTGTTTGTCTATGTGTATGACTCAACTTCACAATTCACTCAGAGATTATTACCTCCAAATTACTCTCATACCTAAAGCTATGTGATCGCATATTGCATCTCCTCTCTCCAGCTGCATGCACAGCCATAGACAAAAATGTTCTGCTTCCTAAAGTAGAATGCACCCTTTTACTTACAGGCCTTCAGTCAAGCCAAAGTACCCAAAAGCTGCACACCATCAAGTCTAAAATATGTAAATGTGCTCATTTGGCAGATCGTTATTGACATCACTGACGTACTTCATGAATTCCATGGCTTCCTATCACAAGCAGAGATACATTGTTCCTCAGCAAACTTTCATTTAAAATATTTCATTTGGGCTGTTTACATCCCTGAAAATAAAACTGCCACTTATAAATCAATACTACACACTAACAGGTAAGCAAGAGGATAGTCTAATACTCACTAGACAATGATTTAAACACGCAACTGGAGAAAAATCTTTCTCTAGAATAGGCCTCTCTGTAACAGCTTTTAGAATGAGGTTAAAAACAATCAAAATCTAAACTCCTTCCACAAAATGACAAAGGGAATATCTATACCAAGATGTCATGTGCCTTTGCGTCCATGATACTAGCTAAACCAATTTCTGTTCCTGCATACCAATGCATAACACTTTTTATTGTACCTAATGGAATACATCATTTACTCCTCGTATATAATGCATATGTTATCTTTATTAATGTCACTGTAAATATAATTAACAATGCTTACATTTTTATTATTTTATTCTTTTAGACTTATATAACTACATATTTGTGTTGATTCTGCTGCAGATTTCTACCGTTTATTTACCTGTTTGTATTTTTCTGCTTTTCATTTATACTTTTTGTATATCTGTCATGATGGAAAAGAGTCAGTATATCTGTTCATCCAACAGGTAAACCAATTCTAAAATAAATAAAGAAACAAACAAACAAAAGGATACCTACTGGGTTGGTCACCGTCAGCATAAAGCTGTTTTATGATTTAATAATATGCATTTACCTATTTTGTCCAGCAGATGGAGACTGCACTCCACAATTTGGTTGACATCCAAAGCTTTTCAACCTACCACTATTAAACAATGCCTGCAACTATGTTTATGTATATATTATATTGTATCTTATTACATGACATTCTTCTTATTAATACATATGTATATATTTATTGTATCTTATTATATACAACCCTCTTCTTATTTATGTGCATGTATATTTTATATATATCGTATTATGTAACACTCTTTTTCACTTGGTGATGTCTACATAAGACATTACTATAAGTATACAGGAGGTGACTTTTGCACAATACCTTATTAAAATTTAAAGGAAGCATTCAGATGTTACATAACCTGAGAATACATTTTTGTTTCACTCATGCACAAGTGGTGCTTCCAACTCTGCTTTTTCCTTTTTGGAAGTAAACTATTAAGGATGAGGAAAGCAAGAATTAGTAAGACTAATTCTTCGCTGTGCACAGCTCTACTGTTTTCTTAGTACATTAGTAGACTATGCCTTTTTCTAGATATGTCAATTTTATTTCTTCATTACATTAATCAGTTTGTCACCATAGATAAACAATCCTTATTTGCCCTGTGTGATTTTTGTTACTTCTTATTTTAGTGACTCGTGATTTTGTTTTCATTTTATGACTAATTATGTTGAAAAAGTGTCTCAGGTGAAGAGGTGAATACTAGGTGAAACAGTCTCTTCCTCTTTTATGATTTGCTCTTTTTAAGAATAAGATCGTAAAGATATGTTAACTACCAGGTTTCAACCTACCAAGTTTTTTTTTAATCATAATATAATTCCCTGTATATAAAAACAAGTGTTTTATATGTAAAATAATGAAGTATATTTTTCAGTCCTGCCTAAACAAAATATATTCACACATATATAGCATAGAGTTTTTGAAAACCTGTTAAACTACATTCCTTCTTGGGGTTAGTCACTGTATTTTAAAATAAACATTTCTTAGCATCAGATATGCAAAGGTCAACCACATGTAAAAAGAGAAAAACAACACATTTTTCACTATATTTTGACATGCTGTGCAATCCAAGTAATTTGATTTTTTTCTAGTTTGTCACATGCACACTACCTAAATGGATTGATAGGGCTGATAAGAGTTTGTTTTCTCAGGCTTCTGTGTTCCATACTTCATATATACCCTAATAAAATATATCCCTGTAAGGTTATAACAAAGATGCAAAATATTTTGTTTCAGAGGGAATCATGGGGCCATGAGAACAGGGCCAGAGTTCAGTTATAACCGCCTCTTACTATCAAAGCAAAGCTCACTAGTATGGTCTGTGTAGAATTATTCCATTTCCCTTCCAAGCACGTTATTTAATTGTCTGTTCTGAACTGTCCATACACAATGCATTTGTCTTTGTTCTTGCAGACCCAGATTTGGCCGAAAAGGACAGAGAGGGTCCTTTACACTTCCAGATAATAAATAAAAGTTCCTATGTTCCTATCTCACCATTCATTTACAGTAGAAGCTCTGAGATCTCCCGCTTTCTTTGACAGCTTCTGTCAAGAGTTCACATTTATGCATTTAGTGACCTGGATACATTGAGATGCACTGAACTGAGCAACACCGGCACACCTAAGTGGTACCACATGGCAACAATAGGAAACAGTGGATATCCAAATGGTACTATGCAGTGCTTATGGGCAACTAGCTGTTCTCAAGTGTATGTAAATGACCTAGGCAGCAGGTATGCAAATAGATTAATTCATGCCATGCAACTATGCAGGTAAACTTAACTGTGCAGTGAAATTTATATAAAAGATGAGGCACAATCATGTGAGAATGGAAATCTTGAAAACAGACTGCTGTAGCTCAATAGAAAGCCGTGCCGAGTAGTAGCTAGGCTGTTTGATACCATGTCTTTCACTTCCTTTACAGAATGGCATCAAATGTCACAAAGTGCTAATCAGCCATATATTATTTGTGGTTGCACTGATATAATGTCCAGATATGTAGACACTTGTTGGGAGTCATAAAAGTGAAGAAAAGGGGTTTACAGGAATGTAGGAACAGGGGAAGAGCAAGCAGAGGGTCACATATAAGGATGATATATAGGAGTGTGCAAGAAGGCAGGAGGAGGAAAGTTTTGTTTAGGGATAAGGTGCCATTTTTTTTTTTTTTTTGCTTGTTTTGTTTTTGTAGGGAAATGGGAAGAGGGAGAAGAGTGTAAGAGAAAGCAGAGTTAGGTAGCAGCGCGGGCAAACTGAGCTGGAACAGCAGGATAGGGAGTCACTGGAGGAAGTGAGACAAACAGAGGGTAAATAAATGGTAACGGGTGGGGTGAACATAGCAAATGGTATGGGGCAACACAAATGGATATGACAGCACACATGGCTGGGGATAGGATTTGTTACAAACTCATGCAATATCATCCCTCTCCTGCCACAGAGGGGTATTACATGGACCAGGGTGGCTGGTAGTATGGGCCATTCCATTCCTTGCTTGGCCAAAGGTATTTGTGAAATGGCCAAGTGAATTTGCAGACCTTATATATGCCCATCAGTTTCTCCACCACAGTCTCCATCACCTTCTTTAGCTACTGATGGGCCACCTCAAGCCATGCAACTGGTCTACCTTCTGGTCAGTAGACAGCATCCCCAATCCTCCAATGAGGCACTGCCAGCCTCTTCACCATCAGTAACCTCAGGCACAGCATCAGTAGGAGTGATGCACAGTAGTGCAGTTGAGTTTCCTGTGGATCATATTTGTTGTCAGACATGCAGAAAAAAAGACAAAATGGGAAGGAAGCCATAAGAGACTATTCTAACAGTGGAGCAAAGATATGTCAGGTCTTCTGTGGGGCACCAACCATGGCTGGCCACAAGCTTCTTCTGTCTCCTGCAAATGGTGGTACAGATTGCATCGCATTGTACTCATACTGAAAGAGGAAGGGTACAACAGTAACTATAAAGTGAGATGCTAGAACAAATCATGCACTACCATAAATTTACTCATTAGCTGCATGACTGGCAGGAGAAGCATGCGCTCCTCACACACACACACACACACACACACACACACACACACACACACACACACACACACACACACACACAAAAAAAAAAATATATATATATATATATATATATATATATATATATAAGCTAGGTAAGCAATATAGTGCATAGGTGTACATGAAGGCACACCAGGTAAGGTGCAGTCATCATGTTATGACAGAGCATGATCCCCTACAGAAAACACAAAAAATGTAATAGGCACAGGTGGTTGGTGACTTCAAACAAAAGTGGGGGCTGTAGGAAGCAGCCAAATGGGTTGCAGCTTACTGCAACAGGGAGTAGCTAGTTGTAACAAGGTCAGGACTATATTACAGCTGCGCAAACACTGACCAAATACACATTAGTCCTGCAAAACCAGAATTACAACAACAAAACAGCAAGGCCAATCAATTCATCTGCAAACAGCCACCATGCAAATTACCCACCCCATCCCTCTCAACTTCCTAACACAAGAAATCTGGACAAAGCCTTAAATAATGGAGAGACAAAGACCTAAAAATAGGGACAGATTTTAAATATTGCTTTTATAAACTTACTTTGTTGTTAGAATAACAGTTTTTGTTAGCTTGCATTTTCTGAAGGACATGAAATCTGAAGGAGTTTCAGATGTGTGTCATTATTTAGTGGCTTCAATCCTCTGTTTTTTGCCAGAAAAACACAAATTTTAAGAGAAGCAGACTGAAATATAAGGCAAAAATCTGACCATTCTACAAAACTCTGGACTGTTGAGAGCCCACTTAAATTATCTGCATTGATCATTCCAAAACTGCAAGCTTTATTAGATTAAAAACGTAATTCCATACACAAACTGTCCCCAAACCCAATGCCTACCCCTCTAAAGTATCTGGATTGACCATGTCAGGATATTAGATTAAAAAAAAAAAAAAAAAAAAACAGTTCATCCACAAACAGTCTCCAAAACACACAGCCTACCTAGTAATTGAATAACCCTGCCAGGATATTAGAACAAAAAAAAAAAGAAAAGTACAAAAGAAAAAATCCACAAACAGCCTCCAAAACACACTGTTTAGTCTACCTACCAAACGTATCTGGTTGACCCTGCCAGGATAAAAAAGTGTAGACCATGTAGATTTTAACTACTAATTATTACCAGTCCTCCAAGTGTAGTTTCTTCTCTTTATTTTTATTCAGCTCAGCAGACAGTGCAACTTGACTGTAAAAGTACAGGAACTGGTCTGGGATGACTTGCAGCTGACTGAATTGCTTAACTGCAAGTTCCTTGACCTTCTAAGATGAAAATCAACAACAACTTGAAGTTCCTGTTAGTGCTAGTGTGCTGCACTCACAAATGCTAGGACATCTAGCGTGTTTTCTGTCTCTCAAGTTAAAAGTAAGCAGAAAGAGCTCTCTTGGCTTTCACATCCTCCTTGATGTTTCCTTTCTGGCTTATATCAGTCATGTACGCATAGAGGCTGATATCTTGTGACAGGCAGCTGACTGTAAATGCCCAGTTCCTTAGTAAATCCATGCAGTTAAACCTCAGGGAATTCATGGCATCTTTTTTGATGTACACATAGATTCTGGGCTGCTTTTAGAACTGTACTGATATTTTATTTTTATTTCTATTAGTGAGCTAGTAATTCTGCAGAACTCAAGCTGTGCACATGTTCGCTCAAGTTTCTTGGGTAGACAAATGTAGCTGCTACAAGCTGCTTCTTTTAAATCTTTTAAAATAAAATATTAAACTTATATTTTTAATTTTAAAAATATGAGAACAGTGTAACAAAAGTGCGTTTGTGGGGAGGAGGACTGCAGCCCAGTATCACGAGCCACCCCTGATAATAGGCATATCAAATGTAGTGCCATCAGTGTTGTGCTAGTTACATATAAAAGTAATCATTTACTGTTACTAGTTACTTTTCATTGAAAGTAATATATTACAATTACTTATTATTTTTCTAAAAAATAATATATTACTATTACTAGTTACTAAATAAAGTAACATAGTACTTTTACCAAGTATAGTTTATCAGTTATAATATTGAGATTTACTCAAACAAGTAAGCACAGGCACATAGGTGTATTATTAAAGTTGTACACAATATTACAATGATGATGAATAGCATTTAACAATTGAAAAACTCCAGCACACTAGTCTTTATAGCTGGGCAGCACAGTGGTGCAGCAGTCAGCATTATCACCTCACGGTAAGAGGTTCCCCAGATCGATTCTCAGCTGGGGTGCCTTCTGTCTAGAGTTTGCATGTCTTCCCTGTGTTTGTGTGAGTTTATTCCAGGTGCTCCTATTTCCTCCCACATTCCCAAGACATGCTGCAGGTGGATTGGACATTTTAAATTGGCCCTAGGTGTGAGTGTGTGCGTGTGTGTGCCTTCTGAGGAAGGTTGGGCGCCGAGCTGGCGACTTGATACCATAAAACTCCACTGCCACTTATTCTGCATGCTGATGATCTGCTGTGGTGTCCCATAATGGAAACAACCAAAAGGAGAAGAAGATGACTAGTGTTTACAGCTAGAAAGTCAGAAATAATAATTAAACCAAGCCATACACAGCCAGCAGCACAAGACCTAGAAAACCCTATCACAATTTGTCTATTTTCAGCAACTAAAAATCAAACCCCAAAAGAATTTTAAATAGAACATAAAAAATTGTCAAGACAAAACTTAGTTGATCATATATCCACCCAAAGAACCCTGCTTGGTGCAGTGGGTTGGGGCTTTGGGTGTTAAACCAATGAGTGGTGTGTTCAATTCTAATTGATGACAGTATGGAGAACCAATGTCATTTACTATATAGCAAGGTAAGGATATGATCTCTAGCAGGCTAGAATTGCCCCAGTGTTAGGGGGTGTTTTAGTGGGTGAGAGTCCCGCAGTACTAGGGCAGGGCCAGAGTCTGGTAATCATTAGGTCTTTGGCTAACAAAGTTCACAGATGACTGCAAACTAGGAGCCATAATCAAATCTCCTAACGATGTGGAGATCCTACAAAGGGCCTCACTGAGACAGATGCCTGGTGTCAAAGCCATGGCCTCAAGCTCAATGGCAAAAAGTGTATTGTCATCTCTTTTGGTAAAAATTCTGTACCCATGAACTACCACATAGGCAGTAGCTTACTAAACACCGAAAGTGTGATAAGAGACCTTGGGACACAGGTGGACAGTAGTCTCTCCTTTGATAATCACATCACCACAGTAGTCAGGAAATCCTTCTACATGGTACACCTCATCACAAAAGGTTTCTCATCCAGAAAAAAAGAGGTCATTGTTCCCCTCTACTCATTACTCATTAGACCCATTATAGAGTACAACGTCCCTTTTGGTATGTACCTCACAAGACATCTACAATAACTGGAAAGGCCACAGAAATACCTCACAAAGTGTATTACTGGCCTCAAACAGATGCCTTATGCAGACAGTCTCAAAAAACTCCAGCTTTACTCTGTCGCATATCGCCTACTCGGAGGCGATCTCTGCCTAACATACAAAGCTATGTCAAACCCAGAGCTGTTGGACATGCTCCACGTAAAGAAATCCCAATCCCTCCGAGCTACATGCTCTAGGGACCTAAACCTTGTCACCACAATTAACAGAACATGCTGGAGGGATAGATTCCTGTCCCAGAGACTTCCCATACTCTGGAACAGACTACCTATCTATATCAAACAAAGCTCCTCATTAGCACTCTTTAAGAAATATCTAGATGATTGGATGGGAAATAGGAAATTCACCCCAGGGATCACCTCTGTGGCTCTGCTCAACAGGGCACAGGAAAATAATTTTCTTGGATGGCAAAAGCCAGGGTACCTTTTGGCTAGGCTTATATAGGCAATAGGGCCAATAGCCTAGTACCTACCTATAAACCTATGAACCTCCCTGCAGTGCTAAAAAAATGAAGCAAATTATGCTCCAAACTAATTCTAATGATCTAGTAAGAAATTCATACCTCTCAACCTGGAGACATCAAACATCTGGACAAAGGCCCATGAAAAGTAAGTACAGCTGACTAAAAATCTGAACACTAATCAACATAAAATTTGCATTTCTAATAATGTAACTCCACCCACTCCAACAGAATTGTGGGATACCAACATTCAAATAATTTTGAAAATGTTCCCCAATTTAACATTAACTCTGAAAATATACATTCACATAGAAACACCAGTTAAAGTCCCTTTACAGCAATAACAAAATATCTTAAGGGAAGTAGTAGGTAATGGGTATGTAAAACACTTTGCATTCTACTTTCTGCCCTACCACACTTCTAGCATATACACACTGATGTCACATTAGCTGCACCTTTACAGAAATGCATTAAAGTAGCATACATCAGTAACTGTAACATATATAAAAGAACTATGCACTCTATTAATCTTAATATGAAACTAAAGTCTGTCATAATTATTGGTATAACAAGCCGCTGTTGTTGTCAATATGTGGGTATCAGGTCAATCTGATCAATGGAAAAAATAAATCTGATTCAGAAACCTTCTGCTCTTGTAGTTATGTAAATACCAATGTGCATTAGTAGGTTCTGTAAACAAATCTGGTAGCTGCTGATGCTGGGCACTGACTCATACTTCTAACTGTTGTCAAAAGTCAGGGCACCAGTGAATTGATAATCCTCTATACTGTCTGTGAGTATATATAGTATGATGTATGTGTTTGTGTGTGTGTGTGTGTGTGTGTGTGTGTGTGTGTGTGTGTGTGTGTGTGTGTGTGTGTGTGTGTGTGTATATGTGTGTGTGTGTGTGTGTCCTCTTATAGATTAGCACTGTACTCATGATTTGTTTGTCTACCTTGCACCCACTGCTTGCTATGAGGTAGCTCCTGCTCCCTCACAACACTGAGTTGGTTAAATTAAATATCAGAGAATGACTGAATAAAACAGTTAAGTAACATTTCTGGAATGCAAAAAATAACCAAATTGTAAAGCAGTAGTGTTGTATTCATTATATATGTAGAAGCTGTAGCAGTATTGTTCTTTAAGAGTACAGCAATGCGTGCTTAAAATACCATGTTAAAAATATTGTAAAAGTTTAACAGTGAAATGTGATGCACTGTTAAATGTCTTGTTTTATTAAATAGCACAA
Source organism: Protopterus annectens (assembly GCF_019279795.1). NCBI lineage: Eukaryota > Metazoa > Chordata > Ceratodontiformes > Protopteridae > Protopterus > Protopterus annectens. Next base: position 1,173,103,352 of record NC_056728.1, on the reverse strand, counting down.
ATAATACCACATATATGTAGTGAAACAGCTGTGATCAACACTGAAACATGTGATGGCAAACACTTGTTTGATAAGATATGTATACCAGAATCAAGAGTGTGGTATTTTGGGGAATTACATTTATTCTGTGGTACAGTTATCTCAGACTTACTATACTTAAGTAGCATGGGTGTGGAAGAGGCTTTTGCTGTTTGTAGCATTCCTCTTTGATAACTGCTTCACTTAGTGTTTAATGCAACTTCAAAACAACACAAAATAACAGTTTTTCATTTAAAACATAAATTAGTGCTTTCTAAATTCTACAGTACCATACCTCTCAACCTCTTAGCACAAGAAATCTGGTCAAAGAGTAGCATAATTGGAGGACAAAAGGCCCAAAAATAGGAATCAAATTTAAAATATTGCTCTTATAAACTTAGAAAGCTGATAGAATAATATGATTTGTGTTAGTATGCATTTTATGAAGGATATTGCCAATTATTCCTGATTCTGCCTTCTGTCAAGTTGTCTGAAACTCATATTTATGTTATTGTTGAGTAAATCCGGTCCTCTGTGATTTACCAGAAAACCACAACTTTTAAGAAAAAGAGACCAAAACTATGAGGTATGAGGCTGAATCTGGGCAGTTGAGAGGTATGTTTTACACACACACACACACACACACACACACACACACACACACACACACACACACACCTTCTCTCTTCTCTTTCACACACACACACACACACACACACACACACACACACACACACACACACACACACACACACACACACACACACACATCTACCTTTTCTCTGCTTTCACACAGACACACACTCACACACTCATACACACATCTACTTTCTGACACAGTAACACACACACTATCTGTCATACGAGCGGCTAGTTTAAATTACATAGGCGCACACACACACACACACACACACACACACACACACACACACACACACACACACACACACACACACACACACTGTCTCTGTCATACAGAAAAATGGACCACCAGTTTAACTAGCACACATACTCATACACTCGTACACTCATACACTCACTCACCTTGACATGGCTAGTTTAAATTCTGCATTAAGTGCGGATTAAGTTTACATCCATAGCACGCATTAGTAGTCACACTAGAGTTCAAGTTGCTGCCTTTCAGTCCTAACGCAGATATTAAATACTGTATTTTGTGGCGTCCGCTTTTACTTTTTATTAATGTTGTGACTTAAGATACCTAGTATTTACAAACTTTAATTATGGCACGTACACTTGTAGAGGACAGCTAAAATATTTTCCCATTCTACTCATGGACTTACTGACTTGCAGCTGCTCTATTATGACCAGGAGAGAATGCGTGGATCTGTTAGTCTGTAAAACCTGTATGAGCTGCACTTATGTTATTTTAATGCAACACCACGCTTGTTCAGAATTCTATGGTTACATCATTCAAGTACATCTCTAATTATTATCATTATTGGTTGACTGCAGTGTATTACTGTTTCTTAAAAATGTTTTAATTCTTGATATACTACAGAAAATGCACACTAACGCAAAACATGTCATTCTAACACTGTTCTAAGTTTATAAATGCCATATTGAAAATTTGTTCCTTATTTCAGACCATTGCCCCTCTCCACACATTATGTTTGGCTAATGGCTATGTTTAAAATTTTTTGTACTGAGATGCTGAGTGGTATACAAGTTCTGCTGGCTCCTGGCTCTTAAACTGCATTTCTTTAGATCCAGGAAACATCTGAAACACAAACTCACTAACATGACATCTACCTTACAAATAGTAGAATAATATGCGATCGTACCTACCAATTATTCCTGATTCTGCCTTCGTTTTTTGCTCTGCCTCTGACAAATGCTTGATTTTCTGTCAAATTGTTGAGGATTTCAACAACTTAGTATATCTTATTGTTCAAAATGCATACTGACACAAAATCTGTAAGTGAATTATAATAACAGATGCCTAAATCTGAATCCTTATACTCCTCCTCCGGCATTGTCTACATGTGGGTCATGAAATCAATGACATCAGCAATTGTTCCTGTAGTCAGTAAGGAGTAGCAAATGGTCCCCCTTAAAGGAGAAGACGCTGCCATCACGGGGTGTTTTTTTTTTAAACTGAAGCCTCTTAAAAGTGGGATGGTTCCTGCTCCCTTGTCTGCATACTGAAATCAGGATTTAATGGGGCCAATTGGGAATTTGTGGCACCCCATTATTTTGAGCCCAAAACCCAGAAATGCCAAGAAATTTGGTACAGTTGAGAAGTATGTTATGAATGCTATGTGCTATTAGGTGTGCAAACACTATTTTGTAACTTTTTATCAAAATTGCCTTTTTAAAGTTTCTGTTACTTCCTGATATCTGATTACTATCCATATTATCCAGGCCCCCCGGAAGTTCTTTATTGCACTTTGGGGGGGTGATATCGCCTACATAGAGAACCACTGGTTTAAGCAAAAGTAACTCACATTTAAGTTACTAGTTACTAAAAAAAATACATATTACTATTTCTGTACTGGTTATATTACTAGCTGCTAGAAATTGTAATATTTCACAGTAATATATTACATATTGTAATATATTAACTAGCTATATTACTAGTCACTAGAAATTGTAACATATTACAGTAATATATTACATATTGTAATATATTAACTAGCTATATTGCCAGTTACTAGAAATTGTAACATATTACAGTAATATATTACATATTGTAATATATTAACTAGTTATATTACTAGTTACTACAAATTGTAACATTTTACAGTAATATATTACATATTGTAATATAGTAACTAGCTATATTGCTAGTTACTAGAAATTGTAACATTTTACAGTAATATATTACATATTGTAGTATATTAACTAGCTATATTGCTAGTTACTAGAACGTGTAACATATTACAGTAATATATTACATACTGTAATATATTAACTAGCTATATTACTAGTTACTAGAAATTGTAACATTTTACAGTAATATATTACATATTGTAATATATTAACTAGCTATATTACTAGTTACTAGAAATTGTAACATTTTACAGTAATATATTACATATTGTAGTATATTAACTAGCTATATTACTAGTTACTAGAAATTGTAACATTTTACAGTAATATATTACATATTGTAGTATATTAACTAGCTATATTGCTAGTTACTAGAGTGTAACATATTACAGTAATATATTACATACTGTAATATATTAACTAGCTATATTACTAGTTACTAGAAATTGTAACATTTTACAGTAATATATTACATATTGTAATATATTAACTAGCTATATTACTAGTTACTAGAAATTGGAACATTTTACAGTAATATATTACATATTGTAGTATATTAACTAGCTATATTACTAGTTACTAGAAATTGTAACATTTTACAGTAATATTACATATTGTAGTATATTAACTAGCTATATTGCTAGTTACTAGAAAGTGTAACATATTACAGTAATATATTACATACTGTAATATATTAACTAGCTATATTACTAGTTACTAGAAATTGTAACATTTTACAGTAATATATTACATATTGTAATATATTAACTAGCTATATTACTAGTTACTAGAAATTGTAACATTTTACAGCAATATATTACATATTGTAGTATATTAACTAGCTATATTGCTAGTTACTAGAAAGTGTAACATATTACAGCAATATATTACATATTGTAATATATTAACTAGCTATATTACTAGTTACTAGAAATTGTAACATTTTACAGTAATATATTACATATTGTAGTATATTAACTAGCTATATTACTAGTTACTAGAAATTGTAACATTTTACAGTAATATATTACATATTGTAGTATATTAACTAGCTATATTGTTAGTTACTAGAAAGTGTAACATATTACAGTAATATATTACATACTGTAATATATTAACTAGCTATATTACTAGTTACTAGAAATTGTAACATTTTACAGTAATATATTACATACTGTAATATATTAACTAGCTATATTACTAGTTACTAGAAATTGTAACATTTTACAGTAATATATTACATATTGTAGTATATTAACTAGCTATATTACTAGTTACTAGAAATTGTAACATTTTACAGTAATATATTACATATTGTAGTATATTAACTAGCTATATTACTAGTTACTAGAAATTGTAACATTTTACAGTAATATATTACATATTGTAATATATTAACTAGCTATATTACTAGTTACTAGAAATTGTAACATTTTACAGTAATATATTACATATTGTAGTATATTAACTAGCTATATTGCTAGTTACTAGAAAGTGTAACATATTACAGTAATATATTACATACTGTAATATATTAACTAGCTATATTACTAGTTACTAGAAATTGTAACATTTTACAGTAATATATTACATATTGTAATATATTAACTAGCTATATTACTAGTTACTAGAAATTGTAACATTTTACAGTAATATATTACATATTGTAGTATATTAACTAGCTATATTGCTAGTTACTAGAAAGTGTAACATATTACAGTAATATATTACATACTGTAATATATTAACTAGCTATATTACTAGTTACTAGAAATTGTAACATTTTACAGTAATATATTACATATTTTAATATATTAACTAGCTATATTACTAGTTACTAGAAATTGTAACATTTTATAGTAATATATTACATATTGTAGTATGTTAACTAGCTATATTGCTAGTTACTAGAAAGTGTAACATATTACAGTAATATATTACATACTGTAATATATTAACTAGCTATATTACTAGTTACTAGAAATTGTAACATTTTACAGTAATATATTACATATTGTAATATATTAACTAGCTTTATTACTAGTCACTAGAAATTGTAACATATTACAGTAATATATTACATATTGTAATATATTAACTAGCTATATTACCAGTCACTACAAATTGTAACATATTACAGTAATATATTACATATTGTAATATATTAACTAGTTATATTACTAGTTACTACAAATTGTAACATTTTACAGTAATATATTACATATAATATATTAACTAGCTATATTACTAGTTACTAGAAATTGTAACATTTTACAGTAATATATTACATATTGTAGTATATTACTCCCATCACTTATCACCAGGTTTACCTGTCATGAACATTCCCCACAGTAGCACTTCTAATTCCAAGTATGAGCATGATAATTAAATGCAAGTAGCAATAACAATCCTAAACCTACAACAGGATAGCAAAGAAAACATGGCACTTAAAACACCAGTCTTGAACTAGGAAAGTCCAAAACAACAGCAAGCTGAGTACTAGCCATTCACTCAAGGAACCACTTGAGCAACAAATATTTTTAGTGCATTTGTCTTTATTTAAAATACTTCTTCAAATAATGAAAAAGCACAATATAATTTAAATATTTTACAGTCAAATTACTAACATGGGTGGAGACGCAGATTAGCAGGTTTATTGTTTTAATATATTTGATGTTTAACATATCATTCAGTTTTGGATGTAAGTTTGCTCCTGGTATTAGCTGCCAGCACAACTCTTTTACTTCTAGAAGATTGTTTATATCACCCTTGAAATTCCAACATTCTGTGTAGTATAACATTCTTGGCATTCTCACAATCCAAAGAGTATTTATAAACAACCTTTTTATCCATTTTATAGCTTGAAGATGTTCATAATCATGCTGTGAAAATTTCCTTATAAGTTTGCCTACATAAAATGCAACAGAGTGTTCCCAGCTGACTAAATAAATTATCCCTGATCAGTGCAGTTAAGATGTCCCTTTGCTATTATTGATATATCTTTCATTTTGCTATCACATATGGACTATCTGTCATGAGTTTACACAATTAATAAAGCTCACATGGAAATTTCTGTAAACATCTTTTGTTTTCTTTAGTATCTCTACACCCATTTACGGTAGCATTTGTCAGAGTTGTTAGTGTAATCCAAAGTGAAAGTCCTACATATAATAAGTTCATTTGTAATGTGTCTTTGTAGTTTTACTTAGCTAACAAAGCATTCTATCATATTTGAGTCATCCACATGGTCAAACAAATGTTGAAACATCTCTAGTTTTTCTAGTAAAACTTTATCTCCTGATGTCAACTTAGAAATAAGAATGGCCTGGTTCTTAATAATGTAATTCAAGTGTGTGATGGGGTGGTAACTTTTTCTATGGAAGTATAGTTTTGAAAATGAAGATGTCCTGTTTATATTTGATTCTAACGTTCCTTTCTTTGTGCTATGAGTGATAAAAATTTCAAGAAAGGTCATAGTTTCCTGTGACCACTGACAAGTAAACTTCAAATAGTGGGAATATTCAAGTACTAAATGAAATTTTCTAGTGTTTGAACATCACCCAATCAAAGAATAAACTAGTCATCTGTGTAGTGCAGATATAAACAAACGTTCACAGTAGACGCTAAATTTGCAAATATGGATGCCACAGCTGACTACCTCACTTTTTGACCTAGATTGAATATGTGTTTCTTGATACCTGTTATTAAAGATAAAAAAGTTGTATCTAAGATACATCAAGTACTTCTGAAATGGCAGCTCAACCTTTATGACATTTTCAAAAATGACAGTCTATAAATAATCCTAACAGAATCCACATCTTCCTGCTGTGGAATAATTTTATATGGATCACTAATATCAAGGGTAATAAAGTAGTAAGTTTAATCTAAATCCGCAGTACTTTGTATTTCAAGCAGATAACATAGAGTTCCTCAAATATGATTGACTCAGTATTATTAAGTCATTTGGCATTCCTTGAAGGAAGATAGCTAAAGATTCTTCTCTGGTACTTTTTGGTCTAAATAGAGGTTCACTGATAGATTTGTGAATTCTTAGTATCTCGAAACTTGGCAGCACACTATTTGATACTGTCAAAATATTAAATAAATACTTTAAAATTCTGTTTGTGTTTAACAAGTCAAAGAAATCACAGTTAATTCTAACAGAAATGAAAGCAAATAAAGGTGGGATCTGGTCATCGTGGACCCCAGTAGATATATTACTTCCATTAAGGCAGTACTGAATGGCCATGTTTTCTATAGAGACGGTTCTGTCTACAGCATCAATAATGCTGATAAAAGAATGGATTTACTTAACTGTGAATTGAACAATGTGATGTCAGACCGAAAACACTGGTGTTCTCCCTAAAGTCCATGCATCCTGGTAACTGTCACCACACACACACACACACACACACACACACACACACACACACACACACATACAACCAAGCATCCACAAGCAAGTCTGCACACATGTGCTCAGCCTCAAGAAAATACTCACCTACACACCTACATTTACATATCAAAACACATACAGACATGTGGGCACAGACACAGACACACACACACACACACACACACACACACACACACACACACACACACACACACACACACACACACGCACACACACACACAGATACACACACACGCACACAAGCACACACACACACACACACACACACACACACACACACACACACACACACACAAAACCAAGCATCCACAAGCAAGTCTGCACACATGTGCTCAGACTCAAGAAAATACTCACCCACATTTAGATATCAACACACACAGAAACACACACACACACACACACACACACACACACACACACACACACACACACACACACACACACACACACACACACACACACACACACACAAAACCAAGCATCCACAAGCAAGTCTGCACACATGTGCTCAGACTCAAGAAAATACTCACCCACATTTAGATATCAACACACATAGAAACACACACACACACACACACACACACACACACACACACACACACACACACACATTCAGTTGGCTTCATGCTCCCTACAGATACACACACATATGCTTGCAGACAGGTATGTGTGCATGTCTGTAGGGAAAATTAAGGCAACAAACATGCACACATACATGCACACATGACCACACATATAGATACACAGACATATAAACAGTCCCACTGCTCCACTGTGCCTGACTCAACTGTGGCTACTCCTATAGAAATGAATAGATGAATGCCATCAAAAGAACATATTCTCTTTTTATCAAGTTAATTAGGTGTACCATCCATTTCTGGGGAGGTCAGCACATGGCTACTCAGTATTAGCCACTTCCCTGCACTGTGCATTAGTATGTGGCTTTGCAGCAAGACTGCTATCTGTGCTATGGCCCCTGTCAGGTGAAAGCCATAGTAGGGAACCAACCTCTGTAAAGGAAAGACTTAATATGATACATTAAACTTCTAAATTAAGGCTTACACATTGATGTAAGTCTTTCTGGATAACAGGAAATGTGGATTTGTGTGAAGTAAGTTGCACACTTTATTGTGTGTTTCTGTGAAACAAACTTGAAATACATACTTTGACCATGATGGTGATGATGATGATTAGATTTAACTGTGATTAGAATCTGAGCTGTACAAGGTCAACAGAGAGCTATAATTGCTGGGTGTTGGGAGTTGCCTTTGGATGCCAGTGACGTACCTCTCTATCATTTGCTGAGGTTTAGAAAATCATTTTTCTGACTTTCAGAACTAATATGTATTTGTGTGAACTAAGCTATTAATTCACTGTGGTTAGTTTTTATTACAATTAGATATCTGAAGTGTACATGATCGATAAAGTGGCTGAAATTGATGGTTATGGAGGTCACCTGTGGATAGAAAATAACTTACCCCTGTTTATCATTGCTATACAAATATACAAATCACCCCATTAGCTTGACAAGTCTGATCTGTAAAGCCATGGAGCATATTATTATGAATCTCATAAACAAGGACATGGGCAATCTCCAAACACTCAACCCCACTCAGTTTAGATTCATCAGTGGCAGATCTTGCCAGTTGAACCTGGTTGACTACCTTGAGACTGTCACCAAGACCCTGGATAAGGGAAAGTCAGTACATACAGCTTACCTTGGCTTGGCCAAGGCCTTTGACACAAACCTCCACTCAGGCATCATCGAAAAGCTAACACAGCTTGGTGTAAATCCCTATCTCATCATGTGAGTGGCCAAATGGCTCACTGACAGGCCCCTCAAAGTCAAAATAGGCATCTCCACCTTCAATAGCAGACATGTCACTAGTGGAGTTCCCCAGGGATTTGTCCTGGGATGCCTATTGTTTGGTATCTATTTCTCAGAGATCCAGACAAAGACAAAAGGCTTGTGGCTGACCAAGTTTTCAGATGACTGTAAGTTGGGTGCTGTCACTGACTCCCAAAATGATGTTAACATACTGCAAGAGGGTCTCACAGCAACTAATGACTGCTGCCAAAGTCATGGCCTCAAGCTAAATGCAAGAAAATGTATCATCACATAATTTGGCAAAAACACGATACCTATTGATTACCACATCAACAGCAACCCCATAAGCATACAACCTGTGGTGAGAGACCTAAGCATTCAGGTTGATAACAACCTCACATTTGGCCATCATGTAGTAGCAGTGGTTAGAAAAGCCTTTTACTTGGTTTATCTCATAAGTACAGAGATTGTATCCAGAAAAAAGGAGGTTATTACCTCTCTGTACTTCTACCTCATTAGACCAATAATTGAGTATAACGCCCCATTTGGGAGGTACCTCTCCAAACATCTACAGTACACCAACTGGAAATGCCACTGAAATAATTCAGAAAGAGAATTCATGGTATCCAACACCTGTCTTATGCTGACAGGCTCAAATCACTATCACTCTACTCGGTATCATACAGATTGCTCAGGGGTGATCTGTGTCTAGCCTACAAGGCAATCTTGGACCCTGCCCTACTAGAGATGCTCCATGTCCATAAGACTAACTCATCACACACTACCTGCTCAAAAGGCCTGAATCTAATATGCAACATCAACAAAACCTGCTGGAGAGATAGGTTTGTCTCCCAGAGGTTGCCCCATCTCTGGAATAGACTTCCCATACACTTCAAACAGAGCACCTTGCTGACCCTCTTCAATTGCAACCTTGGGGTTCCACCTGTGTCCCTCACTGACAGGGGTGACAGGTGCAGACTGAGGTTTCTTTTTGGGGATAAACTCTTGGCTAGGCTTAGAAGGGCCCCAGGGCTATTAGCCTCGTAACCTCTTAGTGATAATCTAGTTTGGCATGAGCAATTTCATCATTATTTATTTATTTTTTCTTACAACATATTGTATTTACTGGTATTGGTGTAACCATATCACTTCTACAGTTTATGGTTGTATGCCTGTGTGTGAATGAGGGAGGTATTGCAGTATATTTAAGAGTATTAATTTCATTACAACACAAAACCACAGATACCAACTACAGGTGTAGAATAACAATGAACTGCTCATCATAGGCAATATACAAAGTAAGTGGGTAACTTTGATGGTTTGGTTAGGATTTGTGTAATGGCACAGCAAGTAGCCCTCTTACAGCTTTTGATTCTATAGGTCAGTTATTGGCTGTGTATCCTTCTGGGCAGATTCTACATATGCTTCTTATCTTCTGTGTGTCCAAGTAGTCTGACTTTTATAAACACCCCACAGATATGCCATAAGTGAATTAACATCTCTCCAATTTGCCTATAAGCAAGCATACAGTGTTTTACCATTTGATGCAAGGTATAGTGTCAGTACATGTGTGTGTGTGTGTGTGTGTGTGTGTGTGTGTGTGTGTGTGTGTGTGTGTGTGCGTGTGTGTGTGTGTGTGTGTGTGTGTGTGTGTGTGTGTGCGTGTGTGTGTGTGTGTGTGTGTGTGTGTGTGTGTGTGTGTGTGTGTGTGTGTGTGTGTGTGTGTGTGTGTGTGTGCGTGTGTGTGTGTGTGTGTGTGTGTGTGTGTGTGTGTGTGTGTGTGTGTGTGTGTGAGTAAATAATATCACAGATCTTTATGTGTGGAAACATACAGTACTGGCAGGGGCATATATACCTTTTCTGGGTATCAGTAAATATGTCATTATCTTTCAAAAATAAAGCATAAAATGCATCACAGAGGCTCTAGGCCATCACAGCTACTGGGAGTCTGGTGGTTCCAAATCGCAGATTTTGACACAGGCATTATAGAAGCCTTTGTCTTAGACTCCTCTTAACATACAATTATTTCTACTCAGAAGTGTGCACATTTGGTTGCTATAGCTTGTGTGTGAGTTGGAGAGAGTGTGGTCATTGAGTTTCTAACTTTCCTCACAATCAGACCTTAGAAGGAGGGACAGAAGGCTGTCATCATTTGTGTGAGGGGCTGAGGAACTGTGTTCATTAATTCATTTTCTTCACCCTTTAACTTCAGAGATGTGTACAGAAGGCCACGACAGCTTCTGTGGGGAATGAAGACAATGTTGTTATTATTTCTTTAAATTTCCTCACAATCATATCTCATAGATATGCACAAAAGTCCAATGTATCTTGTCTACGGTCAGTGTATTCCCTAGAAGCAATAAGTTGGAATACATTACATATTACTGCAATTTTTTTTTCATCTTCCTCACAACCAGACATCAGGTGTCTTTACATGTGGTTAATCTAGGAATAAGGTAAGAAGACATACTCTATATATATGTCTGACAACAGCAAGCTGAAATATGCTACTGTGTTCTGTTTGTTCTTTCACTTTTGTCTCAGTCTTACATCACAGAGATACAAAAAAGATGGCTACCATTTGGGGATAGGAGTAAGGAGGCTTGCTATGTATATGTATGGCTGCAGCAAGTCATAGTATATCACTACAGCCATTTATTTCTTCACTTTTGTTCCAGTCTAAACTAGAGGGATACAAAGAAGATGACTATCTTTGTTTTGGGGGTACGGAGGCAGGCACTATTCCAAGATATTGTTTATGTGTCCTCACAAGTATTTGTCTTCTCTATGTATTGAGAAATACTATTTTGTCAGCTTTGAACATTAAGCCCTGGACACAACTTATTTTTTTTTCGTTGAAAGAAAAATATGAATACATTTCCTTTCTTTAGTCATGCCTTTTGTTCAGTCTGTCATTAGATTAAAAGGTTGGAAAAAGCTATAAAATGCACATCAGAGCATCTAAACCCCCCATGGTATCCTGGCTTATAGGTTCATAGGTTCATAGGTTCATACTAGGCTATCTGCCCTAGGCCATTTATAAGCCTAGCCAGAGTGTGTGTGGCTTTCACCACCCCTTAGGATGAGAATACTATACCCATTAGTTTGCTGTGCCTCTGTCCAGCAGTGACACAGAGATGATTCCCGGGGTAAACCTACGATCTCCCATCCACTCGTCAAGATTTCTCTTGAACAAAGTCAGTGAGGGGCTCTGCCTCACATGGACTGGGATTCTGTTCCATAGTGTAGGGAGTCTCTGGGTGATGAATCTGTCCCTCCAGCACGTCCTATTTACATCCGTGTTGAGGTTTAAGTCTCTTGCTCTAGTGGCTCTGGTGGATTTGGATTTTTCTAGGTGGAGCATGTCCATTAATTCCGGGTTGGACATGGCCTTGTATGTCAGGCACAGATCACCTCTGAGCAGACGGTATGCGACTAAATAGAGCTGGAGTTTCTTCAGTCGGGCAGCATATGACATATGTTTGAGCCCCTTTATCCTTTTGGTGAGGAACTTTTGGGGTCTTTCCAACTGCTGCAGGTGTCGGGTAAGGTACATTCCGAATGGGGCGTTGTACTCAATCATTGGTCTGATAAGTGAAGAGTACAGGGGAACAATGACCTCTCCTGATCTGGATGTGAATCCCTTCATGATCAGGTGGGCAATGTAGAAGGTCTTCCTAACCACTTTGGCAATGTGAGTGTCAAAAGAGAGGTTACTGTCAACTTGGGTCCCCAGGTCCCTGATAACTTCTTCCATGTTTAATGGATTACCACCTATGTGGTAATTAGGGGTTACCTTGTTTTTCCCAAAGGGTATGACTATACATTTTTTGGCATTTAGCTTAAGGCCATGGCTCTGGCACCAGTTATCCATTTCTATGAGACCTCTCTGGAGGATGTCTGTGTCTGACGGAGTGTCAATTATGGTGCCCAGTTTGCAGTCATCTGCAAATTTTGTCAGCCACAATCCCCCTATGTTTGCCTGCACTTCAGAAAAATAAATGCCGAACAAGAGGGGGCCCAGGACTGAGCCCTGAGGGACACCACTTGTGACCGGCTTAGAGTCTGACATGGCACCAGCAACTCTAACCCTGTGGGTTCTGTCCTTGAGCCAGTTTGCAACCCATCTTGTGACATATGGGTTTACATCTAAGCTGGTGAGCTTTTCTATGATGCCCGAGTGGGGTATTGTGTCGAACGCTTTTGCTAGGTCAAGGTAGGCTGTGTGAACTGCCTTACCCTCATCAATGGCCTTAGTGACTGTTTTGAAAAAGTCGACTAAGTTCAAGAGGCAGGATCTTCCCTTGACAAAGCCAAATTGGGTAGGATCCAGTGTCTGTAGGTCCCCAATGTCTTTATTTATGAGTTCCATTATGATCCTCTCCATAGCCTTGCAGACAAGGCTCGTCAAGCTTATGGGGCGGTAATTTCCAGGGTCCGTAGAAGCACCGCCTTTGTGGAGTGGGACCACAGTTGTCGTACGCCATTCTTTGGGTACGTATCCTGTAGTAAGGCTAAGATTAAACAGCAGCCTTATGTGTGGGTTTAGTTCCTCATTGAGTTCGTGTAGCACAAAGCCGGGGACACTGTCCAGTCCCATTGATGCTGTGTTTTTTGCTTTAGAGAGAGCAGCTCTCACCTGGGCATCTGAGATGTTTGGGAGGCTAGACTCTGGTGGGATAGATATTTCTCCTTTTGGGGGGGAGGGAGGGGAGAAATTTGCACTGAACCTGTCTGCCAGTATGTTGGCAATGTCTGTGGGTTCAGTGATTTTTGTATCATTTTGGACTAATTCTGAGCATATCTGGGAGTTTCCACCCAGGTTTTTAACATAGCTAAAGAAGGCCTTGTGATTGTCTTTTGTGTCTTTAGCGATTTTTCTCTCAAAGTTGGCCTTGGATGATTTTATGAGTGATCGTAGTTTTTTGCTAGTATTGATCAGAGATGCCTTCCCTTTTAGGGATTTTGCTCTGTCATGTAGTAGCTTTCTCCTCTTGTTGTAGAATTTGTTTATGGCTGGGGTCCACCAGACCGGGCGCCTGCCTTTGGTGGAAAGGGTCTTGATTTTATTAGGGATTGCTTGATCCATACATTCCTGGAGGTGCTCGTAGAAGGCATTTGTAAGGGTTTCAGCAGCGTGGGTTGTGGTTTCCACTGGCTCGGTGGCCTTGAATGATACCACTCCAGTCTTAAGAAGTGGGATGTTTGCTTTTGAGAAGTTCTTCACTGTGGTCTTTTTTGCTGGGGTTGGGGGCGGGATGTGGATCTCCAGTGAGATTAATTTATGGTCTGATCTCACCAATGAGGGATATACTTCCGGTGTGGAGCATTTTGTCCCCATGTTTGTGATGATCAGGTCTAGTATATTTTCTCCTCTTGTGGGAATGGTGACTAGTTGTTCCATAGCATTTGAGTTTATGAACTCCAGGAACCTTTGGGCTAGGGTGTTGGGGCTTGAGTAATGTTCCCAGTCTATGTTTGGGGAGTTGAAGTCACCCAATATGATGGTGTTTGGAGAGACATTCATACTCTCCAGTGTCTTCAGGAAGGCTGTGTGGGTTTCCTGAGTTTGAGAGGGTGGTCTGTAGCATGCTACAAACTGTAGGGCAGTTTTACCTATGGTTAATTGCACCTGGATGGTCTCCGATGCTTCGTGCATTGCCACTAACCTGGAGGTGTGGGTATCCTTTATGAATATGGATACTCCCCCTCCTTTTGTGGTTCGGTCCGGATTTTGGGACCGGAACACATGATATGAGGTATAACCTGATAGTGCTGGGGTGGTCTCAGGAGCCTTGAACCAGGTTTCAGTCACAGCACAGACATCGATGTTCTCCATACTGAGGAGGGCTTCGAGGGCATGCATCTTGAGGTTTAGACTTCTGGCATTGAGCAGTATTACCCTTAGTTTTTTTCCATTTTTATTTTCTAGGGTGGTAGGTTTATCATTTGAGCCTTGCCTAAAAAAGGCACTATGGGGGTGGCAAGAGCCTTTGCCAATATCCGGAAGCCCAGGGGTGACAGATGCAAGCCGTCCCTTGCGAAGCAGTGTGGCTTGTCAAGCATGTCATCCCAGGCAGACAGACATTGGATCCCCTTAGAATGACACCAGTAATTAAGCCAATTATTAAAGCTGATCATTTTGTCTTTGTATTGTGGCATCATTCTTGGTGAGGGTAGGATACTGCTCAGGGTCAGGGTCATACCGGCCTGGGTTACATAATCTGAGAGCTCCTCTATGTCTCTTTTCATGTAGTCCAGGGAGGTACATCTCAGGTCATTCACACCGACATGGACAATGAGTCAAATGAGACAATACTTGTACTTGCTGTGGAGTGACCTGAGTGCTTGTGTTATGTGGCAGATTCTAGCGCCCGACAGGCAGCTTACTGTGATCTTTTCTTTGTTCAGTCTGGTGAGTGGGACGTCAGTGTGTCTGACTATGGAGTCACCTATAACAAGTGTGTCTGACATTGTGTTTGGCCTTAAGGGCTGTGACTGTTTAGCACACTGACTTTGAGAACAATGTGTTGCATGTCATATGTCTTGAGGTGGCAGTTGCTTGGGTGTCTGCTTTGGAGGCCTCTGTAGTTTTGATAGATTTTTGATCAGTGCCTCCGAGTATGTCTTTGTGTGTTTATGTGTTTGTTTTGCAGTTGTGATAGTTCTATGTGAAACTGGGTTTATGGTGTGCGAGGTTTCCTTCTCCTCCTGTCTGGTCTTGCCAGTCCTGAGTTGAGAGAGCTCAGCCTCCAGTTTGGCTATATAGTTGCATCTCTCACATGTATTTGTGTTTTGTGGGAGAAGGAGTGGGTTGTCTGTGTACATGAGGCAGTTGTAACATTGCTTCAAGATGCCCAGATTCACCAGCTGAACAGGAGAGGACGCTAGCAACTGACCCTTCGACATGCTAGAAAAAGTGAAAAAGTTTGCTGTGTAACTGAGTCAGAAGGGACCTATAGGGAAATTGGTGCTTAAGGGGATTCTAGGCTAATGTAGTACTTTGTTTAGTATATAAGTACTTTACCTATATAAAAATGCTTTAGGAGCAAGTGCTGAGCTTTTGAGATAGAGAATAGACTGTTTAGATTGCAAGTAGAGAAGTTCTAAGGGAAAAATTGAAGAGCAGACTTTACGGAGCCAGAAATAGTTTAACCGGAGTATTATTATTTCCCCTGTCATTGTTATAGTACAGCTTTTAGATGTAGGAAAAAGCTGAAGAGTAAGACAGAGGGCCAGAATGTATAATAATAATAATAATCATCATATTAATAAAAATGATATTAATAATAATCATCATCATACAAATAATATTAGTAATAATAATAATGATAATAATAATAATAATGATATTAATAATAATCATCATCATACAAATAATATTAGTAATAATAATAATAATAATAATGATATTAATAATCATCATCATCATACAAATAATATTAGTAATAATAATAATGATAATAATAATAATAATAATAATAATAATAATGATATTAATAATAATCATCATCATCATACAAATAATATTAGTAATAATAATAATGATAATAATAATAATAATGATATTAATAATCATCATCATACAAATAATATTAGTAATAATAATAATAATAATAATGATATTAATAATAATCATCATCATACAAATAATATTAGTAATAATAATGATAATAATAATAATAATAATAATAATAATAATAATGATATTAATAATAATCATCATCATACAAATAATATTAGTAATAATAATAATGATAATAATAATAATAATCATCATACAAATATTAGTAATAATAATAATGATAATAATAATGATATTAATAATAATCATCATCATACAAATAATATTAGTAATAATAATAATGATAATAATAATAATAATAATGATATTAATAATCATCATCATACAAATAATATTAGTAATAATAATAATGATAATAATAATAATAATAATGATATTAATAATAATCATCATCATACAAATAATATTAGTAATAATAATAATAATAATAATAATCATCATCATCATCATACAAATAATATTAGTAATAATAATAATAATAATAATCTAGATGGCGAGTTGGGGTCAGTATGAAGGCAAATGTGGGGGTACTAGAGGGAAACATGGGGGCATCACAGAGTCCTTTGCTTTGCCTATGGATGCATTTCACTGAAGGCAATGCCTGACTGCAAGGGGGCCTCACTGATGGTGGAGGGAGTACAAACTCCCTTTGTTTTATTCAAGATACCTTTTTGGTAATTAAAAGGGTTAAAAGGCTATTGCTCTAGCTAGAGCAACCTCTACATTAATTTTCTAATGCTTTCCAGTTCTAGTATTTGTCTGATTGAACTTGAATCTTATTAAAGGTGTCATGCTTGAATATAAATGAATCAAACATTTCATATATTTATTACCAGACAGAATTGTACTTTCACAGGAATACTTTGATATGATCCAGTGAATCTTATTAAAGGTGTCATGCTTGAATATAAATGAATCAAACATTTCATATATTTATTACCAGACAGAATTGTACTTTCACAGGAATACTTTGATATGATCCAGTGAAGTCATAATTGTAAAACAAGGGGGTATTGTCCCACACAGAACCGCAAAAAATGTTAAAACTCTGAATCTGTCAAACTCCTAAACAAAAAAATGACTTTTCCAAAATTCTGTCACCAAGAACATTTTTTTTCTTGAGAAAACCATGATAAATAATCTGGGACCATTTATAGTAGCAGCCAGATGCTATTTATACTGTCTAAAGAATGTTCACTGCTGGAAAGAAGTAGAAATGCATGAAGAAGGAATGCATTATATGAAAGGGAGTCGAGTCAGGAGCTTGTGAGAAGTTATACATACTATTACTCTATTTTTCTGAAGCTGGTATGTAGATATCAGAAAATAGAGGTGCAAATATAAAGTTATTAGAAGTTAAAAACATTTTAGAAGAGACATTTATTAAACGGGAACCAAAAGATATTGCTAAAAATTTGTCTGAGAGGGAAAATCATACCAAAAAATGATAGGCAGAACAAATTTAAATAGACATAATCCATTTATTTATGGGACAGCTTTTCAAGTGGTTAATAACTGAAGTTCTTCTCTAGTCATATACATAAAGATGTCAAAATGTGAGTGCTTAACAACAATCATGAATGGAGGGAGAATAGTCCTATGTATAGATACTGAACTGATTTCATTTCTCTGTGATGGTGTAGTCTCAGAGTTGCTATGTAGGAGGGGTGCAGAACACTTACATTACTTATTGCTGATATCAATAAACCAATGAAGAAGGCAAGATGCAGTCTCATATAACTGGCTTATCTGTGTCTTAGCACTATCGACAATGTTAACTTGATAAGGATGGGCTCATTGAGTTAGCTGACAAAAATAAAGACCAAACTCACTTAAAGATATTTCAGTGGAGGAAGTGATGAGAATTCTTTAAGACTATTTACAAAGCAATGTTCTGAGTGCACATTATATTATGTATGATGATTATAACAATTTGAGTGTCTCTTAATTCAATATATTTGCCAAAATCTTGAATGGATAGCATAGATTAGGGGAAAGTTATGAATGATTATTACTATGAAAGAAAGGTAAAAAAAGAATATTTCAAGAACTGAAAGCCCATTTCTTTGCTAAGTAATTATTTCAAGATTTAAAAAAATTGCAATTGAGATCAAAAGAACAAGTAAAAAACAATTCTGGAAGAAGAAGAATACGGACATAGTTTCGGTTACAGACAGCAGAGTCTGTTTTGCTAGGTAAGGGAATTTGCTGAAATATAGCCACACCAGTGGCATATAGAGGCAAAGCTCTGACTATGGGCTGACCAATGTTTAATTATACAGTGTCATTGTTGCAACAGATAGTATACTTGCCATTGGTGCAGAAGGCTGTGGGTTCTATTCCAACACCAGGTAGATCGATTACTGATACTGCCGTGCATCATAATGGGAGTGCTGTACTCCTGAGTGTGCCTTCCTTCTGATAAGATGATAAACTAAGGCCTCATCTACTTGAGCTGGTGGTACTGCAGGTAGATGTAAAAGATCCCATGGCATCTATCAAAAAGAGTAAATGTTCTTTATTTATATACAAAAATAACTCTTATTTACAAAATATTTACAAATATTTGCATATGTACAAATATGTAAATATACAAATCTGTTTACACATATTCATAAATTCCTTTACAGTCATGCTAAATTTTAATCCTTTTAGACCCCAAATCCATTTTCATAACCACTATCTGATTTTACTTAATACTGTTGCTAAAATCCATTTACCATTAAACATAATTTCATTTATTCTTTCATTCCATATAACTCAAATAACATAAACTAACTTATCTATTTTTTAACATATTCTTTACTTCTTTTCTTCTAGTATCCATATTTAATCAATCCATGTTTATTTTATTCACTTCTTTTTATCTTAAAAAATCTTCTTTGCATAGGTTTGCCATAATTTTTTACTCTTTTACATTTCCATAGTTTCTTCTTGAAATTGTAAACATATTCTATCACTTTTCTTTTTATATGGCATATTTCCTTTTACTTTCAATTTATCAATTACCACTCTCCACAAAAAATCTTGACATTCTACATTTTGATTACACCGTTTGCTTTTTATTTTTATACCTGTAATTTTTTCATCTGTTAGATTTTTCATGGCTTTACATAGTAATGTTTTATCTTTACATTCCATTCTTATGTCACACTTTTCTATCTTACATACAAAACTCCTCTTTTTACTGTGTTTAATCTGGAATCTGATATAAATGAAAAAAAAAATCTATGCAGTAATTCATTTTCAGGTATTGTTGGCAACATAAATACACTTGCTAAGTATGCTATTTTTCCCACCAGTACTGAATTTATCAAATAAGCCTTTTAATCTGAATGATATGTTCTCCAGAAAAGACATGTTTGCTTTATTTCTTGTATTGTTTTTCCCCATGGAATTCTACGTACATCGCTATTCCCAAGTTTTATACCTAACACAGAAATTTAATTAATTGTAAAATATATACCCCTGATCTTTATTACATCACCTGAATGTTACTTTTCTCTTTATTTAAAGCCATCCCTATCATCTCTAGACAAAGCTGGCAAATTATTACTTATTTTATCTAAATTTTGTTTTTTGCAATTATTATGTCATCTACTCATGTTAACAGAACTTGAATTCTTAAACCTTCAGGTGTTATATACCCCATCTCCTTCATTTTGCAATTAATGTAGTATCAGATCCATAACTAATGCAAAGGGTATACAACTCATTGGACATCCCTGTCTTATACCACTCTTATATATACATTTTGGCTTAACCAGCCATTTATAAGCATTTTTACTTTATTATTACTATATGCTGACATATATAATTTCCTAACTTTCTCACTTATATTACATTGCTTCATTATTACCAATATGATTTCATGTCCAACTGTGTCAAATGCTTTACTAAAGTCTCCTATCATGACTTTTGCTTCTTCTTTTCTATTCATATTATCATCCACAATTTATCTACCATTAATAATTCTTGGCAACCCTTCCCCTTTGTATAGTATATATGTTATCTTCCATAGTATTTTCCATTTTAGGTTTAAATCTCTTTTGTATTGTTTTCATAAAATCGTATAATCATTATTATTCAGTACTATTGATCTCTAGTTTAACTCTCTTTTATCTTCCTTCTTCCATATGAACTTAAGTATTCCGCTACATAATTCTTTATACATAAAACCTTAATTTAACCATTCATTCAAAATCAACCATTCATTCAAAATTTTTATTTATTTTTTTTACCAATGCCTTACATTTTCATACATTTCATATCCTATTCCATCTAGGCCTGCAGCCAAATCTATATTTACTTGTCATAATATTTTATTTAGCTCATTTAAAGAAATCTCCCTTTCCAACTCTTTATTTTCTTTTTCTGTTAACTTTTTTACTTTCCATGTTTTTTCTTCACTACCTTCTTTTTTCTTTGCGCGTTTCTTATACATATTGCACTACACTATTCATAATTTTTTCCTCAGTTCTTTCAATTTCTCCTTTTATATTTTTATTTCACTCATTACACAACCATCCTCCTTTATAATCTGCTTAAGTAGCTTGATACTTCTCTTTTTCCTTGTAAAAAATATAATTGGATATATAACAATACTTGCAGATTTTCTTGATGTTTTTGTATAATTATTTTTCTTTGTCAAAGTACTTTTTATCATTATGTTCTAAATCTTCCAATGAGTCATTGTGCTTTTTTATGTATTTCTTTCTCTACTTTCCTCACATCATATTGCCACTGTAAAAAAAACAATACACTCGTTCCATAAGTATGTTACTAATCTCTTTTCTTCTTCATTCCATGCTTTCTTGTTTATCCATTTTATTCCTTTGTCTATTTTATATATTCCTAGTTTTCTTTTATCTCTAGCCATATTGCAAGATGATCAGAAAATTCTATTTCCACTACCTCCCCTTCTTCTATAACTAAACTTTCTGATACTATAAAATAATCTATTTCAATTCTGTACATAACCCTTATGTAAGACCATGAATTTTTGTTCCAAAGTTTTAACTTACCGCATCTTATAACTTCTAACATTTTTCTATCTTTCCTCTCTTTTTACGCTTGCTTCTTAAATCACAATTAAAGTCTCCTGTTATTATAATATTCATATTTATCACTACATAGTCTAAAATCTGATGAAATAATCTTTCTCTTTTTTTTACAATTAGTGTAAGCATATAATGTTATAATTATATATACTTATAATGCTCTTTCCATTTTAAATCTACAGTGGTTAACCTTCCCATTTTTGCTAATGTTACATCTAATATCTTTATTGTATTTTTACAAAATATGTCTCTCATTTCCCAAATTCCAGATTATCTTTCCTCCCCATAGTTTCTCTGTTCATTATTTTTCTTATTTTGTTAAAAATCTTGTGCCTTCTAATATAATTACATCTATATCACATATATTGCACCACTTGAAAATTCCCATTCTTCTTGCTATAATCTTAATACTATTCACATTTACAGAAAGCACTCTATAATTTTCATTTTCCCTTAGATTCATGATTTCATAAGTTTATAGCTAATTACCAGGCTAGTTTTCTTAACAGGCCATTGTAAGTCTAACCGATTTCCTTCCCAAAGGACAGAATCAAACACTGTATGTTTTGCTTGTGAGTCAAACACCTTAACCATTATACCAAGCCCCAATCTTTACCCGTACAGATACTTTTTCATCCATCCTTTCTTTTTTCTTTTGTATTCATGCCGTTAAATTTTCTTTTTCTGTCTTTTACCCTTTTACCGGCAGAATTATTTTTTTATTGTACTACCTCCAAGTTTATGTCTTCTTCTTCACTTATTTCAGAACCTTCTTCTATGTCGTCTTTGTTATTTTTTCTCATCTAATTTTCTTCTGTTTCTACTACTTCTAACATTTTTTTCCTCTTTGTTCACTTTCTTCTCTTTCTTTGTATTTTTTCCTTCCTGTTATTTTCATTTTTGCAATCCATCCATAAATGTCCAAAGTTATTACATTTGTCGCATTTCAATTCACGTTTTTGCATCATGTCACATTTTTCCACAAATATAACATTTTCTTTTGTCACAGTTAATTATCAAATGTTGTTCTTTTCTACAAAAGATACATGTCTTGGGTTGTCACCAGTATTTTATGACACCCCTATTCCCCTCCACATTTATCATGCTTGATATATGTATAATATTTTTATTTATCTATTTTTAACACAGTATTACAATCTCAGCCACCAGTCCGTTAATCCCTTTTGTCATAAACTTGTGCAATGTCCAGTACTTCTTTACATAAAGCTTTCAAATGTCCATTCAAAGTCTCTATTTCTACCTCTGTTCAAAACTGTACATGAATCTTCTTTTTTGTTTCCCTGTTAAATGCTTTTATCCCATAAATATTCCATCTGTTACAGTCTTTCTTTTTCATATTTTCCAAGAAGAAATTCTATTGAGAAAGCAGTTGCAGATATAATGTCACAAAATGTCTCTTTGTTAATAAGAATAAAAGCTCTTACCTCAAGTGCTTTTACACCCAAAGGAGCTATTAAATTGCCCCAGACTTCACAGCTGTCCTTTTCTTTGTCTTCTTTGCTTTGAACCCTTACCACGTACTTCTATTAATGATTTTCTTCTGCCTACTTTTCTGCTACTCCACTTTTTGCCTTCTTTTACATTAACTGCATATTCTTTCTTTTCCATCTCACTACTGTTCTTCAGGATTGTCTCTGCATCCTCCTTTTGAATGTTTTCCATAATGCCCCCCCCAGGAAACATATCCTTCATTTTCTGGCTCACTCTGCACCACCATTTCATTAAGTAAATTATCCTGCAACCCTCCCGACTGGAGTGTTGTACGTATCCATCCATCATTTTCTGACTGATTTCAATCAAAAAGTTTCTTTGAAACATTTTCTCAGAATTCTGCACACATTTTCTAGTCTCGATATTTTCATTTTCCTTCATTTCTTTCACTACTCCATCATCTCCTTCTCTCGTCATCTGCCTCCCTGTTTCTCTGGGCAATGTCTGCACCTAGAATGGAAACAAGAAATGCTCCTCCAAAATAGTTCCTACTCACAGCAATGATAAGTAGGGGAAGTCTGATGATGCTCTGGCCAAATTACCCTGGTAATATAAATTCTTCCCCTGAAAAGAGGATACTAGTCTAGTGGGACAAATCTAGTCAGCAAAGGATAAATAAATAAAAAAATAAAATAAAACTAGCATCTCAGATGTTCAACAGCACAGGTTGGGAAGACGGCAACATTATTACTGCTGGGAGCAGAGATGATATCATAAGTGCTGAGGGGTTCACTATAGAATCCCAAAATACTGAAATCCCAAATATAGCCGAAAACATTAAATGCCAAAACCCCATAACCGCAAAATTTAAAATGGCAAACCTACAGTGCAAATACACCACACACATACACATACATACAATCTCCCCCAGAATCAAACAAACAATCCTACACTACAGCCCCCCTGCACCCCCCATGTGGGGGCTGTGCCTCCCACACCCTCCTACTTATATATACAAACTACGAGATCACACAATCACACACACAAAGGTAACTCTCACACACACACATTTCACAGCCCCTTGCACACACACATCACAACCAAAACACACACTAACATACACAAAAGCCCCAATCCAACACACTCATACATACTTGCCTACACTTTCACCTATGCATTCACACACCGCAACACCAGAAGCTCCGAACTTCATTATTTTGAATTTTGCGCTTTGGGGGTTTCAGAATTTCAAGGCTTTGGTATTATAATTTAAAATTACTGAAAGTCAAGATTTCAGTATTTCGAAATTATAAAGGGAACCCATGCTGAGACATGAATGGGGAAAATATAGGTGAGACCACCCAAATTGATAATGGTAAGTCCTGCAGGCTATGCAGTAGAACATATGCAAACTGATAGAGGGTTATAGGTGGTCCCTATGGTAATGTAGGCACCCATGTCCCTTCAAAGTGGAGGGGTTGCAACAGTCATGAAAAAGTATATGTTTTTAATGATAAGATGCTGACAAGAGCACCAGGTGTCTGAATGTCTGTCTGGATGGTGACCCCTCTGGACAGAAGTCACTTATGGAATGAATGGGCTCTAGTCTGATATAGAATAGCTTAATAGCTGGCCACCATATGGGAAACAGGTACACAGAAAAAAAGAAATTATTATAATACATGAAACGAACAGGGTTTAGTGTGGACATTGGATATAATTAAGGCATATAATCAAGTTGCCCATCAAAGTCTAGGAAAGATTTTACAAGAATGAGATGTAAGCCTCTGAAGGAGGAAATGCATTAGTAATGTGCATAATAATTGTTACATTAATTACATGGAATCTATAGACAGGTTGCAGACTGCAGACCATTCTGCATGGCTCTTAGTAACATAGAGGTGAAGTTGTATAGAAGCACGGAGGCTCATACAGTTCCTTATGCAACATAAGCATATATATATATATATATATATATATATATATATATATATATATATATATATGTGTGTGTGTGTGTGTGTGTATAAGCAACAGCAAATGATGTAGCAAAATCAATTGACTGAATAATAACATGTAAATGAAGTGAATAATGCTAATGACTTTAACTCCTGCTTCACAGATGCCATCCAAACTCTAGCCAGTCAGCTATCTCCTGACACCTCTAGCATTCCCACCCCCATAACAAGCACTCTTCCTACCTTCCTATTACAACCTATGTCTACTAACTTTATTTTCAAACTCCTAGCAAAACTGAAGCCTTGTACCCCTTCCGCTGACCAAATCCCAGCTGAATACCTGCAAAAACCAGCCAAAGCAGTTGCTTATCCTGTATCCATCCTGATAAACAGAACCATGAAAGAAGGATATATCCCTACTAGTTGGAAAGTCTCACACATTATCCCCCTACACAAAGGTGGCCACTCCAATGAATATTCTAACTATAGACCCATAGCCCTTCTATCCCCCTTAGCAAAAATAATGGAAAAAAATGCATTCCCCATCAGCTAATAGGCCATCTAACTCAACACAACTTACTAGCTATGGGCCAACATGGTTTTAGGCCATTCCATAGTACCACCACTGCCCTCCTATCCTTTACAGACCCCCATTGATAGAAACTGCAATAACAATTTACTCTCTTCAGCACTATTTATTGATCTTTCAAAGGCTTTTGATATGGTAAACCACACATTGCTTATCAATATTCTCAAATCACTTTCCCTGGATACTCAATCTATAAAGTGGTTTACTTCCTACCTGAGCAATAGGCAACAAGCAGTGCACTGGGAAAATAATCTATCATCCCACCTGCCAGTCACACTGGGAGTTCCCCAGGGCTCCATTCTAGGTCCTCTCTTATTTTCAATTTTTATTAATGATCTCTACTTGGCTGTTCCCACTGCAACTTGTATACAATATGCAGACAACTCTACATTAATCTGCACAAATAAATCTGCTTCTGAACTGCAATGCCAAACCCAGAAAGTATTTAGCATAGTTGAGACATGGTTCTTAAAGTGCTGCCCCCTATTGAATCCCAAAAAAACAAAGCTCCTGCTCTTTACTCCTACTTGTAGGTCCACACCAATAGATATATCAGTCATTTCTAACAATGGTACCCTCATATACCCAGACTCTACCACCAAACTCCTTGGGATTACAATAGACAACAACCTTAACTTCGTCACCCACATTAACAACACTATAAAATCAGTTAACAGAAAAATGGGCTGCCTGTACAGAGTCAAACCCTTCCTTACTCCAGTAGCAAGAACTACCATTGCCCACTCTCATCTAATCTCTACTCTACTCTACTCTATGCCTCACCAATATACACTAACCTATCCAAAAAGAATCTTCTCAAACTTGCTACCTCTTATCATAATATTGCCAGATTTGCCAGTGGTAAACCCTTCAGAACCCATCACTGTCAGAATCTTAAGCAACTTGGATGGCTTGAACTTCAAAACCAGCTTTAACTCAACCAACTTACAATTGCCCATAAGGTCTTTTACCAACCAAACAATACTCCAATACTCTCAGACCTCATAACCCCCTACAAAAATCTTAATGCCTTGCGTTCTTCAAATAAACTCCTAGTTAACATCAACAAGTCTCACAACATGGCTGGGGACTGTCTATTCTCAAACACAACTGGGAAAAACTGGAACCTTCTACCTATTGAACTTACTTCCCTTCCTTACCACTCTTCAAACAAAAACTTAAAACCTTCCTCAAAACACACTGGCTGTGCCCTTGTACCAACCCTGACTAACCTATCATTAATGCTACTAATATATTTTCTAGCTGTTTCTCTCTCCACTAATTTAATCTTCTGTAGTGCAATAGTAAGCATTTAGTAAGAACCTGGATACTATTTTTCAGCCACTAGCATATTTATATTATTTTGCTCTAAACTTTGTATATAGTTTTATGTTATTTACTGTTAAATGCATATATCTTCTATATCTACTTCTTGTTTTTTTTTTTTTTTTTGTAACAATTACTTATTGTCTGTTTGTATCTGTCTTAGAGCTTTTCTCCCTGGGCCTCTACTGAAAATGGACATATATCCAGCTAGACTAGCCCGGTCAACAAATGTAAAATAAAATAAATAAATGAAATAATAAAAAAAAATAATAGTTTTCAGACTTCAGTATTGCAGCATGCAGTGTGACCATTTTTATACTGATAGAGACACGACATCCAGAAAATTTCAGCATTGTATCCTACAGCCATGACTGGAATTGCAGCTGTTGTAATCAACAACACCTTATTTATTTTATCTCCACCAGAGCCGATCATGTTATGCATACTTGTAAACTACAGGTGTGGTGGCATTACAGTGGCTGACTTACCATAATCTGAATGATGACCAGGTATTTTTTATCAAATAGTGGATCTGATAAGGATATCATAAAGTCACTTGTTGACGTACTTGTCCCACATGTTGAATTTCTGAGAAAGCACAGTCTTCTTATCCCTGTACAAACCAAGGATGTGTAGCTCTTACTATCTTATTTACAAAGGCATTTATGAGACTATTTGGGGACATTTATGGTATTTTATAGGCATTTGTTCCACAAATATTCAATAAGGTCCTTGGCTTCATCCTGCTGTATGTTAAATAACAGATATAGTTTCCCAGAACTACAGAGGAGGGAGCCAGCACTATGCATTGTTCTATGTGCACCTTTCTAAGGTACTGGATGTTATAGACTACACTCGGGCATTAATAAAGATTCCATCTAAGCCACAGTAATATATGTATGTAAACAGGAAAGGCTACTTCCTGAAATACTAGGTAATCTACAATGCACAGGGGATTATTTTAAATGTCTGAGAGGCATCCTGGTAGTTTATATGATTCCTGCATATGGCATAAATCTGACTTATATGTTAATTTCTGCATGCTTCAGCTTGCCATCTAGTTGGCAAGTGCTCACAAAGTTTGTAAAATAAATGCTGAGATAAACAGACTATGATTGAAATCAATTTCTTGCCTCAAAAGATGTGTTGTGGTTTCTAGATGATGCTGCCTACAGCTTTGAGTCCTGGCTCACCACTCCAGTATGCAGTCCTGAAAGTATGGCAGAATTACAAAAGAACACTGCCTATGTCCTGGCATGTAATGCAGTTAGCTGTATCTTTGGGCTAAGGAAGGCACAGTTTCTGTGCCTTAGCACATTCTGTGAGTTCCTACAGTACTCCCTTGAGACAGCCAAGATGATGTTTGCAGTATGTGCCAAGCTGCATAATATTACTACATGAAAGGCTGGCATCCCAATTATCACAAGTGCCAGACCCTACAGCATGTCAAGGGGATGTCAGTTATCAGACGTCTGACAGTATACAAATAGTGAGAGTCCTTCTTGGGCAGCAATAGCGGCAAGATACAGCAGTGCTGGTAAAGTGGTGACATCTGGTTAAACAGCCAGTATGGACCATAATGAACTATTGAATTCATGAAATGGCAATATTGCATAGAATAAGCATGATACATGCAGCTTTCCTATCAGGTTGTGCTGATCAGTGCATAGACTGGTCTCACAGTCCGGCAGGTATCACCTCTGTACAACACAGGAGGGAGGAAGGGTGTTCTGTGTCACAGTTATCATCATTTCCACAGGAGCAATAACACTAGACTGTGAGTACAGGAAATATGTCACAGTGGCTGCATATGAGGACTGCATTCCCTGGAAGGATGCATGGTTTCAGGGTCATTTCCTCCTGTGACAGAAATGGGAGTGCCACAACATGACCTTGACCTGCTATTGGCATCACTAGCAAGTGGGAGAATGGATTGAGACCACCTGTGGCAGAGATTAAGTAGTACTCTGTGGTACTTTGTGACCCGGACATGGATTCAACATGTGTGGAGGTAGATACTCATCACTGCCTATGACATGGGGTTACACGTCTTTCGTCATAGGCAGTCTTGCTCTAGATACATTGTTTGAGTATCTTCCCTGGGTTTATACATTACACTGGCCATGAACAACATTACCAGCCTGTGCAGTCATGATAGAAATGACAGTCCTATGAATGGATGTGCTAAACGAAGTGGTGTAAAAGCCAACACAGACTTCGCTTGGCTTGTCATTTCATAATGTCTGAGCTCCATGTTCACACACAGCTCATAATGATGCTGGGTAGCATCTTCACCAGTGCTGTGCAGAATACCTGCCAGTTCCATACTGGTCTGCATAGAAGCAAACTGTTCCTAGATGATACTCCAGTATATCTGCCAGTTTATCCCAAGATGCACACATGTCATGAGGTAACTGCAAGGTACAAAGGCACTGAGTATCCCTGAGTTACTGCCTTACAGTGGATATATTTACAGAAAAAGCAGTGCGCACATCTGAAAATGTTTTAGTCATAGGGGAATTAATTGCTGTGCTCTCAGCCATAGGAAGTACCTCATGCCCAGGGTCTGGTCTGCACTTAGTGAGTGCACAGGTTACTCTGCATGTCTGGCCGGGTGTACACTGTCTATGGAAGATGGCTCCCCACATTAGATTGAGAGATACAGTAGCATTCCTATGGCCTCTCTGACATAACATATGTTGATGTATCTCAGCACCATAGCCACACTGTCCAGAGCTGTGGATATAAGCACCTTGTTCAGCCTCAGCTGCTTCTACCTGGAACTCATCACTGTTTCTACATGTGAATGCATAACATACACAACACCACAGTAAACACAACAATATAAGCTACAGTGGTTACCATCTGCCATGCACAGCAAAGGTATTACTACATCAAATTCCTTGTTACTCTCTCTCTATTCTGTGCCAGCAGCAAACCCCTCCTGATATGCCTATGAAAAGAAATAGGCATCACAACACCATTGTTAGGATGTACCCAGTAAATGTATTAACTATATATGTAAATCCTGGCTACATTTATTTATTTATTTATTTAGTTTGCATTTGTTGACTGGGAAAGTCTGACTGGGTCAGGAACCCATTTTCAGCGGAGGCCCAGGGAAAAAAATTTCACAAACTAGTACAGTTAACAACATATAATGTAAAGACGTATAGGTACAATGGTCATTTGATTTACATTTGCATTAGAGAAATTCAAAGTAAATATTTTGACTTAAAAATACAAAGTAAAACATTTCATTTACATTTGAGAATTACAAAGTAAACATTTGACAAGTGTAGGTAACATGGTCATTTCATTTACATGCAGGAGAATAGTTTGCAGTTACATAGTTACATATTGTTAACCGGCTGTATCACCCAGTGAGACGTGGGCAGGATAGGTCAGCCAGGCACCAAATGATTGCATGTGCTTCATGCCCTTCTGCCAGGGACTCAAGAAACTCCTTCCCATCTATCACTCTAGTGGACCTGGGAGTGCTACCCCTGTGGAGGATCTGTCACTCATAATATTCCATGCCTTCATCTTGCAACAGCTGTTCATATCATGTATGCAGTGGCCACAATGATCCAATGTGCAGTTCTGCCCACCCATCATATTGATGTCCCTCAGCACTACCACGCCTGATACCTCAGTGGATGATCTCTACTCCCCTCCCCCCTCCTCTACCTATTACCCTTAAGCCATGCTGCCTGAGTGACTGCAGCAGGATACAGTTTTCAACATTGCTGAAATTCTTCAGGCTCTGTCTGTTTATCCTGTGGAGTTGCTGAATCATGTTTAGACATAGGGAATACATGGATACATTTTGTAATTGCTTAGGATATGTGTGCAACAACTGACAAGGTACTTGTTCAGCATCTACTGTCAGTATGCAGGCCCTATAATGCATATTACAGTGCAAACATAATACTTCCTGGAAAAGGTTAGCCTATGAAATGGTCTAATGACATGGCATGGTAAATAACCAACAACATTAACTGCAGCTGTTGTCACTTGAATATTTAAGCAACTAGAGCAAGAAAAAGAAACCAGTTTGGTAACACATTCAAAATGCACCTTGGAAACATGCCTTTATTTCTGTCATGATGTTAATGTCTGAAACCTGTTGCTAGAGTGCAAAATATGCACCATTGTAGAGAAATCTAGATATTTACAACTAGAAATTCTTTCACAAAGCCACTACACAATATTGCACATCGAGCAAATTATTTTTGACTGAGTAGACAAATAAGGGCTTGCAATTTAAATGTTTCTGAATTACCTAGTTACGTTTCTGCACACTGCAGCTTTAATATGTAAATTATTCATGAGAGCTATGTCATTTCAAGGAATAACCATGATGGTGCATGATCATTCTTTGCACAGCTGACAAATTTAGTTATGCACTATCTTCTGTTGTGCTAGCTTGTGAGGCAGAGATGACATATAGCACTTGAAGACGTGGTGCTCTTGCATTTCAAGTGAAAGAGAAGATGATCTCTTTCAGACTGACTTCTGGCAGCAGCTACCATGTCATTATGAAGGAGCTTAAAAATGCGGATGTTTGATGTGACATGGGCCTCAAACTATCCCAAGCTGCAGGCATTCCATACTCTCCAGACCAGTCAAGGCACTGATGATCTCAGGTGCCACCAGCAAGAGCTGTTGCAGGAGTGGGAAGCAGCAGTGCAGTGAAAGCCCACCAGAGGTGCAAAGAAAGCAATGTATTGCAAGTTTTGTTTTTAATGGCTTCTTCCTGTTAAATGCATACTAGTCAGATAGTTTTACTTTGAGCACTTTTACCTTTCTGCTCGTGGAGAACTAAATTTCAGTCAGATGGGCTGTCACATGAAGATGGAAGGGCTGTCAGCAAGGGAGGGTGTGTAAAATTACTTTCTGATTTGCAGTTGACTTTTATCAATAAAGTCATAGGTATGTGAAGTGGGGGTACATGTTTAGGATGGTATTGGAAAGGTTCACAGTGTTTAGATTTGCTGGGCTTTTAGTTCTATGATCTCATGATCCAATGGCAACTTTCACATTGTGTTTTCACTATTCAGGTTTCACTTTTAGGTGGACAGACACAACCAAATATCTGTAGCCTAGCTGTAGCAGCAACCGGATGAGGATACCATGGAGTGCAAGGTCAGCAATGTCTTGACCTAACCAATTTCATCCTGGAGCAGACAGCATATTCATTTTGGTATAAGGCCCTTCTACTTGTCCTCCAGAGAGTGACCTGTCATTACCACTGGCTAGGCTACACAGTGCATGGTGATAGTCCTATAGAAGTTGTCCTGTGGGCTGGGCTGGCAGGCCAACTTATAGTCACCACTTCACTCTGTCCCTTACCTGGTGTGACCCCTTTCCTATTATGTCAAGTTTCAACTTTGTACATGATGAAATGATCTCCATTTCTATTTGTTGATACTTTTTATATGTGTCCACCCATTGTCACCCCACCATTATACATATGCAAACACCCCTATTTGAACTGTTTAATGCTTTCCCTTGCATACCTTAACTCTTGTCCCTTTGCTTATTACCTTGAAAAGGGGAGCACTATCCCCACAAAATATGAAAAGTATCCTTCATTACTTCTCCCTGTCTTGCAGTGTCATATGTGCTCCCTTGGTGTGCCACTCTTCTTACATACTTTCCTACTACTATGCATACTTCACTTCTACCCTAGTTTTATGCTGATAGTCATGGCCATATGATTTCAGCTACCCAAGTATGATTATAAAGCTACAGTACTTGAGAGTCATGGTGTTTTGTGGCTCACAGCAACACAATGTGTGAATGCTAAGCTTCTTGGGTTACTTCTGTAACCCTCCCCTATTACCATCATATTCCTGAATTCATATATTTTTATAATACCTATTTTATATACCTTACTAAAAGGATACAAGGCCTAAACAACATGTCCTACATGGACAGACTCAAAGTCCTCATACTATATACTCAGTATCCTACAAACTGCTAAGAAGTCACCAGTGTCTGGCATACAATTCATACTCAGACCCATTATTGATAGATTTACTGCATATCACCAAATCAAATGGTATCAGAAATACTCGGTCTAGAGATCTAAACTTCTGCTCCAACATCAGCAGAATGATTTGGATGGACAGGTGTATTTCACAGTGGATACCATGGATGTGGAACAGACCCCCCATTCACATAAAACAAAGTTCAACCCTGTCCATTTTCAAGTGCAACTTGATCTATGGATAGTAAACAGAAAATTTACCCCAGGACTTCACCCTGTAATATTAATGGCCAGATGCAACTCCTAAATGCTTTATCCAATACATGGGTTCCCTCAAATTATTTATGGCGTGATCCCAGTGATTCTAATCAGGGATAATATATAATTACTGACCATGGAATGGATAAGCATAATTTAACACCAAATGGGACAGGTAAATTCAAGCATCAAAAGGGAACTTGGCTAGGCTTAAAATGGACCTCAAGGGTATCTAGCCTAGTACTTTCCTTTGAGCCTGTATGACACATATGTATATAGATCGGGAAAGACTGTGACATTTTTTGATGGTGATACCTTTGATGATTTTTGGGAAGTCATTTGAATCTGATTCATAATGAGGTTTTAAGCAAAGAGCAAAAATGGCCTGCACACGATACATTCTATAGTGCGTTTTGCTTCTTTGCATATGACATGTCTCTAAGGGTAGTTGCAGATCAAATGGTTTAGGTATATGTATAAAGCTAAATGTGTACTATGACAGAATAAATGAGGAATGTCAGAAATGGAATTACGAGAGGAGAGTGGAAGGCTTGTGTGAGTTCTTTCAGAAAGTAGGTAAGTGGAAATTGTATGACCAGATGTTCTAAGAAGAAGGAAAATGTGTGTAAAGATTTTATATATATTTTTTTAATTTTCAAGATGTTTGGACCAAGCTTTTGTAGAAACTCTGGTTCAGATTGTTTTGAGATTTATACATAGTAAAGATTATGCATTGCAAGAGAAGACTGTTTAAAGTTTGTGCATTTGATACTCAAAATGAATCCTTGAGTATGTTTTCTGCAGAGTAAGAGAAGTCACAGGGTCTGGAAAATCTGCAGCCAAAAATATTGAACTAATTTTTAGGTTCTCTTTTTTTAATAAGTTTATGTGTGGTTGGTATAGTGAAGGGCTTTTAAAGGAAGTGCATAATCTGTTTAGTTGATATAGTCTCATCTTTGGAAAGTAGGATGTGTTGCATTGTTGCAGACTAAAGACTGGCAGAAGAGGGATATTTGGAAAGGTTCAATATAATATGTGTGGAGACCTTCGGGATGTATTATGTTTACTCCTCAGAATGTGCTGTTCTAAAAGGTTTCTGGGTATTTCACTACTGGCCAAGTGTTAAGCAGAAACGAGGGCTCAACTTGCTGCGTTTGATTCCCTGATTTTTAATTTATTATTTTTGTTTTATGTTTAGAATCACTGTTAGTATAGCATCTATTTGCATGATTCCATGAGTGTGAGCTGTTCTCTTTCCTCAGGAGTTGTGCAACCATGGAGTTAGTGAATATATAAGTAACAGTGTGGTGGTAGTCATATCTCAGTATGAAGGCATGCTGGGGGCCTTACCAACTATTAGAAATGTTTGTTATTTATGTTTCATTGACCTGAAGTTTTAACCTATCGGTTTCATCTAGTTGCAGCTTCAGGAAAGATAGGCTTAATACTTACAGTCACATAGTCACTGGACGAAGAGAAGAGAAATAGTTAAGTTGAAAAAAAGTCTTGCACAACTATGATCTCATAGTATTATTTTTTGTGTAAGACCATTCCCAGAGTTGTGCTTTTATGGAGTTGGGATCAGGAATACACCATTCCTCTAGCTACCATTTGCTGAATAGCAGATTTCCTCTACTGGGAAGTTTCTGATAAATGTATTAAAAAAAAGTGATGAACTGAAGTGAAGTTGCTTGACTATAAGGCTACTGCTGCCACTTCTTTGTTTTTTTTTTTTTGGTAATAACATACTGCTTTATTGGCCTGTAGTTCCATATAGATTGCAACTGTACTTCCATGTAGATTGCAATACAACAAACATCATAGTGCTTTACCTTATTATAGCTAAACATCTGTCATTGTAAAGTGAAGCTCTCATTTCCAGTTATAATATACATGCTATTTTTTTTTAATTTCATCTGCAGACCTTCACTTTTTGTTTCTGGCTGTATCCAAGTACCATTCACTGCCGACCTTGCTTTTCCTGCTTTCTGTCATTAATCTTTCTATCATTGCTTTATCCATTTGCTTTCTCTCAGTATCATGTATAATATTCCTCTTCTAACAGTAACTACTTTTAAGTATAGGTTTAATACTATTCTGACAATTGAGACCAGGTTCAGCATCTGCTCTAAAATAATTAATCCATTTATACTCTCTCATTTCTGTTTTAGTAAAAATATCACCCCACACACTCCTAAATAAATAATCTGTAGAACACGAAACTTAAGCTTATAACTACTTCTCTTATTCTGTGTATGTTTATAAAGAGCATTTGTTTCAGCACCCCTTCTAATATCTGACAAATGTGAACTATCACATTCTTTTAATTTTGGGTCCGGCTAAAGTAGCATGTAATAGTTTCTATATAATTAAGATGAACCAAACATTGAAAGAATGCATTAGTTCACATTTGTCATATATTAGAAGGGGTGTTGAAATGAATGTTCTTTATAAATATATACAGAATAAGGGAAGTAGTCATAAGTTTAGGTTTTGTGTTCTAGTCATTTACCTTGCAAACTGTGTAGCAGAATAGTATTAAACCTATACTTAAAAATAGACATAACTGTATTTGAATATATCTGGGCTGTGTGAATGCTTATATATTTTAAATATTTTAATTATTTTATTTTGTTATTTTATATAAGTATTTAATGCATAGTGCACCTTAATTTAGTTTATCATGTGACTTAATTTTATTAATTAATAGGCTGGTGATGTATATAAATTGTGTTTGTTGTAGAGAGTTTTTATTCATTGAGAAAGAGCTTTGTTCAAAAGCTTTGCTGTTGTGACTTGTTGCTTGCTCATTATTAAACACTTTAATAGATGGAGTGCTCCTTGTTGTTTGTTATTTCTTTACTTAGCCAACCATTCACTAAGACTCCTACTTTATTATTATATGCTGTCATAGTCACTTAGTTAATTTTATTGCTAATATTGCACATGTCCATTATTTCCCACAACATATTATGTTGCATTGAATCAAATGCTTTATTATCACCCACCATAACTTTTATATCCCCCTCTGCTTTTGAAGATATCATCCACAATTTCCCTTGCTATCATTAATAACTCTTGACATATTTTTCCCTTCACAGCATATACCCTTTCCTCCATTATATACTGAATCTTATTCTCAAATATTTTCTCTAATATTTATATAAATATCTTATAGTCATGTGTTATTTAATACAATTGTCTCCAATTCTTTATATCTTCTTTTTCTGTTTTTTACAAATACATTTTAATATTCTGCTGCACAATCCCTTATGATTTAAGCCATCATTTAATCTTTCATTAAAAACATAATAAATATCATTTCTGTCATCCTTCTAAATTTTTATACATTTTAAATCTCATTCCATATGGACCAGCTGCCGATTCTACATTTAACTGTTTGAACACATTTACTAATTCATATAAAGTAATATTTTGATCAAATCCCATTAATTTGTTTAGAGATTTTTTTACTTCCATATTCTTTTGTTCTCTGTTTTTCTTTCTAAACCTATCTTCAGTGTTGCTTACAACAATTTCCATAATCTGTTGTTAATGTCACTTACAACAATTTCCATAATCTTTTGTCAATGTCACTTACAACAATTTCCATAATCTGTTGTCAATGTCACTTACAACAATTTCCATAATCTGTTGTCAATGTCACTTACAACAATTTCCATAATCTGTTGTTGACTTTTCTTAAGATTTCCTTCTTTATCCTTCATTTCTCTCAGTACACTACTATTCTCTTTTACTACCTTATTAAAATATGCTGATACCTCCTCCCTTTTACCTTGCAAAAATATATTTGTTTATATATTAATTTCTTGATTTCCTTTTCCACGGTGGTACAGCGGTAGCGTTGTTGCCTCACAGCAAGAGGTTCTCCTGTTCAATTCTCAGCTGGAGTGCCTTCTGTGTGGAGTCTGCATGTCCTCCCCATGGTCAAGTGGCCTCCAAAAGACATGCGTGAATGGGTGTGCCTTCGTTAAAGTTTGGGTGTCGGGCTGGCAACTCAGCACCATTAAAATTTACTGCCAATCATTAGTGGACCGGAGTTCTGCTGTGGCGACCCCTAACAGGGAAAAGCCGAAAGACAAACAAACATATATTAATTTCTTGATTTATAGTAATTTCTCATGTGAATTTTCTTTCTCTTTTTCATAATATTCTGAATTATTGTTCTGTAAGTTTTCTAAAACACCTTTATATGTTTTAACATATTCCTGCTTTTCTTTTTTCTTACTTTACTCTGTCAATGTAAAAAAAAAACTTATTTTATATTTTGTTTTGAGAGTAATCCACAATTCACACCAACTATAATTAAATTCTTTCCTTTTTTGTTGGATTCTTTTTCATGTATTATTTTTATACCCTTTCTATTTTAGTATATTCTTCCTCTTCTGATATGCATATTCCTGCTGATATTATAAAGTAGCCAGTTTAATGTACCCCTTCTATATGTCCATGATTTGCTGTAGTGGTGCTGCGGTAGCATTGTCACCTCACAGCAAGATGTTGTCGTGTTCGATTCTCAGCTAGAGCGTCTTCTGTGTGAAGGTATGCGTGAATGGGCGTGCCTTCGTTGAAGGTTGTGCATCAGGGCTGGTAACTCGGCACGTAAAATCCACTACCAAACGTTAGTGGACCGGAGTTCCGCTGTGGCGACCCCTAACCAGGATAAGCCAAAAGACACAACATAACCAATTTGGTGCATTTTATAACTTCTTTCATTTTCTTTATGTATTTATGTATTTTGCTTTTCTTTTTATTTCCCCTTAAATCACAATCAAAAATCTCCTGTTTAGTATGCATGTTTACAACTGCATCATTTAATATATTTTGAAATAAATGATCCCTTTCTGTACAAGTCATATAACCATAAATAGCTATTATTCTACAGAACGTCCCTTGCCATCTTAAATTGGCAATTGCTAGTCTTCCCATTCTAGCTAATAGGACATCTAAGATCTTCACTATTCTTTTATATAATGCTGCTATGGATTGTGTAACATTAGTGTACTGAAAGCACTTTACTTCTTTTATTATATTTGTGTCTGAATTGCTTCAGCATTTACAGTTACAAAATAAATAAGAAATAGAAAACAAAACGTAATTTATTATCTAACATTTTTTTAAACAGAAATCTTTTTTGCGTACTCACAAGCACCCTCAGCCAGCCTCTTTAATCTCCTGTTTCATGGGCTCTGTTATAAGAAATCTTCTCTTCTGCTACATAGAGTACATAAATGATGTTTGTTTAACAATATCAGAAGTGTGCTTTACAATATTTCTGACACAATTAAATTTACTATTCAGCAAGACGCCAAAGTTATTCATGCACTTGCATAATATGTGTGCTTATTTCTGTATATGTTTCTATGAATTTTTGCTATATGCTTTTATTTATTAAACAGAAAAGCAGCAAAACACATATTTGCATACATTTACTGTCCCTAATCCATCTGTTCTAATAAGTATTTCTTCTTCAATGAAAGGTGCACTAGAATGACAGTATGACTTCCTTTCAAATGTTACATTTTTGTGTTATGGTTCAGCTTGTGTTTTTGAGGCATGGGTACTCTCTGCAACTTGCTTATACAATTCCATTGCAGTTTCTGCTTCCTACTGTGCATTACATAGTCTGCTTACACTTAACTAATGCCATATGAATTTGATCTAAGCAACACACTTTTACCTTCACCTCAAAGAGGCAAGCTGTGCACAAGCTGTGCACACATGCACATACAGAAATGCAACAATTGAAAGGAAGTTAGTGCAACTTCCAGTTCAATTTGTATTAAGCAAAACATATTTAAAGATGAGCGTACTAGAAATATTTCATGGCAATGTGTACTTTGATAATTTGCTGCTTCATATATGTTAACATAAAAGGGGGTGATGTAGACATGTATAGAGAATTAATCAAACAGTGCACAATTTCACTTACTACTATAAGCCCACCCCTTCCTCCACTTTGATTGGGGGGTACTGGCTGCATTTAGCCATCTTATGCATGCAGTTAATATTTTAGAACAATAATGACTGTCTAATACAATTATCCTATAGAGTGTTTAGAGGCAACTTGTGCCTAGCCTACAGAGCAGTCTCAGACTCTACCTTAAGGGAAATGCTGCACATCCGCAAATCTAATGGGACAAGACTAACTTGCTCTAGAGACCTTAACCTAGCCTGCAACATAAACAGGGCTTGCTGGAGCTTGCTGAGTCAGAAGACATAGCAAACCTCCTGGCTTATAAATTCATCTCTAACTTTACCCCTCTCTCCCCCTCAACTTTCCCTTAGGAAATATCATCAAATATAAATCCCCATAGTATCACTAGAGAACAGGTCCTTAATGCTCTCTCTAAGACCAAGAACACTGCATCAATGGGCCCAGACATTATCCTAGGATGCCTTCTACATAGCATGAAGCATGAGCTAATAGGGCCTCTGGAATTAATATTTAACTGTAGCCTCCAAACAGGTTTCAGGCCTCATGAATGACAAAAGGCAACAGTCATCCTTCTACACAAAGGTGGGCCATCTACAAAACCTGGAAACTAGAGACCCATAAGTATCACTAGTCTTGTATGTAAAGCCATGGAAAGAATTATTATGGAGATGATCAATGGAGATATAGTAAACCTCCAGACTCTGGACCCAACCCAGTTTGGTTTCGTCAAGGGCAGATCATGCCTACATAACCTAGTGGACATCTTTGAGAAGGTCACCAAAGCAATGAATGATGACAAAATCATTCACACTGCCTATCTTCACCTGGCCAAGGCATTTGACACAATACCCCACTTGGGCATTGTGGACAAACTCAAGAGGTTAGGTACAAACCTGTATGTCACCCAATAGATAACCAACTGGCTCATAGGCAGTACCCAGGAGGTTAGAATTGAAGAGCCCACCTCTTCAAAGTGGCCAGTCACAAGTCGAGTCCCTCAGGGATCAGTCCTTAAACTGCTCCTTTTTGGCATTTACTTCCCAGAAGTCAAGGCCAATGTCAGTGGTCTCTGGCTGACTCAATTTGCAGATGATTGCAAATTAGGAGCTGTCATTGAAACTCGCACTGACACAAAATGTTCTTCAGGAGGGACAGACACAGACAAACAACTGGTGTAAGAGCGATGTACTAAAACTAAATGCCAATAAATACATAATAGTATCCTTTGGGAAATCATCCATCCCTGGTAAACATCGTATTGACAGCACACCCCTTAGAGTTGAGCCAATAGTCAGGGACTTAGGGATACACATAAACAGTAATCTAGCCTTTGATCATCATGTGTCTACAGTGGTGAGGAAATCATTCTATGTTGTGCAACTTATAAACAAAGTATGGCATGTAAGCCCAAGGAAGTCATTGTTCTACTATATTCCGCATTCGTCAGACCTATAATTGAGTACAATGCCCACTTTGTTATGCACCTAACCAGGCATATCCAACAACTGGAATATCCACAGAGATTTTTCACTAAAAGAATACAGGGAGCAAGTAAAATGTCCTATGCAGACCGCCTCAAGGCACTATCCCTGTATTCTGTCTCCTGCAGGCTTTTGAGGGGACATCTATGCCTGGCACACAGGGTATTGTCAGGCCCCACTCTGATAGACCTCCTGCATATCCACAAAATAAACAGCACCAGAAAGACCCATTCTATAGACTTAAACCTTGCCTGTGTTATAAATAGGACCTTCTGGAGAAATAGGCATGTATCTGCAATTCATTAGTGTTTAACTGCATTTTACTGCATTTCATTACTGTTTAACTGTATTTTTTCATACTGTGAGTTCTGTTCTTTTGACTATAAATGGTTAATCTGTGCTTCATTGCGAATTGTTTTACTATGTTCTTAACTTTAAAATTGAGTAGCATCATCTAGATACAGGTGTGCTGCATCCAGAGCTTCAGCTGCATGGTTTTTAATCCTTTTTGAGGTATTCCATCTACAAGTTTTCCCTTAGTAACACTTGTGTTATCATCTAGTAGTACTCTCATAGACCTTCCTTCCTTTACCCTCTTAGCTCTTTCTGGCCTCTCTCCCTCAGTTTCTGATGAATATGGATGGACAATTTCCTACATTGTCTCCTGCCAGTCTGGTTGATATGGGCATCCTGAGACAGTGTAGCAACTGCCTCATGTACATGGACAACCCTCTACTACTACCACCTAGGAACACAATTTATGACAGATGCAATTACATAAAGCACCTAGTGTCATTGCCGTCTCCCCCACAAACCAGTATATCGGGCACTGAGAAGGTTGGCAACATGAACACCACACCTCAAACACCACCCACACCTACACAACACATCCCCACATATGCGGAGGTCCTCAACAAAAGCATACCCAAACAAAAGAAACATCCGAGGCATAAATGCGCATGATCTCCACTGCCCACCAAACTACACACCGCACATAGTCCACACTCCTGTGTCTCATAGCCACTAAGGCCTAAACATAAACCCAACATAACAGTCATAGGAGACTCCATTGTGAGACACACAGATGTGTCCATCACCAGGCAGGATAAGCAGAAAGTTATGGTTAGTTGTCTGTTGGGTGCCAGAATCCGTCATGCACTCAAGTCTCTCAACAGGTACTGTTATGACTCTGCCATAGTCCATATTGGAGTGAATGACCTGAGATGTACCTCCCTGGACTATATGAAGAGGTACATGATTGAGCTCACTGAATATGTGTCCCAGGCAGGTATGACCCTAGCCTTAAGCAGCATTCTACCATCACCCAGAATGATGCCTCGATTCAAACAGAAAATGACTGACTTTAACAATTGGCTTAGTTTCTGGTGTCATTCCAAGGGGATCCAGTACCTGACAGCCTGGGATGACATGACTGACAAGCCATGATACTTTACCAGAGATGACCAGCATCTGTCTCCGTTGGGCTTCAGGTTCCTGGCAAAGGCTCTTGCCTCTCTCATAGTGCCTTTTTAGGCAATGCAATGAGGTCAAAAGTACCAACATGAAAATTTCATCAAAACGTAAATTAAACGTCATGCTGCTAAATGCTAGGAGTCTAGACATGAAACTGCACTAATTGCAAGCATTCTTAACCCTGGAAGAAGCTGACTTTTGTGCAGTCACAGAAAAGTGGTTCAAAGCTGTGGAGATCACCCCAGCCATTCCAGGTTACTCATACTATCATTCATTCAGACCCCAAACCGTGGGCAGCAAAACAAAAGGAGGTGGAGTTGCAATATATATAAAAAACATACACACCTCTAGGCTGGTCAAACAGTATGATGTACAGGAAACACTAAAGGTGCAGTTAACAATTGACAAGACCCCTATTCAAATCATAGCTAGCTGTAGACCTTCAACTTTGACTCAAGATGCCCACTCCACCTATCTGGACCTCTTGAAATCTATCAAGCTTCAATCCTTTACACTGATCCTGGCTTTTAACTATCCAACCATACATTGGAAGAAATACTCATGCCAAAACACAAAAACACAGATGCCCAGAGATTCATTGATTTCATCAATGCAAATGTCTTGGACCAGTTTGTTGACACCCCCGCAAGTGGTGACAATATCTTGGACTTGGACCAATATGAGTAACCACTGCAGCATCCCTACAGTGTCATCATTGTCCCTGGTAAGATCTGACCACAAAGCAGTCACTTTCAAAGTCACCATGTCCCTCGACTCCCTCTAGCTACCATCAAACAAAAATCTTCTCTAAAGCTGATTACAACCGCCCAAGGGAAGGTACAAACAGCTTCACAGCCCCATCCCCCTCCATAGGAACTGGCACATATGTCCAAACCTACACCAAAGTACTATATGAGCATTTATATAGCTGCATAGAATCAGGAATACCAGACAGGATAAAATTCATCCTCCTCAAGGAAGAGTAAACCTGTCTGGTGGACATCTACAATAAATAAACTCTATAATAAAAGGAAAAAGTTGCTGTCCAGGACCAAGAAGGAGCAAGTGCCTAATGGGAAGCAATCTCCGCTTAGCCTGAACAAGGAAATAAGAGCACTAGAGAAATCCTCCAAAGCAAACTTTGAGTCCAAGCTGGCCACATTTACTAAAGACAATCATAAGGCCTTCTTCACATATGTCAGCAATCTCAAGGAAAGCACCCAGATCTGCTCAGAACTGGTGGTCAAAGATACCTCATACACAAACACTGTAGCTATAGCCAACCTGCCGGCAGACAGGTTCAGTGAAAACTTCACTCCTCTGTCCCCCCATCAGTAAAACAGGACACCCCCAGTATCTATAGGGAGCAAGTCATCACTGCCCTCTCAAAAGCAAAAAATACAGCCTCCATGTGACCCGATAACATCCCATGCTGCATCCTACATGAACTCAGGCAGGAACTTGCAGCACCATTAGGCACCCTATTCAACCAAAGCCTGAGTACCGGCTTCGTCCCAGCTGAGTGGAGGACAGCCACTGTCATGCCTTTGCACAAAGGTGGAGCATCCACCGATCCAGGAAATTATAGACCCATCAGCCTAACTAGCATGATCTGCAAGGCTATGGAGCGGATTGTCATGGACCTCATTAACAAGGACATTGGTAGCCTCCAAACACTTGATCCCACACAGTTTGTTTTTTGTCAAGGGGAGGTCATACCTGTTAAATTTGGTCAAGTTCTTTGAGACAGTCGCTAAGGCCATAGATGAGGGGAAGACAGTGCACACCACCTGCCTTGACCTGGTCAAAGTCTTTGATACTATTCCGCACTCAGGTATAATAGATAAACTTTCTCAGCTAGGCAGCAATCCATATGTTACCAGATGGGTAGCAAACTGACTGATCCCACAAATTCAAAATAGGGGAAGCCACTTCAAGTAGCAAACCAGTAACAAGTGGTGTAACCCAGGGATCAGTCTTGGGGCCTCTGCTGTGTGGTATATACTTCTCAGAGGTGCAGGCCAAATCTAGTGGGCTATGGCTGACCAAGTGTTCAAATGACTGCAAGCTGGGTGCTGTCATCAATTCCCCTATTGATGTATATCCTCCAAGAAGGTCTCACCCAAACAAATGACTGGTGCCAGAACTATAGCCTCAAACTAAATGCCAAAAAATGCATCATCATCATCCCTTTTGGGGAGAGTGACATCCCCACAAATTATTACATTGATAATAAGGTCCTAAGCACACAATCATTCGTGAGGGACTTGGACACCCAGGTCGATAGCAAACTGACTTTTGATCACCATTGTATGGAAAGCTTTCTACATGGTCCATATCATTAGTAAGGTTATCTCATCCAGGGACAAGGTG
This sequence comes from Protopterus annectens, assembly GCF_019279795.1. Lineage (NCBI taxonomy): Eukaryota > Metazoa > Chordata > Ceratodontiformes > Protopteridae > Protopterus > Protopterus annectens. The sequence continues at coordinate 1,173,058,790 of NC_056728.1, read as the reverse complement.
GTCATAACATCCCTGTATTCTTCCATTATAAGAGCCATTATTGAGTATAATACCCCTTTTGGTATGTACCTCACAAAGCACTTACAGCAACTGGAGAGACCGCAGAGGTTCCTCACCTGGAGAATCCAGGGGCTTAAACATCTACCCTACACAGAAAGACTAAAAGCCCTGTCCCTCTACTCAGTCTCCTACATATTCCTCAGAGGTGACCTCTGTTTGGCATACAAAGCAATCTCAGACCCCGCCCTGATGGAACTGCTGCATATCCGCAAGTCAAGCTCCACTCGAGTAACCCGCATGCACAACCTCAACCTGGTCTATGACATCAATAGGACTTGTTGGTGGGACCTATTTGTGTCCCAGAGACTCTCCCTTTGTGGAATAGACTCTCTCTCTCTCTCTCCACGTAAAGCAGAGTACCTGATTAACCCTTTTTAAGCACAACCAGGATAACTGGATGGGAAACAGAAAATACACCCCTGGGATTCCACCTGTATCCCTGCTGGACAGTGGCATAGGGTGCTGACTTGCTGGAACATGAGCTAAATTCTTGGCTAGGCTTGTAAGGGCCTCAGGGCCAATAGTCTAGTAACTTCCTATGATCCTATGATCCCAGAGACTATCATGTCTATGGAACAGGCTCCCTATCCATGTGAAGCAGAGTTCCTCCCTAATCCAATTCAAGTGCAACTTGGGCAATTGGATTGGAAACTGGAAATTCATCCCTGGTTTGGCACTTATGTCTCTAATGCAAACAGGTAACCTGTAAAGGGTTCATCTCCCAGGCCCATGGTTACACTTATCAAGGGCATCAGAACTCGTCAGAGATTTGGGATGCATGGCTAGACTTAAAAAGGACCTTATGGTCATTAACCTAATAAACACCTATAAACCTATGAGACACAGATATGTCTCCCAGAGTCTGTCACTCCTCTGAAACAAACTCCCAGTTCAAGTTAAACAAAGCTCCTCAATGACCCTGTTTAAGCATAACTTGGACAATTGTATGAGAAACCAGAGATTCAACCAGGGGCATTTCACCTATGTCCCTCTTGGATAGTGGCAGTTGGTGACGATCATAAATGTGTGCACTAATATAGGCTATTTATCTCAGTCTATGAGGAAAATGGGTAAAACATGGCTAGCCTTTTAAAGGCGCTAGGGACAAAAGCCTAGTAACCTCCTATGATCCTAAGATCCTATGACCTTATGATCATATTAATAAATATTTTGTGGTCTACACAAACCAAAGGCTCCCTTTTGAAATGATGGCACTCAAAATGCTGAGTGTCAACAAGCTGAAACAAAACACCAGAAACCCAGGAAAAGAATGAAGTTTGAAGATTGCTCTTCTCCTTGAAATGACTTTATTGCAGGGGCTGGGCAAGCCAACCTACACCCAATAATGTGGGCAGCAAGTCCCCCCCCCCGAACTTCTATATACCAACTCATCACCATACCTTTGAGAAAAGGGAATATTCAGAGAAATGGCCATCTTGGACTTAATATATGTAAGTCCATTTTTTTGTCCATTCAGTCTCTGTTTTAGCTGTATCAGGGCCTTACATTTCAAATGGCTATCCATACCAAATATTTTGTTTCTAAAAATTTTATGATTCGAGTACAACTAATTACTAAGCTAAAATTTACAGTATATGAAATTATGTGGCAATGCAAATATGTTATTTTCTGTTTGAGTATAAATGCGTAAATATATATATATATATATATATATATATATATATATATATATATATATATGGTTTGCTATCATTATGTCGACGTGCATTTGCACGGATATGAAGTATTCGAACATCAGATGTTCGAATACTTCATATTACGGCAGGTGACATGAGCGAAGGTTTGCATTGCGAATGAACTGTGCATTCGCAATTCTAACTTTCGGTCATGGGAGGGGACCGCGGTAAAGTGCGGTTAGGGAAATGCATCCCTTTCCTCACTGTAGTGCGATCTCGGACTTGGAATATTAAGTTAGGGGTGTGGGGTGAAGGGGCACAGCCCCTGCATAACTGTGTGTTCGGTTAGGTAGGTAGGTGATTATGGGAAGGTGCTGTGTAGCGTTAAGAGACATTTTCGACAATACACCCTTGTTTTCGAGTTTACTATTATTCGCAAATGTTCATTTTCGATGCATAAATTCGAAAATAAAGACATTATTTATTTTTACTTTCGAATTTATGATAGTAAACCATATATATATATATATATATATATATATATATATATATATATATATATATATATATATATAAATGGATCCACTTTCAAATTTTGAAATTCCAAAACTTCAAACATGTAAATACTGAAGCCCAGAGGACTGAAGTTTTGTAATCTTGAAACCTGTCAATGGAGATTGCTGTAGAGTGCGGAGCAGGTACTTTACCATTCTCTTCACTGTAGTGCGATGTCAGAGCTGATACATTTAAGTAGCAGGTAGTGTGGCTTGACCCCCTGCAAAAATGTGACTTCTGAAGTTTTATTATTTTAGATTTTTTTTTTTGTTTTGAGATTTTAAAACTTGATCCTCTGGGCTTCGTTATTTAGAGGTTCAAAGTTTTGGAATTTCGATATATATATATATATATATATATATATATATATATATATATATATATATGTCATAAATTATATATTATTTTATTATTTTATTTATTTATTTACTTACTTGATATTTGTTTACCAGGATGGTCCGATAGAGGCTCAGGGAGAAAAGATCCACTTTTATAACATATTTACAAAATTGCCTCATGTAGGCTTTACATACATATGCACAGATTCACATAAATCGTCAGCATATGTGGTTTATATACATAATTTAGATGGATTCAAGTACATTTCTGATTTACATGCATATTACAGAAGGCTCCAAGTACATTTGTGGTTTACATGCATTCTTAGTTTAGAATATCCTTTCTTGTTTGGCAAGATTATGCAATGTAATAATGTAACACATTTCAGGAAAGAGATATACCAAGTTGTTATTAGTATTGTTAGTGCAAAATAGGACTAAGATGCATGTTAGATGTTACTTATTAGTATAAATATTAAAGAAGAAGAATTTTGTCATGGTTGTTAGATGTTGAGGTTAGTATAAATGGAGGTGTTGAGTAGAGGAAAGTTTTTGTAGGATTGTTATAGATGTGTATCCATCCATCCATCCTCAACCCCTTTTTCCTATTTTGCACATGGGGTTGGTGTGTCACTGCAGCAATAACAATCATCTCGAGCCAAGGTTTACACCGCCGAGTGGCTAGCCCTTCATACCACTCACTCGCACACACACTCTCACCTATGGCAATTTAGAGTGTCCAATCCACCTACTGCATGTCTTTGGAATGTGGGAGGAAACCGAATCACCTGGAGGAGACCCACGTGACTGCAGGAAAGACATGCAGACTCCACACAGAAGGCACCCCACCTGAGAATCAAGATGGAATATATGGGTCTATGTCAGTTTACTAAATTGACATACGACCGAAATTGAAGACAACAAGACAACAACATTGAAACCTCAGAACAATGGACGTTCAGAAAATCAGAAGTTAGAAGACCAAAACAAACACATCCAATCCAGTACTCTTTTACATCTATAAAAAACACTCATGAGAAATAGATGTCTATCCATTTTAACTACACTGTGATTAACAGCAACTGCTACGGGATACGTGGAGCACTTTTCAGCTGAAAAGTATTTCATTGCAACCTTCTTTTATGTTTTTGCAGGTGGGCAAGCCCACCTGTGACATCCCCACCTCCTGCAAATTATATATACCAACTCCAAGATCTCACTACAGTGGGGAAAAGGGTGAATTTCCCATTGCTCACTATACTGTGATCTCCATTCAAATGCTTTGCGGTTTAAAAAAGAAGTGGTGTATAATATCAGCAGCTTTTGTTTCCGTCTTCTAAGTTCTGATTTTGTGAACATTCGTTGTTCTGAGATTTCATTGTTGTCATCTTGTACTTTTCATTTTCGGTCATATGTTAATTTGGTAAACTAAAAGGGACCCATATAGATATATATGTGTGTGTGTATAAATATATATATATATATGCGTGTGTGTGCATTTGTATTTATACACAAAAGCATGTCAGCATGTAAACATACCATATTTTTATGCACCTGCTTTTGTTTTTACAGACAGGTTTATGTCTACTTGTACCTTTGGATTACATACAAAGATGTATTTGTACTTATACATACTTTACTTCTTACATTTTTCTGCTGTTATGAAATATTGCTATACTATGTGTTTTAAACCTATTTTTGATAAGGTTTAAACAAAAATGTAAAAACACTTACTATAGAACTCAGGCCTTCTCTTCATCACCTGGTCTACCCCCTCAGCCAGCTGCTCAGGCATATGGCTTTGTAGGCTATCGTGGCTGCGGTAGTACTGGGAGCCTGAGCAAGTGATCCCTGTTAAGTATGAGAGGTGCACACCCAGTTCTTGCTGGATGTCATTTTTTTCTACTCTCTGCACTGTAAAGATGACTCAGTTTTCACCTGATCTCCTAAGGTCTCCTTGTCAGGCCAGCACAGAGCTTGACTTCATGCCTTTACAGGTGCTGCCATCTTTTAAAGTCCCAGTTCCTGAATGAGGAATAAGCGCAGGGCTGTGGTTTACAGGTTTTAGAACTACAACCTCTGGGATGTGACATCACTTTAACCAAACACAACTACAATGTAGGACCATTAGGCATGAAGCTGCTATTATTGGCAAGCGTGGTTTTACCAATCTGTTTTATCACATCGATATATTTTTAAAGGAATACACATATTTCCATGGTGAATAAAATTCAGTTATGAAATCATTTCTTTTAACTTGGTTATATCTGTTTCTGCTTCTGTGCAATATATCAATATCCTTCCATATCACTGTTGGCAGGAGATCCCTTAGGTTATGAATACTGCAACAGTGAAGAGGACATCTGCACTTATGGTAGGATATTACACAACTGTACTGTCATTATTAAGAATAAACCTGAAGTTCATGCATTAATCATTTCCTTAAGCATGTTTTTTTCAGTATTGCATCAGTAAAAATGTTTTCCATTTCTTATACCTTTCTGTATATATAAATCTTCCTGTGCATGACATCATCAATCATATTAAATACCAAATGATTTGAAATGATGAGGTGTGTCACAGTGTGCAGTATGGCCATGGATTATGCATCAGTATTATCCAGACACAACTGAATCTGACTCCACTTTCCCTTTTTAAATCATAGGGACATTTGAGATATATTAATGTCATTCACATGTTCACCAAGACTGCTTGACTCGGTGCCATTGTGCTCAGCTCATTCACAGCTACCTGAAGCCTACTTATATCGATTTTTTGATTTACACATTCATGTATTACTACAATTCATACAGAAATGGGTAACTAAGTCCAATTTGCATAAAAATATGTAAATGGTCATGAATTTATATGAATAGCTTTAAGACTGCCATATTAACTTGTGATCATTCGAGAAAGGTGGCAAGTGGTTTAGAAAACCATGAACTTAATGAAGTAAGTAAATAATAGTAAAAATGTTAGAAATTATTGGGAAACAGTTTGTAGTTTTATTAGATAATAGTGTTTACTAGGAGAATCGTGTTACAGGTTCATAGATTCATAGGTGTGTACTAGGCTAATGGCCATGGAGCTTTTACAAGCCTAGCCCATAGGATTACCCTGGTATCGTGCCACACGACCTTAGTTCCCAGTGCCTCTGTCAAGAAGAGCTACTGGAGTAATCTCCGGGGAGAATTTTCTATTTCCCATCCACTCGTCCAGATTTCTCTTGAAGAGGGTCAGTGAGGTGCTCTGTTTGACATGTATGGGAAGCCTATTCCATAGCATGGGCAGTCTCTGAGTTATGAACCTGTCCCTCCAGCTTGCTCTGTTGATTGTGGTAATGAGGTTGAGTGTCTGGAGCGTATGGCGTGAAGGGATTGGGATTTCTTTAGATGTAGCATTTCTAACAGAGCTGGGACAGATATGGATTTGTAAGTCAAGCAGAGATCACCTCTAAGTAGGCGATATGAGACAGAATAGTTGGGGATTTTTGAGTCTGTCCATGTAGGACAAGTGTTTAAGGCTGAGTGTCAAATGGGAATTCATGACAGCAGCACTGGAACTGCATAGGGAAGTAGTCAAACGGTGATGTGAATGAGAGTTTGGAAATGTATTTGTGGAGGTCTGATGTACCGCATTTTCAACAATGCATTGCTTTGTCAGGATTTTTGCTGTTTCACTGGGGACATTTCTGATTTTCATCACCGCTCCCATAGTATGTTCTTTCCTGGTGAGATCAGATCATCGGTCTATCTCATTCGAAGTTTCCATCCCACCCAATCCCCTCAGCCATAACCAGGCTAAAAAACTTCTCAAAAGCTGACTACAACCTCCTACGGGAGGGCATCAGTAACTTCACACCACCGCTCCTCTCAGAGGATGCAGACAACTATGCTGAATAGTATGTCAATGCAGTGTACAAGCACCTATACAACTGCATGGACTCAGCCATTCCCAACATAACTAAAACCTGCTCCTCAAGGAAACACAAACCTGCCTGGTGGATATCCTCTATCAACAGGCTTTATAACAAAAGGAAGAATCTGTTGTCCAAGGGTAAAAAGGAACAAATTCCAATTTGGAAAAACTCCCTCCTCAGCCTCAACAAGCAAATTAGATCACTAGTGAAAAGCTTCAAAGCCAGTTATGAATTGAAGCTAGCCTATGAGACAAAGGGAAACCACAAAGCCTTCTTCAGTTCTGTCAGGAATTTTCATGGCATAGCCCAGGTTTGTTCTGATTTAGTCCTTAAAAGTATTACTTTCACTGATCCTGTTGACTTAGCCAAACTGCTAGCAGATAGGTTCAGCGCAAACATTACACCCCTGTCTCCCCAAAGGCCCATTCAGCATCCCCAATAGTTGTGCTGCACCTCACATCTCCATAGATCAAGTGCTAAAGGCCCTATCTAAGGCAAAGAACACAAGTACCATGGGACCTGATAATATCCCAGGCTGTATTCTGCACCGTCTCCAGCAAGAACTGGCTTTGCCACTGAGCACCCTATTCAGCCACAGCCTAATTACAGGCTTCATTCCAGCAGAGTGGAGAACTGCCATTTTCATCCCCTTGCACAAAGGTGATGCCACTATTGACCTGGGAAACCATTGCCCCATTGGCTTGACAAGTCTGATCTGTAAAGTCATGGAGCATATTATTATGATATCATAAACAAGGACATAGGCAATCTCCAAGCACTTGACCCCATCCAATTTGGATTCATCAGGGGCAGATCTCATCTGTTGAACTTGGTTGACTTCTTTGAGACTGTCATCAAGGCTCTGGATGAGGGAAAGTCAGTACATACAGCTTACCTTGGCTTTGCCAAGGCCTTTGACACAAACCCCAACTCAGGCATCATTGAAAAGCTAACACAACTTGGTGTAAATCCCCATCTCATCAGGTGAGTGGCCAACTGGCTCACCGATAGGACCCACAAGGTCAAAATAGGTGCCACCACCTCTGACAACAGACCTGTCACTGGCTGTGTTCCCCAGGGATCTGTCCAGGGACCCCTACTGATTTGCATCTACTTCTCAGCCATCCAGGCAAAGACAAAGGGTCTGTGGCTAACCAGGTTTTTGAATGACTGCAAGTTGGGTGCTGTCATTGACTTCCCAGATGATGTTAACATACTGCAAGAGGGTCTCACAGCAACAAACGACTGGTGCCAAAGTCATTGCCTTAAGTTAAATGCAAAAAAGTGTATTATCATACCATTCAGCAAAAACACAGCCTCTACTGATTACCACATCAACGGCAACCCCCTAAGCAAACAACCTGTGGTTAGAGACCTGGGTACTCGGGTTGACAACAATCTCACATTTAACCATCATGTAGTGGCAGTGGTCAGAAGAGAATTTTACTTGGTTCATCTCATAAGTAAAGGGACTGCATTCAGAAAAAAGGAGGTTATTACCTCTCTGTATTCCCTCCTCATTAGGCTTATAATTGAGTATATACCTTTCCAGTTTGTTATGTATCTCTCCAAATACCTGCACCAGCTGAAAAGGCCACAGAAATACCACACAAAGAGAATTCATGGCCTCCAACACCTATCCTATGTGGACAGGCTCAAATCACTATCGGTCTACTCGGTATTGTACAGATTGCTCAGAGGTCATTTGTATCTCGACTACAAGGCAATCTTGGACCCTGCCCTACTAGAGATGCTCCATATCCATAAGCCTAACTCTTCGCTCATTACCTCCTCAAAAGGTCTAAATTTTATATGCGACATCAACAAAACCCTGCTGGAGAGACAAGTTTGTCTCCCAAAGGCTGCCCTGTCTCTGGAACAGACTTCCCATACATGTCAAATAGAGTACCTCACTGACCTTCTTCAAGCACAACCTTGTTGAGTGGATGGGAAACCACAAATTTGTCCCAGGGGTTCCACCTTTGTCCCTCATTGACAGGGGTGACAGGTGCTAACTGATTTTCTTTTTGGGGGATAAATTCTTGGCTAGGCTTGTAAGAGCCCCAATGCCATTAGCCAAGTGACCTCCTGTGATCCTATGAAAGAAAAATAGCAGCAAATATACAGGAAAGTGGTAGGAATGGATACAAGTCTGTTAGCAATGTAATGTCAAGAGCTTGCAATACAGCTTTAACTTGCTGGATTGGGACTTACAGTATGTGTATGTGAATAAGGCTGTTGTGTCATCATATGTGTTTTTGTACTCAGAGCTTTGATTTATTTAGGACGAAAACAGACTTGATTTCATTGTTGTGTTATTTGGCTGATAAGTGGGTCAAAAGTTTTAATATATGACATTTTGCCATGTTGTTTCAGGTAAATGAATGATTCAGCAGCACCAATCCAGACAGAGAAAGGACAATTTTAGCCATGAGGGGAACTGCATCCAAATGGCAGAAGGTAGATCATATGGCAAATGCCTTTTTAGAAACAAGGTACTCAAAGAAGCTGAGAGGGCAAAGGCTCAAAACCAAGTGGTTATGGATATAAATGTTGTTGGAAGAAATTATATATTAACACAGTACAAGAAGAGTGTCACTGATATGGTAGGACATGCAAAAGCAAAGGCAAGGCAGAATGCAATTACTCCAGCACTACTGGGGGGGGCACATATTCCTTTAATACCTGATGAAGAATGCTTCTTCTCTCACTTTGTGGTGATGACAGTGAAAAGGCTAATGATGGCACTGACATAATCAGAGGTGGTGTGGACATTAGCTATTACCCAGATATGCACCAACAGACATCTGCGTTGGAAGGATGGTTTGACAACGGTAACATATTTATATAGAGAATCGAATGATGAAATGGAATGATTATATGTAACAAATGACAACTACTATAAGCAGGTGTATTATTTCAGTTCTGCACATAATGACATTGATCAGAGTGTGCAAAGTAAATGTCCCCCACATCTCTTTACATTGCATATAGTAGTGCAGATCAGTATGTCAGTAGTAATGAGTCAGATGCAGAAACAAACAGTTCTACTATACCAATACATTTAGACAATATCAGCAGCAGAATGGCTGATGATTATGATGAGGATAATATAGTTATATTTATGAGGCAGCCTGAAGAAAGTGGAACTCAGACACCAAGTTTAATAGCAGGATCTCACACCCCATATTATGTCAATAACTTTGCAGAAAGTGACATTGGATCACAAAGTCAAAATGTGGTGACATGACATTACAGGTTGTACAAGGAGAAAACCCATGTACATTTACACCTGCATCTCCAGTCCCACAGGAATACCCTCTGAATGATGGCAGAAATCTAGAGGTTATAGTATCTAGAGTGACACATTTACAAAGGGATTCCAGGTGCAGGCACATGTCACAGCTACATCAGGAAGCATCTAATGAATTGGATTCCCAGCAGCAAATGTGACGTGACATTGTTAGGGCTCGGAGCACTGCTACAGACAGTCAGCTAGAAATGGTTAGATTTCTCCAGGGTGTATGTGAGGATTTCTTGCACTGCATTTAAGTGGCAGAGAGTGGGGATAATGCCATGATCACATTGATCTGTACTATGGTGACACAAGAGGCACCCATATCCACCTTCATTCATATACTAGTAAGGACTTGCTTGACTCAAATAGGTGTCAGTTTTGGAAGGGCAAAAAGAAGGAGGCTACATGGGGGCATAACACATCACACTACAAATTCTTCTCAAGAAAGTTGTAGAAATAGTAGGAAAGACACAACAAAATTTATACAGGCCATGTCAGTCTTCATCTACGCATAATAAAACCTCTCATTCAATGTACTGGTCCCATATTACTGTGAGATTAATGTATGTAGGATCACCTGTGTAAACGTATCTACAAGCACTGAACCTATGAGGAAAAAATACAGGCAGTTAGAAGAACAAGAAAAATAAATGATCAGCAAAGCAAGGCTTCCCAGGGTCAGTACAGTTTTTATTATTCCTTGGATAGCTAATTTGGCTGATTAACAGACTGACAAATCATGTATCTGACTGACTGACTAACAAATACATCAGTGAGTACAGGACTTTTATACAGTTCTTGACAAATGCAGTCAGTCCTGCCTCTTTAGATATACATTGTGTCCTAAGTTGGTCATGTCATGCAATGTCTCCTAAGTTGGTCATACAACTATTTTAAAAGTTGTTTTACAAGTTATTTTAAAAGTGCTACAGCAGACTATTGCTATACAACAAGTTTTCCTTTTTTGGTATACAAGTACAGAGTAATAATGTCTTGCTTCATCTTGCTTTGTCATCATATGCTCTTCCTGCTTAATTGTCTTATCATAACATTTCTAAAGAGTATTTATTATTATTATTACAGCTGCAGTTTACATTATTGCTACTCTTGAATAATTCAGAATTAATGAAAGTTTGCAACTTACAAAGTAATACAATACTAAAGCTTAATAAAAACTTCATATAAAGTCTGCAACTTTGCAGCATGAATATGCAAGGCGCAACATCTGCTCCTGTCATTCATTCTATAGATAATGTATGAAATAGAACAATATACATTTCCTGATCCTTTGATGTTTATGGCATATATGTACATTTTACAAATCATGTGTTTTACACTATTTGCATTCTTTACACATATAGTTTAGGAATGTTTTGATAGAAATAGAAAAGTACTGATTAATACATGTTTTATACGACTTCTAACAGAAGAGCCATTCCTGCTGTTACAATACATCAGTGTGTGTCAGTGTGTGACCCTTGTTTCAGGCTGCTGTGACCTTTCCATTGTATCTTTATCCTAATAGAGGCTGAGCTGACAATTCTAAAAAAACCCTGCAAAGTCTTTTGGTTAGTTTGCATCTGTTATCTGACATTTGATTATTAGAGGAATTATTTTCAACATGATTATTTATTTATATTAATAATTATGCCTTGATAAAGAGAGGAATTATTCATAAGCACTATCTTATCTTGGCTGATGCTCTTTTAGCCAGGCATTGTATTTCCATGCAGCTTTGTATTCATGTTTTCAGTCACTGGCATTCACATAAAAGATTGCTCACACATGCTGCTCAGGGAAGATATCCATAAGCTGGTGTCTCAGCATTGCTTGAGATCCTAATACTATAACAACCTGCATCAAGCAGGTCATAACGTCAGACTAGCTTAACATCCAGCTCTCATGATAGCCCTTCCTCAAGATCACATACAACTAGCCTATATATAGGATATGTGGTGTATGACACATATGACCTTGACCTACTATGATTCATGTTATACATTTCAGGTACTTACAATTTGACCTTTATACAAATATGTCAATATTTAACTTGACAGTAATGAATTATTGATAAAAAATAAGAAGAAAAAAAGGGAAAAGGAAAAAATATCGAATATATGAGTGTAGGATGTAACCCAGTTTTAAATTCTTTGCTTTTTATGGATTCCATTTCAGTAATGGCATTGCTTGCAATTAACTGAAATATCTATAAAAAAGTTGCATTTTCTGACATTCAAATTGCACTTTTTGCATCATTAATAGTCTATCCATTATCAAGAGTTTTAATTCAGCAATGACAGAGCTGACAATTATCAAGGACATAAAACAAATACTACACTATTGATGGAAAAAAAATAAATAAACAAGATTACATGAGTATCCAGAAATGTAAATTAACACTGCTGCCACTTCACCCTCAGCACTGCACAAATGAAGATTTATATTTCTGAGGACACTGGATCACAAAGTCAAAAATGTGGTGACATTGTGTATGAGAAAATTAAATAATCTGATATGCATTACCTTAAAATAGAACAGTAAGCCATTTTAAATATATAATATTTAACTTATTCACTGCAGTGCAGCTCAGAAAGTTTGCCCTGTAACTTCCAATGGGCCTAATATAATAATAATAAGCCTTTTGACAGAATCAAATTATGTCCTCACATTTCAAACAAATGTTTGTATCTCTGAAACCATACAGGTTACTAAAGAAGTATAAATGGCAAACTCTTCAGCACAAACTATTTTTATAGTGGTAGCATTCTTTGGGTTCTAGTCTTAAACCAAATTTTATAAGTCACAGTAAATATAGTGGGCAGGATTCATGAAGCCTTGCACAGAGCCTAAGAGTAGTGTAAGACTCCATGCAGCCCTCACGATCCAGGAACAGCCCGAAATTCCATGTAAGAGACCAGCTAAAACGTCTCTTACATGGACTGGGCGTGGATATGCTAATCACCTCACTTGCAGCCAAAAGGCATGCAAATGAGGTAGATTAGCGATCCACGAAGCTCAAACCAGCCTGTGTAAGAGTCGTGTTAGCTGCAGAAATGTACTCAGTTGACAACTGAGTACGTTTCTGCAAATAACATAATGGAGCCATGTCAGCTCCAAATAAAGGGTGCATATGTGTCAGGCAGCATGCCAATGGCCAAATATGTGGCCATTGGCAAGGTACCCTGTTGCAAATATGAGAAATAAATATTTTATTTTTCGGCGCTTGCCGATGTTTAAACACAGCGCAGCCCCACGCAAACGGGCTGCGCTATATAAAACATAAAAATGAAGGTTATAAACCCACAAATGTGGGTTTTATGCAATACATGGATTTACAATGCAGGGACCAGCAGACCAAAAACAACATGGCTACTGTGTAGTGGTTGCTAAGGGGAGAAGCTGAGTCTAAGTCATGTAACTAAGCATTAGTAGGCAATCTGATGTAAATGAGTGTTAGGATACTGAATCCCACTGTCACATAGCAAATGAGCACATTCTGAGTAGTGTAAGAGTTACATAAGGGGGAGGGACAGAGTAGGAGATAGGTGACATCACAGGGGGGAATGGCAGAAAGAAATGCAGTTCATTGGAGGTCAGTGTTACATGACAGATGTCAGACACATATCATAGAAAGAGGAGTGCCACAAGATAAGCATGGGAAAGTCAAGAAATGGAAGGTGTACATTGTTGCCAACACCAAAGTTTCTTGCTGTTCATGCATGCGCACGTGTGTGCACCATGAGGCACGAGTAGGGCAGTGTGCATGTGTGTAAGGCAGACTGAGCATGTGGGAGCCTGTTGGCAGACTCGTAAGACTGTTTGCGCTGGTGTGCGCATGTTTTAACCCGAATAAGTAAATTCTAAACTGTGTAAGCATGTGTGTGCACGTGTAAGCCATTGTGAGCGTGTTACCGCTGGCATGCGTGTTGCTCCCGCCTGAGGAAACAGAAAGGAAAAAGGAAGCAACAGAATTAGTAGGAAGCTAGCAGGGAATACTGCTGGAGCTAGCAGGTGAAAACAATTAGAAGCAGGCAATTACACAGGCAGAATAGTAGCCCTGCCCAGCACTTAAAACTCTGCAAACAGCAGTGCAGGATGTTTCTCTCAAGAGACACTGCAAGACAGGAGTAAGCTATTAGAAGTGAAAACTGAAAAAGCTTAACTCAGAGCAGAAATGCTAGGGGCTGCCATAGCTGTCATAAGGAGACATAGGCAACTTGCTGAGGGTGGTGACAATGCAAATGGTGCCAGACAACCCACAGTGAGGAGATGGAGAAGAGTGTACAGGCCCAGGGTCACCTACCACGGGTTACATGAGCTGGAGATAGTGGAGCGCTATAGAGTGGACAGAGACCTCCTGCAGCAAATTGCTGTACAGGCCACGCCTCACACACAGAACCAACAGATAGGAACCCATCCCAGTGGAAACCAAGATATGTGTTGGCCTAAGAATACTAGCAACAGGTACCTTCCAGAGACCAACTGGTGATATGATGGGGATATCACAGGCATCAGCCTCCAGGGTATTGCACCAGTTCCTGGATGCCATGTCAGCACATGTCGGTGATCATGTATATTTCCCCAATGCCCGTGAGGTATTGGCCAGCAATATGCATCTCTTGCAGCAAATAGCGGAATACCCTGAGGTAGTGGGTGCAATAGACTGCACGCACATATGCATCAAAGCACCAGCCGGTGAGTGGGGTAGGGCCTACATAAACCGCAAGGGCTTCCCGTCCATCAACTGCCAGGTTGTGTGTGATGCCCAGGGCATAATAATGAATGTGTGTGCTGGCTGCCCTGGGAGCTACCATGATTCCTATATCTGGCATTTGACGCAGCTGTACCAGACATTTGCCAATGGGGACATCCCACATGGACACCTAGTGGGGGATGCAGGTTATGCACTGGAGCCGTGGCTGATGACACCCATCAGAAATGCACACAAACCTGAACAGGAACGCCATAATGAGGCACACGCACAAACACGTAATGTAATAGAGCATGTGTTTGGGCTGCTCAAGTCATGGTTCCGGTGTCTGGACACATCTGGTGGAGTCTTGCAGTACTCACCAACTACATGTACCCAAATTGTCATGGTATGTGCTATGCTACATAATATGATCTTGTGAAAACAGCTGCAGCAGGACCAGCATAGGGCCGGGCCAAACAGCCCCCCACCATTTCCAAGGCCATCACAGGCAGAGCGTGACTCGGAGGAAGAACAATCTGAGCCTGCCCCAGTAGGCAGAAGGAGGCATGCCCAGTATGCCCTGGCCTTGGCAAAGAGGCAATGCATAGCACATACACTGGCTCAGTAGGAACCCTGGGAATGATACCCCTCTCTGACTCACTCATATAATAACAGGGATGCCTAAAATGACATAACCTGCTCTCAAGCATGTACAGGGAGTGTAGTATGTGCATCCGACAGAGGCAGCCCTGCAGCACCACCTGAGGCATGATTGCCATGTGTTAAGCAATGTAACACCATGTAGTATATGCAAACTTGATGACCCTGACTAACATCCTACCCTCACCAAGCATGATGCCACAATATGAAGATGAGATGATCAATTGCAATAATTGGCTGAAGTATTGCTGTTAGTCAAAGGGGATCCAATGTGTGCCAGCCTGGGATGACATGCTGAGCATGACATGATGCTCCACCTGCTAGGGGTGGCGTGCATCTATCAGTCCTGGCCTTATGGATACTGGCAAAGGCTGTTGTTACCAACAGCGTGCCTTGAATAGGTAAGGCTCAAAACACAAACCCACCTCCATAGGTATCACAAGAGATAAGAACCTAGATGTAATGCTACCCAATGCCAGAAGTCTAAACAGCAAGATGCATGCAGTCTAAACTCCCCCAGTATGGAGAATGTTGATATCTGTCCTGTAACAGAAAACTGGGTCAAGGCTCACAACAGCACCCTAACACTACCAGGTTACACCTCATACTGTGCTGTACAGCCTCAAAACATGGAACAAGCTACAAAAGGAGGGTGACTAGCAATAATTGTCAAGGATAACCACACCCCCATATTGGTACCACAACAAGAAGCAGCATGGACTAGCCATGGTCAAGTAACAGTGGCTAAAACTGCCTCCCAGTTTATAGCCTGCTACAGACTACCATTCTAACACCAGGAACTGCGCTTGGCCTATGTTGGAATACATGAATATATCAAGCCCTCCAAACCACATTCTATTGGGTGACTGAAAATACCCAAACATAGACTGGGAGCATTATTCTAGCTCCAACACCCTAGGACAAAGGTTCCTAGAATCCATAAACCAAAATGCCCAGGAACAACGTACCACTCCCACAAGAGGGGTAAGCATACTGGATGTGATAATCAGCAACATAGGTACTGGATGGCAAGATGAGAAGTGTATCCCTCACTGGTAAGATCAGACCATAGAGTAATCACACCGGATATACACATCCTGACTACAGTCCCTGGCCAGAAAACCACAGTGAAAAACATGTGTAAAGCAAATGTTGCACTCCTCCAAACTGATGTGGAATCCATTAAAGGCCCTGTGCAGGTGCAAAATATGGGCCCCACCTCAGAACCTGTTATACAGGCATTCCATGAACACTACCAGGAATGCATGGATTATGCAATCCTAAATAAAACCAAGACACAATGCCATACACGCAGGCATCTGGCATGCTGGACCCCAGCCATTACCAAACCATGCAAGAGAATGAGGAAGCTAATACATGATAGAGCAAACCTAAAAAGGGAAGTAATCTCTGATCAGTAATATGGCAATAAAATATGTCCACTCATACAATCCACTAAGGCCAGCTACAACAAGTTGAATCTGTGAATCTTGAGGCAATGTTACACCTGCCCCATGTACACAGACAACCCTCACCTCCCCCCAAGAAATACAAATATATGTGAGAGATGCAACCATTTATCCAAACTGGAAGTTGAGCTCTCTCAACTCAGTACTGTCAAAACTAGTCAGGAGGAGAAGGTAACCACACACACCACAAACCCAGTCTCACATAGACCTATCACAACTGCAAACAAAAGACATAAACACAGAAAAACATTCCCGGAGGCTCTAATTACAAACACACCACATCAACAGAGGCCTTCAAAGCAGATACCCAAGCAACCACTACCTCCAAACATAGCACATGCAACACATAGTACACAAAGCTGGTGTGCCAAACAGTCACAGGCCAGAAGGAGAAACAACATGCCTGATACAGTTGTAATAGGTGACTCCATAGTCAGACACACTGCTGTCCCGCTCACCAGACTGAACAAGGGAAAGGGTACAGTAAGCTGCCTGTAGGCTGCTATAATATGCCACATAACACAAGTACGCAGGTCACCCCAAAGCAAGTAGAAATATGATGCTGTCATTGTCCATGCTGGCGTGAATGACCTGAGATGTACCTCCCTGGACTACATGAAAAGAGACATAGATGAGCTCTCCGATTATGTAGTCCAGGCCGGTATGACACTGACCTTGTGCAGCATCCTACCCTCACCAAGAATGATGCCACAGTACAAACACAGAATGATCAGCTTTAACAAGTGGCACAATTACTGGTGTCATTCCAAGGGGATCCAATGTCTGTCTGCTTGGGATGTCATGTTTGACAAGCCACGCTGCTGTGCCAGGGATGGCTTGCACCTGTTACCCCTGGGAGTCTGGATATTGGCTAAGGTTCTTGCCACCTCCATAGAGCCTTTTGTAGGCAAGGCTGAAAAGACTAACCCACCTCCCTAGAAAACATAAGTGGAAAGAAACATAAGGGTAATGCTGCCCAATGCCAGATGTGTAAACCTCAACATGCATGCTCCCGAGGCCCTCCCCAGTATGGAGAACATCGATGTCCATGCAGTGACAGAAACCTGCAGCAAGGCTCCTGACAGCACACCAGCACTACCAGGTTATACCTCATATCATGCGTTATGGCCCCAAAACCTGGACCAAAACATAAAAGGAGGGGGAGTATCCATATTCAGCACAGATACCCACATGTCCAAGTAACTGACAATGCACGAAGCATCGGAGACCACCCATGTGCAACTAACCATAGGCAAAACTGCTGTACAGTCTGTAGCATGCTACAGACCACACTCTCACACACAGGAACCCCACTCAGCCGTCCTGAAGACATTGGACAGTATGAATGTCTCACCAAATACCAAACAAGGTACTCACAAATTACCACATAATTGGTAATCCATTATGTATGGAAGGAGTAATCAGGGACCTAGGGACACAAGTGGACAGTAACCTGTCATGTGACACTCACATTTCCAACGTGGCTAGGAAGACCGTCTATATTGGCCACCTTATCATGAAAGGATTCACATCTATGTCAAGAGAGGTCATTGTGCCCCTATACTGTTCTCTTATCAGGCCCATAATTTAGTACAATGCCTCATTTGGGATGTACCTTACCCGACACCTGCAGCAGTTAGAAAGACTTCAAAGGTACCTCACCAAGAGGATAAAGGGTCTCAAATATATGTCATATGCTGCCTGGCTGTAGACACCTCAGCTGTATGCAGTCACATACTGCCTACGCAGAGGCATTGTATGCCTGTTGTACAAGGCCATGTCCAACACAGGATTAATGGACATGCTCCACCCCAGAAAACCCAAATCCATTGGAGCTGTGAGAGTGAGAGATGTCAACCTCAACACATAATGAAATAGGATGTGCTGGAGGGACAGATACATAACCCAGAGGCTCCCTACACCCTGGAATGGAATCCCACTCCATGTTAGGCAGAGCCCCTCACTGACTCTCTTCAACAGGAATCTTGCCAAGTGGATGGGTGATCATAGATGTACACTGGGGGTCTTCTCTGTGTCACGTCCAGACAGAGGCACAGTGAAGTAAATCCTAAATGGCCATAATATTCACATAGCAAGGGGTGGCGAAAGCCACACACACTCTGGCTAGGCTTATAAATGCCCTAGGGTGGATAGCCTAGTATGAACCTATGAACCTATGAAGATACAAATTGTACAGGACACCAAGGATAATCACAAGGCTTTCTTAACTGATGGTAGGAACCTTGTTGGGAATTCACAGATATGCTCTGAATCACTCAAATATTACAATCAACATGCCAAACACATACACATATTGCCAACATCCAACCTGGCAGGTGCAGTGCAAACCCCACCCCCCAAAATGCCAAATATCTATCCCAGCAGAGTGCTGGCCCCCTGACATTGCAGATGCTGAGGTAACAGCCAGCATCTACAAAGCAAAACACACAGCATCAATGGTACGAGATGGTGTCCTGGGCTGAGTCCAACATGGACTCCAAGAAGAATGGAAAGCCAAATAACACTACTGCTCAATGTCAGCCTTACCACAGGATATGTACCCAAAGAGCAGTGTACAACAACAGTGGTCCTTCTCCACAAAGGTGTTGCCTGAATGGATACTGCAAACTACCACCCCAGAATCCTGACAAGCTTGGTCTGCAAAGCTATGGAAAGGATCAGCATGTACCTCAGACATAAAGATATTGGGGACCTACTGACACTGGACCCTACCCAGTGTGGCTTTCTTAAGTGCAGATCCTGCCCCTTAAACATGTTTGACTCATTTGAAACAGTCATTAAAGTCATTGATGAGGGGAATGTGGTCCACACAGCCTAGCTGGACCTTGCAGGCTTCCATACAGCACCCCACGTGTTCATTATAGATAAGCTCACCAGCTTAAATATAAACCCCTATGTCAGTAGAGAGGTTGCAAACCAGACCAAGGACAGAACTGACATGGTCAGAAATGCTGCAGCCATGTCAGACTACAAACCAGATACAACTGGCATCCCACAAGGCTCGGTCCTGGGACCTCCCTTGTTTGGTATATATGTCCCATAGGTACAGGCCAACATGGAAGGACTGTGTCTGAACAAGTTTGCAGAGGACTACAAACTGGCCACCATATCTGACCCTCCAGATGACACAAGCATCCCACAAAAGGGCCACATAGAAACAGACAACTGGTGCCATAGCCATGTCAGCAAGCTAATTGCAGAAAAGTGTATAGTCAACCCCTGTGGATATACAGTAAATGCCCACCAATTACCACATAGGTGTTAAACCATTAAGTACTTAAGATGTAATAAGAGACCTGGGGACACAAGTTGATAGATATCTTGCATTGGACAAGCATGTGGCTGTAGTGGTTACAGAAACATACCATATACCCACCTAATCATGAAGGTAGTCAGATCTAGATCAGGGGAGGTCATTGTGGCTCTGCAGTCATCCTTCATCAGCGTCACAATTGACTACAATGGCCCCTGTGGGATGTACCTCAGCAGACACCTCCATCAACTGGAAAAACCCCAAAAGTACCTCACTAGGAATATCAAAGAGCTTGAACAGATGCCATGTGTTGCCTGATTAAACAAACTGCAGCTCCACACACTGCCATACTGCCCGCCCAGAGGCAAGCTGTGCCTGATGTATAAAGCCATATCCAAGCTGGAATCAATGAACATGCTGCACCTTGTACAATCTGAATGGCAGTGAGCTATGCACATGAGAGACCTGAACCCCAGCACTGACATACATAGGACAAGCTGTACTGAATGATCCATAACACAGAAGCCACCCCACTCTTGAGTAAACTCCCAGTACAGGTTAGCCAGAGAGTCACTCATCGACTCTCCTCAAGAGGAATCTTGATGAGTGGATGGGAGATGGTAGGTTTACCCTGGGTATCACTATTATGTCACGGGTAGACGGAGGCACAGTATACTAACCATGACATATGTCATGGCAAACTCCAGTTACAATGTGTGTCGAAGGACAGACACACTCTCTGACTAGCATTAGAAATGGCCTAGGGCACATCGCTAGTGTTGCCAATGTCCACCTATGTTGTGGAATACACTACCAATGTTGGACAAGCCTGGATTAAGTAGTCCATATTTGAACATAATGCAACATGGTCATATGTGCACAACTGGCCCCTAACCAGTCTGTTGTGCTCACTATGAAAATTTAAAGCAGTGATAGGACTAAAGCCCAGGATACTGTCCACCAGAGTGAAAGTACTGAACCAGTACACTATATGGTACTACAGTGTTAGGTCAGTATGAAAGGATGTTGACAACTGTATGCAAAGTATCCCATGCAAACCCTGCAGGCACAGTATAATCCCTGCTGTGTTCAGACACAAAGCAGTTGGCCAGTAAGTACACAACATGACACCCAACACACAGCCATAAACATGAGATATTGTTGAAGTTCACACTCATCCACAAATGTGGTGGACTGCAGAGTTCAACATATGGAAAGCTCACACTGGGCATGCTCGCACACTTTGATAAATGAGACATATGTCAGACAACATGCCATGGAAAGCCTGAACTGGGCATGCTCACACACTTAGGCCATATCTCAGTTTAGCAGTTGGCCACACATATCTGGTATTTGTACGTGTTATTCCAGGAACCAACCACATTACAACAATCTGCCCAGTGCACACAGTTAAATAACTACAGAGACATAAGTGATATAGTGGATCCCTCTCATATTCAAACATCTTCCACAGATACACAAGTTGTTCATAGAAACAGGGAATGCTATGGCAATAAAGACCTGCAAACAGTCTATCAGCAACAAATATTGTGCATCTGACAATTAAACATATGGTGTAGAGGTCAATACTAGGCTGTTTGCCCTAGGGAATGAAAGCTTAGCCAGAGTGTTCTTGGCGTCTGCCTCCCCAGTACAGTAGGCTACTGTGCCACTGTAAAGTAGGTCACATAAGGCATCGTTTGAGGCTAGTGTGCTGTGCCTCCATCAAACAGGGACACAGTGGAGATCCCAGGGGTTGAATTTGCTATGCCACATCCATGTTGTTGGTGTGTGCTGGAAGAGGGTTGGTGAGGACCTCTAACAGTAAGTGGGCATCAATAACAGATTGAGGGGAGCCTTATCTGCAGTGTCTGGACAATTTCACTGTCAACGCTTTGTCATGATGATTATGAGGGATTGAAGTGTCATGCCAGTACTGTTCAGAGATGTCCTCCCTCTGTGGGCTACTGCTCTGCAATGTATTAGCTCACTCCATCTGTTGGACAGCTCATATATGGCTGGTGTACACCTGACAGGTGTCCTGTTGTGGAGGAGTCATGGGTATATTTGGGATAGCATGATCAATGCAAACCTTCCACATGCTCATAGAATGCAATTGTCAAGGATTATGCAGAGTGGCCTGTATACTCCCCCAGCATGGGTCCTTTGAAGTCTTCCACCCCAGTCTTCACAAGTGCAAAGTCTGCTTTTAATAAATACACTTTGTTTGCAGTGACAACCTTGCCTGGGGGTGGGATATGGATGTCTAGGGAAAGGTGGGTATGGTCAGATATCAACAATGGTGGTCTACCTCTGGTGTGGAACAGTGAGTACCCATGTTGCAGATGGTCAGGTACAATATGTATTCCCCCTTGTGGCTGTGGTGAGTGGTGCTGCCATAGCACATGGACTCACAAATTGTAGTGGCTGTAGGGTAATGTTGTAGAGGCCTGAGTAGTTCCCACACACAATATACCTGTTCCTGATGTTAACAACTGGAATGGTGTATGTGAACACCTTCATATCTTGGCACTGTTCCCAGGGAAGTGAAATTTGTGTCCTGGATGTTGGAGGGGTGGTCTGAACTGGTTGTGTTGTGTGTTACAGGTCCTGTGGTCATGAAGCATGGTATAAAACATAACCTGCCAGTGCTGATGCATATAAACCCATTCCAAAATTTCCCCGGGAAATTTAAAAAAAAAAATTTTAAATTTCCCTTTCAAAAAACCCAAAAAAAAGGTTTTTAAGGGGGGGGTTGGGGAAAAAAGGGGAAAAAAAAAATTTAGAAAAAAAAAAATTTTTTTTAAAAAAAATTTTTCCCCCTAAAAAAAAAAACCCGGGGAAAAAAAATTTAAACCCACTAAAAAATTTTAAAAAGGTTTTTGTTTAAAAAATCCCCTTTTTTAAAAAGGGAACCCGGGGGGGGTTTTTAAAATTTTTAACACCCATTTTTTTTCCCGGGGGGGGGTTTTTAAAAAAAACCCCCTTTTGGGGGGGCCCTTTCTGGGGAAAAAAACCCCCAAATTTTTAAAAAGGGGGGGAATTAATTTTAAAAATTTTTTTGGGGCCCCCCCCCCCCCTTTTTAAAAAAATTTTTTCCCCCGGGGGGGGGTTTTTTCCCGGGGGGGCCCCGGGTTTTTTTAAAATTATTTTTTTTTTTTAAAAAAAAAATTTTTTTTTTTTTTTTTGGGGGGGGCCAAAAAACCCCCAAAACCAAAAAAATTTTTTTTTTTTTTAAAAAAAACCCCCGGGTTTTTTTGGGGGGGGGGTTTTTTTTTTTTTGGGGGGGAAAAAGGGGTGGGGGGGGAAAAAGGGGTTTTTTAAAAAACCCCTTGGGCTTTTTAAAAAGGGGAAGGGAAAAAAAAGGGGGGGGGAAAAAAAAAAGGGGGGGAAAATGGGGAAAAAAAACCCCCCAAAAATTTTTGGGTTTAAACCCCTTTTTCCGGGTTTTTTAAAAAAAAATTTTTTTTTAAAAGGGGGGAAAAATTTTTTTTAAAAGGGGGGGGGGGAAAAAAAAAAATTTTTTCCCCTTTTTCCCGGGGGGGCCTCCCAAAAAAAATTTTTTCCCCCCGGGGGAAGAAAATTTTTAAATTTTTAAAAAAACCCCCAAAAATTAAACCAAAATTTTTTTTTTCCCCCGGTAATGTCCCCCTAAAAAAAAAAAAAGGGGGGGAAAAAAATTTTGGGGGTTTCCCTTTTTTTTTTTTGGGGGAAAAACCCTTTTGGGGTTTTTTTCACCCCGGGGGTTTTTTTTTCACAAAAAAAAATTTTAAAAAAAAAAACCCCCTAAGGGTTTTCCCCCCCCAAAAAACCTTTGGGTTTTTCCCCCCCCAAAAAATTTTTTTTTGGGGGGGGAAAATTTGTGGGGAAAAAGGGGGAAAAAAAAAAAAACCCAAAATTTTTTTAAAAAATTTAAAAATTTTTCCCCCCCAAAAAAAGGGGGGGAAAATTTCCCCTTTTAAAACCTTTGGGCCCTTTTTTTTGGGGTTTTTTTTTTCCCTTTTTTTTTTGGGGGGGGGGTTTTTTTTTAAAAATTGTTTTGAATTAAAAAATTTTTAAAATTTTTTTAAAAAAAATTAATTTTTGGAAAAAAAAACCCCCCCAAAAAAAAAAAACCCCCCCCCCCCAAAAAAAATTTTGGGGGGGGGGGCCCCCAAAATTTGGGGGGGGGGGGGGTTTTTTTTTTTAAAAAAAGGGAAAGGGCCCCCTTCAAAAAACAAAAAAAAATTAAAATCCGGGGGGAAAAATTTTCCCATTTTGGGGTTTTTTTAATTTTTTTTTTTTTGGGGGGGTTTTTTTTTCCCTTTTTTTTTTTGGGGGGGGGAATTTTTTAAAAAAAAGGGGGGGGAAAGAAAAAAAACCCCCAAAAATTTTTCCCCCCCAACAGGGAAAAAAAAATTGGGGGGCCCTTCCCTTTTAAAAATTTTTGGGCCCAAAAAAAAGGGGGGGGAAAAAGGGGGTTTAATTTGGGAAAATTTCCAGAAAGGGCTTTTTAAAAAAAAAAGGGGGCCCCCCTTTTTTAAAAAAAGGGCAAATTTTTTTAAAAACCCAAAATTTTTTTTTTAAAAAGGGATGGGGGGGTTTTTTTCCCAAAAAAAAAAAAAAAAAAAAAAATTTTTTTTTTTTTTTTTAAAACCAAAAAAAATTTTGCCCGCCCGGGGTTTTTTGAAATTTTTCCGGGGGGAAAAATTTTTTAATTTTGGGGAAAAAATTTTTTTCCCTTTTAAAATTTCGGAAAAAATTTAAAAAAAAACCCCCCCCAAAAAAAAAGGGGAAACCCCCCAAAAAATTTCAAAAGGGGAAATTTTTAAAAAATTGGGGTTTTTTTTTTCCCCCCAAACCCCCGGGGTTTTTTAAAAAATTTTTTTTTTTTACAAAAATTCCCGTTTTTTAAAATAAATTTTTAAAAAAATAAAAACCCCCCTTTTTTTTTTTAAAACCCTTCCCCTTTTAAAAATTTTTTGGGGGGAAAAAATTTTTTTCCCGGGGGGGAAAGTAAAAAAAATTTTTTTTTAAAATTCCCCCGGAAAACCCCCCCCCCGGGAAAAAAAAAAATTTTAAAATAAAAAAACCCTTTTTTAAAAATGAAAATTGGGTTTTTTTCCCCCCCCTTTTTTTCCAAACCCTTTTGGGGGGGGTTTTTTTAAAAAAAATTTTTTTTTTTAAAAAATTAAAAGGGGGTTTTTTAAATTCCCAAAAAATTTTAAACCCAAAAAATTTTCCCCGGGGGGGGAAAAAAAATTTATTTTTTTTTTTTCCCAAAAAAAATTTTTTTTTTTAAAAAAAGGGGGAAAAAAAAAAAGGGGGCAAAAAAAAAAAGGGGGGAAACCCCAAAAGGAAAAACCCCCTACCCCCAAAAAAAAATTTTTAAGGGTTTTCCCCCCCCCCTTTTTTTAAAACCCTTGGTTTTTCCAAAATGCGGGGTTTTTTCCCCAAAACCCCCAAGGGGGGGTTTTTTTTTCCAAAAAAAATTAAACCGTAAAAAACCCAAGGGAAGGTTGCCAAATTTTTTTTTTGGGGGGAATTTTGGGGGGGGAAAAAAAAAACCCCGGGGGGAAAAAAAAAATTTTTGGGCCCCCAAATTTTTTAAAAACCCCCAAAAAAACCCCAAAGGAAAAAACCCCCTACCCCCGGGGGAAAATTTTAAAAGGCAAAAAAACCCTTTTTTTCCCCAAACCCTTTTTGGGGGTTTTTTCCCCAAAAACCGGGGTTTTTTTCCAGAAAAAAATTTTTTAAAAAATTTTGAAAAAACCTTAAACCGTAATTAAAAATTTTTTTTCCCCTGCCTTTTTAAAAAGGGGGGGCCCAAAATTTTTTTTTGGGGGTTTTTTTTTTTTTGGGGATTGGGGTTTTCCCGGGGGGTTTTTTTAAAAAAAATTTTTTTTTTGGGGAAAAGGTTTTTTTTTTTTTTTAAAATTTGGTTTTTCCCCCCCCCCCGGGGGGGGGTTGTAGCTACAGTAATTCATCAGCATTCAGTAATACTTCAGCATTCTTGGTGAGGGGGTTAAAGCCAACCCAAAGGGCAGGGGCATACCAGCCTGTGCCACATGCTCAGTGGCCCCCTTTTTCCCTATCATGTATTCCCGGAGGGGACATCACAGGTCAGCCATAGTGGCATGGACAAATGGTCATATGTGTCCATGCCTCTGACTGACCTGTATGCTTGTGTTATGTGGTGGACCATAATGCCCCACGGGCAAAATTTACCTTCACCTTGTCCAGCCTGGTGGGGACCTCCAAACCCGGGCAATAAAGGTACCTAACACAACTTGCAGGTGTTTGTCCCGCCAAAAGGCTGTGACTGTTTCACACAGGATTTTTGCTTTTGTTTCATGTGCTGTGTTCCGCTTCGATGCCTGTGTGCCAGCTGCAGAGGTGTCTGCTGCTCAGGCAGGATGCATTCTGAGGCTCCAAAGAATGGGGGTGTTTGTGTTTGGATTCTGTCAGTGTGTCTACATCAGACTGGTATTGTAGTCACTGTAGATTTCATGCCACCTGACAGGTTATGCCAGTACTGGGTTCAAATCTTAGTCCCCCGTTTGGCTATTTGGGTTTCATCTCCCCATGTGTTGTTTTCCATGTGTAGGGAGAGGGGACTGTGTACATGTGGGCTGTGACATTGCCACATGACTCACATATTCCCAAATGTACCATAGAGGTGACTGACAAGTGACCTTTGCACATGCTACCATAGTATTGTGATTGCCATGGTGATTAACAGCACATAGGGCCAATGGGGGAAAAAGGATAGAAGGTGAGTATGTGAGGGGGTAGTGCCTGTGATTAGTTAGCACTATATATGACTGCTCACCGCCAGGTAAGTCATATGCAATGTGTCACAGGCAACGTACATGCGAACAGGACAAACAGTGATGTTATGCCAAGTGAGACATAGACATACATATATTAATCTATGCAGATGTCACTAGGAATCCACAGAAGCTCTGTAAATCTGCATTGCAGATGGAATCAGTGTTCCAAGGTAACTGCAAGCAAACATGCATGCAAACAAAGCTACAGTAAGCAGGGCTGCATGTAGTCCATTGTACAACAAACAAGCTGTACCACTTCCAGTAGGTAACAGTGCAAATATGCAGGCACTATACACATGTACATGGAAATACACAGGTCAGATGGCCAGGTCCAGTCTCAGCACACAAGTGTACAGACCATGTACCTCAGGATGTACCGGATGGAAACCCAGGTGCTCATACCTGCAGTAATACACATGTCAAATAACAGACACTGAGCCTTCACTCAGTGGTTCCATACTTAGTAGGATGTATGCTACCTGTCCTGCCACCACAGTATCCCTGACATTTATGGGGGCTCTCCCTCCTTTGGGTTTGTTTTGTGTGTTGGGGCTGTCTAGCATGGTATGAGATGTGAGCTTGCAGTGCTAGGGGGCTCCCTTTTGTCCTGTACCAGTCGTGTAGTACTGCCCCATATCAACATCCTCAAACATCCCATTGCAGAGTCCCGTGTGGGCAACATGCCACTTTCAGTTTACATGTCCATCATTGATCAATACTTTCATTACCTTATCCCCTGTGCTACCTATGTATTTGGGCCCTTTTGTTGACATCCTTACCACCAGTATGGAAAAATGTGCAGATGATACACTATGGTACTTACCATGGGTGTAGAAAAAAGTACAAGACAAACATACCCTTAGCATCAGGCATGCTGGGGTATACCCACAATTATATCAGCACACTGCTGTTAACAACATGATACTATTACTACCTATGTAGTCACCCTGTGCATCAGCAACATGTTAACCTGTACCTGCTCTGATGTTACAGATTGCAGGAGGTTGCACAGTTTCATCATATGCACAGGGTGTGAACTTGGTATGCCTGAGTCTGCCACTGATACCACCAATTGACATGTATGTGTATTTGTGTTGGTGGGGGTCAGCAGTACAAGGTGGGGCAATGTTGACGCAGTGTGTGCATTTCAGGTAGCCCTAGGTGTTGTCAAGCATGTGTGTTGGTGCACACAGTTCCACCTCATGGCTGCCATATACTGGTGGACAGCCACAGACTGTACCTGCCAGGTCATACAGATCAGTGTCTCTGGCCATGGGGCAGGTACCTGTGCCTTTCAGGGGGCTACGGGCCATATCCGGGACCAATCCAGACTGGGTACTGTCATCAGAAGCAGGTGTTGGTTTACTGGACACAGGGTCCCTGTTGGGCCCGTCCAGAGCCACTGCGTGGTCTCCTGGGGGTCTGATGACAGCACAGACCCAGCATTGCTGGGGCTGCTGCTGGCACTATGGGGGTGGGGCCCCCGTTGTCCCTGCTGCCAGCTGCTGCTGTTGCTGGCATAAGCCCAACCCCCAACCATCCACCATTGCCCTGGCTCATGGACATGTAGTTGTGGAACTGATCTAAATATGTCCCCACAAGCCCGTCTTTACATCGGTGAAAATTTCGGATGGCAGCCGCAATTTCCCCAATTTATCATGGCTGTGGACATGCTGTTAGCTCCCCCAGACCCTGTCTGGTGTACCTTCCATAGTGACTGTGCCTGCATGACAGCCCAAACATAGCTGAGGTTGTAAGACCTCTGTGGGGATCCCGACAGGGGGAGTCCCCGGATGCTCCACGAGAACCCCCGGACATCTGTCTGTGTGGTACCATTCAGGGCCATGCCCATGGCTGCTTTTGGGGGGTGCCACAGATACCACATTACCCTGGTCAATGCCCACTGTATCCTGTCCATCACCTAGGGACATTGGTGACAAAGGATGTATTGGCAGGATGACTTTTCATTGATGGGGTTGACAGCTGTGTACTGTCAATTGGCTGACCAATGAGGACCCTGGCACACCTTCCTGTGCCATTACACAGATGTCATCATTATCAGTACCTGTGGCACCTGATTCAGGTTCCCCTGCATGGCACCAGAGCAGCACCAGAACCTGTGGGGGGGAAACAGGAAACACAGTTTACAATGTCTACACAATGTTACCAGTGATGCACACATGCACACATGCCCCATGCACAGGTGCCCCCATGCAACCCCACATGCACAGGTGCCCCCACATTTCCCCTGCACATGCACACATGCACAGGGCACACATGCACACATGCACACTTTCAAACAGTTGCACATTTGCACATACTCAGTATGCAAGATATCCCCCAAAACAGACAAACCCGCATGCATAAAAAGCCACTAGTGAGCCAAATTTCTATTACTATCAAGACTATTAAAGGTATTGTTAATAAAACTCACCAGCATGGATAGGCTGCATTGCTGTTACCGGGGGGACCTGCAGAAGTGAGGAAAAAATTTTCAGTGGGCACCAATTTTGCCATTTACTGAGTATGATAAGGTCAGTAGTACAACAGTTGCCCTTTTACAGGTCAGCTGCTGATATTGAGAATATCCCCTTGCACATTAAATACTATGATGGCTACAAAAAAGGAAAAACAAAAAACCCACACATGCATTAACTACCTGTAAACAGTCAACTATACATATGGCATATTACCTGCACCCGTGTCTGGTGCTGTGTGGCTCCAGCCTCCATCATAATGCAGGTTCTGCTTTTTTGTTGGTGGGCTGGAGCCACAAAACTTGGTAGTCCCTCCAGTCTGGTGAGTGGGGGGGTTTTAGCCCCCCCCCCTGTGGCAACCTTTTCCTGTGGATATCCAACCCCTGAAGGGCATTTCTGATTAAATCACTGCAGTGATGTCGACCCGCTCATATGTCCCATTATGCGGCCCATGTCATTTACCCAAAGGACCAGGTCTTGCCACAGTGCAGCCCCCTCCTGCTGATTCTGGCTGGGGAAAAAAGTATTGCATAATCCGCACCAGGCTCTGGTGTATTTCCTCATCCCAGGGAGAGTATGCGGATTGGGTGGTGAGCCATGGTCCTGAAAAAAATAAAAAGATATCAAAAAATATGTCAGCAGAATTTGGCACAATACCATGCTACTGCTGGGTAAAAACTCCATATATAGCATCTGTCTGTCTATTGGTGGATACACATGTAAATGGCCAGGTATCAGTGCTCAGCCAACAACTGTGCAACAGTACCTGGCACCTCCATACGACTATAAAAACAGTCAGAAAATTTATTCAGGTCCAAAGCATCCTCACTCTGGGGGGTTTTTATCAAAGGGACTGTATGGGGTACATCATCAACTACTGTGATCCAAACCCAAAAAATAATTTGGAAAAAATCCCACCTCCACCCCCAGCACAAAAGACTACAGTGAAAAACATTTCAAAACAAACTTTACACTTTTAAGACAGATGGTATCCTTTAAACCCACTGGGCCAGTGGGCCACAAACCCCAACACTCCTTTACAAATGATTTCACGGTCTCCGAGAATGCATGGATCATGCAATCCCATATAAGACCAAGAAAACTCCACAAAGGGAAAACATCCTGTCTGGTGGACCCCAGCCATAGACAGATTGTATAAAAAGATGGAAGCTACTGCAAGACAGAGCATAATTCCATAAAAGGGGAAAGGGATGTCTGATCAGCACTAGTAAAGAGCTATGTTCTCCTAAAAATCCATGGGGAACTTTGAAAAGGGGAAAACATGGGCCCACAGATAACCACAAGGCCTTCTTCAAGTTAAAACCGGGCAGAAACCCCCTATGCTCAAATTAGTACACAACAAAAATTCACTAAAACCCCCAGATATTGGCCCTTGTGGCAGACAGGTTCAGTGCAATTTTCCCCCCCCCAAATAAGACATAATTATCCCAGGAAAGTAACCTCCTGTCATCACAGATGTCCCGGTGAGGCCCTCCAAAAAACAGCATCAATGGGACCTGATGGATCCCGGTTGCATGCTACATGAACTCCCAAAAGGAGCTAAACCCATATAGAAGTGCTATGTAACACTAGCCTGACTACAGGATATGTACCTGTACACTGGCCCGCAGCAGTGGTTCCACTCCCCAAAGGAGGGACCCCTCCTACAAAAAACCAATACAATACAAACAAAAAATCAATACAATACAATACTTATGCTATTGCCCCCGGGACTACAGCAGCATACTGTTCTGCTACCCTGACCCTTGTGACACATGTGATGTGATGGTACCCTCCTGTCAAACAGTTAAAAGGGTGACTCATATGGCATATTACCTATCTGACTAACATTCAGCAGGGGTATTGTGACATGTACTCATGGGGAGTCTTGCTTTTAACCTGTGTGGTTTATTGCAGGGTATGTCTTAGGAACCTGTACCCCCACATGTGCTCTCTACTGGGGTGTCAAGGATGACACACACCCATCTTTTAGGTTTTGGATGGTGTGAGGTGTTACTATGGTTGTTGGACATCTGTCATGGGTGTGACTTAAGTATGTAAATCCAGGAGTGGTAACCTCTATGTGGGTAGTATGGGGACTCTGTGGTGTTGTCAGTCACTGTGCATTGGTAATGTGTTTGAGTGCATTGTCACAGTGTTGTACATGTCACTGTGTCCTTCTCCATATCTGTAGCTGTCATGTGAGGTACATACCATGGCAGCCATTGTGTGGTGTGGAGGGGTACACTGACCTACATGTCCATAGCTGACACACCATGTCTGCTGACACATACCATGTGCAGGTATTCCAGGAATAGTGTGCCACTGTGACTATCATTGGGGGGACTATTGTACACATTTATGACCCTGTTCACCCCTGACACATGCAGTGGTGGGCAGCCAATCACATATCTGGTGGTTACTGGTGTAGGTGATTTGAAATGGGGTATGGTACTCCAGTTTTGACACTGGTGTTCACTCCATGCCTTTGTCACCAGGCACCTGTTGCAATACATCTGTACACATGTGCCTCACTCAGAAAAAATATATAATCTCTCTCTATATATATATATATGTTTTTTATATATATATATATGTTTTTTATATATATATATATATATATATATATATATATATATATATATATATGTCTGTATATATATATACACATATATATATTACGATGTACATATATTGGTATAGAGGTGGAGAGGGGGGGGGTGAGAGAGAGGGGGGGAGAGTGACAGAGGGGGTGGGACAGGGGGGGGAGGTCATATACAGTCATATCTGTAGATAGTCAGATCTGTCTGTCTATGTATATGTATCTACATATATCTATATCTGTATTTTGTATTACATATATATGTTTGTACATATTCTATCTATCTACATCTGTCTATGTATTCCTACATCCTCTCTATCTATGTATACATATATGCATATTATATATATATATATATATATATATATATATATATATATATATATATATATATATACATACATACATACATTGACATACATAAATCCATATGATAGATAGGTATATCAACATGTTTGTTCACAAAACTGTATACACACACTAACATACTGCTAAACATACATAACTGCGAATCCTACTTTGTACATTGCACTACAACCTACATTCAACCTACATTGATATGTGCACATAGATGCCCTCACATACATATGTATGTACAGCCTTCACTGATAGTTGCTGTATGTCCCCTGCCCTATGCACATCTTCATATACATATGGGTACAGACCAATGACACATATGGAGGGTTCACAGTATGTAGACTTTTAAAGTATTACTTTACATTACCTGTGTTTGTCACAGCTGCTTGTTGTTTTTGGGTTGTGTCCTGCTGCTTTTAGTTGACAGATGTCAGCTTTCTAGTAGGTTTTTTTGAGTGTTTTTTTTGGTTTTTCTCTTCTCTCTCTCTCTCTCTTTCTCTCCCTACCTCCAGATGGTGCAATGAAAGTATTGCATGTGTGGACTGGGAGTACAGCATGCTTTTTTAGGTATCTGTATATGTCCATGTGATGGCCTCTGCACCAATTGTTAGCCAGCATTTGCTAATTGCATGCAGCCAGTTGTGTACTGATTGCAGTTCTCACTGTGATTTCAGGACAGTGCTATAAAAAAGGGATGTGAGATAGGCGTAGCCCTTTCAGATTTAAAAAGGGGGCAAAAGGGACCCAATTTGGGGGTTTTTGGTTTTTTTTTTTGGTTTTTTGGAAAAACTTTTTTTTTCCCGTGGGAAGGGTTGGTTTAAAAGGGTTTTTTTTGGGGTTTTTTTTTGGGGGCAAGGGGGGGGATTTTTTCCTGCTGTGAGTATGTGTGTGGCTTGCAAGGTGCTACAGTGACATTATTACCTACTAACTACCAAGTAGCATGGCTGTTTCTGTTCACACACTACTAATCCACTACATTTGACAGTAAATATTCATGACATGCTTTGTGTACTATACATCCTATATTCCCTTTACATTCATTCCTACTATTGCATGATATATTTATTGTAGCACAATAGTCTTATATAGCAGTCATGGCTTAGTGGTAAGTCATACAAACTACTGTTTCCAAGGTCCTGGGTTCGGGACTGACAGTGGGATTTTATTTTGCTTTTGAGCAGACTACAGGTCTTGTCATTCAGAGTGACTAAGGCACTTTTAAGCAGTTGTAACCGGGTTAGCGCTGGTTTGCGCGGAGCTCAGGCATGCGCACTGGTGTTCAGCTCCGCGCATACCTGCTTACAACTGCTTAAAAGTGCTTACTCTTGTGCACACCCGCGCTAATTTCTTTGAAAGAAATGAAAATGGGGAGACAGGAAAATGGTGAAAAAGGGGTCACAAAGAGGGTAAGACAATAGGGAAACAAGCTCGGGTTTTGCAGGAGGGATGTAGGTAAGGCCCATAGCTGCCCATTTCTTCATCAGCAACAGCTGTGCATATGTTTGTAATTTGGTGTGACATTTGAAACCTTCCACCCCTGAGAGAGGTGTAAGGACAACAATAATACTTGTTGTACAGCCAATTGTAATTGACAGTTTCCATGTCCAGCAGACATGTGTGCAAAATGGGCAGCTATGTATGGGGCGTAATTTTTTTGTGGGTACAGAGTGCCCTTTTTTTCAGGTGAGAGTGGTATGTCAGGTACAGGAAGTCGGTATAGCTGGGGAGGTAGGTTGGGTAGGTTAACAGACAAGACAAACAAGATGCATACAGGGGTGGTGTATGACACATGTGGGGGGGGTTACACAATTGATGGGGACGGATGTTTGGATATCTCAAGCCCATGAGCCCACAGATGGCAACAATAGAACTGAGATCCCCACCCATGGGCAGTTGCCACTGTGCCTTCACTGCCCAGGACAGGGCTGTGCTGGGGGCTATGTAGGCCGGGCAGCAGGCACGCCCGTTAGTTGTGCCACCTGTGCCTCAAGCTGGCATAGGGGCCTAAGAACAGCGTCCCAGATCTCCCTACGCACCATAGTCTGGACATTATGGAGGGTGAGTGGATGTTCTCCTCCAGCCACACTTGCAGAGGTGGGACGAGCCCCATCCCCTGCAGCGCTTCCACCTGCAGGTGGCACAGGGCCACTGGAGGAGGGTCCGGCCTGGGTACTACTGCCAGGTGCACTCGCCAGCTGAGGAGGGAGAGGTGGGTCTGCTGGAACCCGCCTTCCCTGTCGTCCTATGTTTTGCATTATGTTATGACAGTTTGGGTTAGTAACATACAATACCATTCACAATTAGTTGTAACAGCATGCATTAGTATTCCCTTTAACCAAACACCCATATATTAAAACCATTGAACAGCAAGCATAACACATGCATAATTTGAACAGCAATACACAATCCAACAACATGCAGGGTTGATTGATGGCAACAGGCCATCAGGTTTGGATGTATGAACAGGGCAGATGCATCAAAGTACATGCAAATATGTATGAACCAACAGGACAAATGTCCAGGGGTGTTAATT
This sequence comes from Protopterus annectens, assembly GCF_019279795.1. NCBI lineage: Eukaryota > Metazoa > Chordata > Ceratodontiformes > Protopteridae > Protopterus > Protopterus annectens. Next base: position 1,173,024,106 of record NC_056728.1, on the reverse strand, counting down.
GTGATTGCACATACTAATTTCATGTGGAATGGATTATATGTGGTTATTGGGTAGGGTGAAGAAAATTTAATTAACAACTTCAAATACCAATACATATGCTGTACATTTCTAATAGCTGTAGATATATACACACTACAGTTCTGCCTACAGTTTCCTATGTGAGAACTACTTCAGGCTGGTGATAGGAATGTTACTGCTACATCAATATACATTTTCATTTTTATTCATACACATTCATATCTGGCTCTGTTCAGCTACATCATCCTGCTACATTTGCTTTATATAGCTATATACAACTGTGGATGTTTGGTATTTCAGACAACCATACTATCTGCATATTGCAGACTGAGAGCAACATATCCAGATTTTGGGACACACATTCCAGCTGTGGTACCGTTTTCAACACATGTTACTGTTTGGTTCTGCCTGTCACATTCATTTCATTCTGTACTGACTGCAGTATACTTTATTCAGGAGTTATTACAACTTTATTGGTGGATTCATACCTCTTTCTCACACTCTCTCACTTGTTTTATTTTTACAATTCAGGATGGTACTTAATTCTAGGCTTTATTGACATGTTTTACCTGTAGTTATAACAATCCTTTCCAACAGTCTCACTTCTGTCATGTTTCTGTATTTCAACAGGGATATATTTCACACATGTGTTTTACTCAGCTTCTGCAGCTGTACTTTTCAGCCTGCTGCAGGTTATGTACTATTATATTACAGGTGGGGCATCTTTATTTCAGACTTGTTTCGTTTTTATGTTTGGATTACAGGCTGCATCACACTTTTGTAATCAAGCAATACTTGCAAACCCTCTTACACTGTTACTTGCACATTTTATTATTTAGTGACTACACTGCACTCTTTTGCTAACTGTCATACTTATATATTTGTTTACAGTTACAGGGAGAGAATTACTGACCTGCCTGGTGGTACAACCGCACCAACCTATCGCCATAGGCTCGATGGTTCGCAGAACGGACACCTGCAACTGTAATATAAATAAAGTAATATTGGAATACACATCTCCATAATATCAGCTAGGTTAATTTCTTACATAAATAATTACATGTAACTTACTCAGTAGTGGGGCGTTGGGCATTTGCCGGGCCTCCTGGATCCAATGGTTCAGTTGGTCCTGCTTCCATCTCTTCAGGTCCGAATGGTGGTGACGGACCTGCTCACCAGTCCTTGGTATCCCTGTGGCACTGGTGAGATCATGAGCCAACCGGTCCCACGCCTCAGCCCTATATGCTCCCCACAGGACCTGGCCCTGTATGAGTTGGGCCTCATGATTGTGGACAAGGAGCCAAACCATATATTTGGACTCCTCAACACCCCACCTCTGTGCTCGGAAGCAACTACCCTCACCTACACCTGACATCCTGGCGGCAAGTCGGTTCTACAATCGGTTATGCTGTGTATTCCCACCTATAGGGCTTATATATGCCATTTTTCCCACACTTATCTGTGATTGGCCATTTTGGAATTGTATCAGCTTCACAAAACCTGCTTTGTCATGCTCCTCTTTCTATTCATTCCTATATATATGCTATTACTGCATTTCTAAGTGCAACTGTCATGGCTTAGTGGTTCAGTACTTTGACTATGGTGCATGGTATCCTGGGTTCAAACCTGGCCATTGCTTTTTATATTTTATGTCTGTCTACACAGGCTAGGAGGTGTGTCTGTGTAAAGGCAGTTTTGATACAGCTTGCTCAACGTTGCCCGTCGGTTAGCTTGTTGGCACAGTGTGCAGCTCTGCACAAATGGATCACGCTGGTTTACGCGTGGTTTGGCTGTCAGCACGCATATTACGCTCAGCTCATCTACGGGCACACAGTTTCAGCGTGTTAAAACGCTGCTCAACCCTGGGCACTCATTTTACACCTGTTAAACCACTGCTCACCTACGGGCACTCATTTTAAACCTGTTAAAACACTGCTCACCTACAGGCAGATGTACTCAACTTGTTAGACTGTAGCTCAGCTATAGGCACATTTGACATTTTCTTTTTTTTATTATCTCACATTTCTTCAAAATACATGGCCCATTTCATTATATTTTACATAAAATATAATTTTATATGTGTACATATATGTCAGGGACTTGTTTCGTGCTTATTTCACTTAAAATAAAAATTGATGTTATGGGGGCTCGAACCATGACTGCCTCCTTTTCAGCCAATGTCTCTACCGCTACGCTATTGCTTCTTGGCTTGTTTTGCATATTTAGTTCTTATATGCTTTTCCACTGACTGCTAAATGTGGCTAAAATATAAGATGTTCATTTATACATTTTATGTTCATAGTCTGTGGGGGCATGTGTTGTGTTTATTCACATTTACACGGACTCTGTCGTGGGGGTTTACTTTCGGGATTTTTACTCTTCTGGGGCATGTCCGTTTGCAGGGCTCGGCCTATGGACATGCCCCCTACTGTCTTCCATGGACCGTGTTAGCCTTAGGTGTGATTCAGCATGCCCTCATGCATATGCATGACATGCTGACGTCACACCGTTTAACTGCAGCCTCCGTGTAAGCCTTGTAACTCTTACATGGAGGCTTCGTGAATCCTGCCCAGTATCTATTACATTTGTAATATTTTATAAACAACTTGCAATATTTCTGCAACCACTCAAGTTACACATATACTGTCAGCGGCATTTTACTTATCTAGCTGAGAGCTTTCATATGAGGCTAAGGAGTTCTGTCCATGTTACTTGGTTGTTGAGATGTTTAGAAAAATGTGAAAATGATATATATGTAAATGAATATAATAAAAACAACAGTTAATATCTATTAACCTGCACTGGACAGAGGTCAAATATTAATGCATTTGAGTTTGTCATTGCGTAAGCTTTAAGATGAAATCTTTTAAAACCTTGTACATAGCATGGTTTTGGAATTATTGATGCAAATATGAACAAGCAATATTTGATGCCTAGAGGCATCAGTCGGAGTTAACTGCATATGCACCTGGAGGCATCACTCGGATGTAATGAGTTAAACTGCTGAAACAATGCATAATACAAAAAAGCATGTGATAAATTTTGCATTCAAGTGCAAGGCATGAACTCATGTTAAATATTGAAATAGCACTTTTTATTAAATGTAACGCTTCAGGAGATTCAATATATGCATATTTAAGTTCATCATTTAAGCAGAATTTATTGTGCAAAACAGTTAAAATTGTAGATATTCCTTATATGACACCTTATTATATCTCAGAACAGGTGTCAGTGAACACTCCAGCAAGACTTTTATAAACAATAATGAGTTCTTTTTCTGAAATAAAAATATATATATATATTTAAAGATAAGAGGGAATGTCAGATGAACAGTGGCAGTATATCATGCACCACACAGCATAGCTTACATATAGCATTGCACACATCATTTTTACTCTATGTGCTTTTTACAAGAATGGAAAAAATAACCTGAATGTCATGGTCTGTAGTTCTGGTCTAGACAACGCTTATTTATCTGTGCAGCCATATGCAGCTATGAGCCTGCCACACTGGATCTCTTAATACTGCTGCCTTCTAGTCATCATCAGTCATGGTTTTAATGGAAATGGGAGCTGCAGTGACAGCATGGTTCACGGTTCACTTCACCTGACACCAGCACATGATCATGTTATGCAGAGTGCAACACACAGTAAATATCCTGCAAGCTGTAGTTGGGTCATACAGAAGGGCATCCCCAGACTCATCCAGTTATCTAAACCTGCTTTTCAACACACCAAACACTTTCTTGACGACAGTTTAGGTCTGTGAAAAGGCTGTATTAAAATGATCTTGAGTCACTTGGATTTCTCACTGGTGCCATGAGTGGATATCCAGCATCATCTGAAAAAAGAGAAACAAGGGGGGACAAAATAAAGAAAATGTGATTTAGTATTAAACAATACATTTTACAATAAATATCTACTTACATGACATTAAACATATTTTTTTCACACTTATCTACAAGCTAGTGTGGCAGATATGAGAATTGTGTGCAATGCCAGGATGCTGTGCAGAGACTTGAGCTATGAATGAATTATGATGAGTTATTCTCTGTTTATAGCTTCACCTTTTTAGTTGGCAAGAGCAGCTGTGTGCAAATGGTTTAGGCTTGGCCAAGACAAGCAGCTCACACTGGGCAGTAACAAGTCATGTAGCAAGGAAAACCCATCTTTGCCGACCCCAAAGTAGATAGAAAAGGTACAATTCTATATTTTATAACAAATCTGTGCATAGCATGGAAACATGTCAAACTGTGAGTATTAATGGCAAACAGCAGGAGAATGACTTATTAGCATACAAATATCTGCACCATTTCTCGTTTACATCTTATTATTCGCTCATTTGTTTAAGTTTACTTATGGCCATTGCATGTTAGCATAAATGGCCTCTGTGAATCACACCTTTGCCGCACAAATGAGAAAACAGCACAACCTGTGTTTACAAATCAAAAGGAACTTTTTTTCAGAAGTAGACTCAAGTTGCAATAAAACTGTTCAAACTGAATAAGTATTTGCAATAGAAAGGACAGAAAGAAACACATTCTAAAAGCAAAACAAAGTATTTATTATTTTATTTTATTTTGACATTTGTTAACTGGGATACGTCTGATTGGGCATGAGCCTTTTTTTCAGCAGAGGCCTGAGGAGAAAAGCTCCAGCAAAACAACAAGTATAATAAGCAATAAAAGATAAAAATATAAAATATAAAAATTATGAGACTAATGGTTACAAATTTCCATAATTGACAAGCAAAGACAGATTAAACATAGTGGTGTTAAACATGGTTTGAGTATGCATACAAGAATAAGAAGACAGGGAAAATTATCAGTGAGAATTGCATGGTTTAGTAATAAGCTGCAATAGCAGAAAAGGTTTCAAGGGAGAGCTAAACTATCTACAGAGTTGTTTGTACAAGTAGATGTGAGGAGTTGGGGAGAAGAAAAATGATGTAGGTAGTAGAAAAGGAGAAAAAAAGATATGAGTAAATAAGAGTGGAGGGACATGGAAGTAAGAGGATGACTTGTTGGGAGATGGTGGGGAGAGAGTCGAAAATTAGGAGTGAGTATAGGGAAGAGCATATCACAGAAAAAGTGAAATAGTGGGTAGAGGGGGGTAGAAGTTGGGATCAGGGATGGAAATAAGAGGAGGTGGTAGAGACGTGAGGTAGGTGGGTAGGAGGTTAGGAGGTTCTAAGATAGAGGAGTTAAGGAGTTTTTCTCCTAAGGCTTTCTTGAAGCTGAGTCTGCTTGGGATGGATCAGATGGCTAGAGGTATTTTGTTCCAGGCTAGAGCAACAGTATAGCTGTATAGAAATGACCTAGAGATTTTTTTAGGCCTGTAGATTTCTAACAAGAATTGTTCAGAGCTTTGGAGTGAGCAGTTAGGTGTATAGGAAGTGAGGAGTTTAATAATGGAAGGACAGGGGGTAAGTTCATTTATTATGACGTGACAAAGGAGAAGTTGTGAGAGGAGGAGATAGTGAAGTCGTTCAAGCCAGCTGTGGATTGTTAAGAGTTATACAGTGGTGTGAGTTATGAGGTTGCTTAGCAGCAAATCTAGCAATTTTGTTGTAGCAGAGCTCTAGCTTTGCTTTAAGGATAGATTGTAGATTGGTTAAGATAGGATAGGCATAAAGTCGGGTGGGAAGAAGATAAGCATTAGTGAGGGCAAGTTTAGTGTCATTGCTGAGGATTTTGTTTTTTTTTTTTTTTGCTTTGTAACACAATCCCCGTTTTGGTGAGTTTTTTTTTTTGATGCAGTTGAAAACATGTATGTCAAATTTTAGTTGACTGCCAATGATAGGGCCCAAAAGTTTAGAGTGTGGCATTACTTCTACTTGGCTATTGTCAAGTAATTATAAAGGATGATTTTTGGTGGGACAGAAACTTTGGGAGGAATAGAAGCAGTTTATATTTTTTGGGTTGAGAATAAGTTTTCTTTTTTTCTTGTTTAGCCAGCTTTTTATTGAGTTAAAGGATTTTTGAGTAAGAGTTTGCAGGTGTTGGAGGTTATCAGAGGAACAGATGATGGTGGTGTCATTAGCATAATGGATAAGGGAAAAAGGAGAGCAGGATGTATGAAGACATTTGGTGAAGATATTGAAAAGTACTGGCCCAATAATGAGCCTTGAGGTACACCAGTGTTAATGGGGAGGAGGTTGGAGAAGGAGGGAAGCCACTTAACAGACTTCTAGCAGTTAGAAAGGTAGCTGGAAAACCAGTTGAGAGTAGAGTTAGAGAAGTTACACGCAGACATTTTTAAAGAAGTAAGGGGGTTGGAACAGGGACAAAAGCTTGGGAGCGGTCCAGAATAAGGATGGATACACGGTTATTGTTTTCTATAGCTTTAATGATGATATGTGTGAAGGAAAGTAAAATGGTAGTTGCGCTGTGGTAGGGGTGGAAGCCAAGTTGGGTTGATGTGAGTAGATTTCTGTTGAGAAGATGTTCTAAAAGTTGTGTGTGAATGCATTTTTTAAGAATTTTAGAGATAGTGGACAGAATAGCAATGGTCTTAAAGTTAGTGACTTCTATAGATTGTCCACCTTTAAAATGAACACTAGAAACTGTAAAAACTAAAGATAAACATGAAAGGAGCTGCAACTCAAACTTTGTTGGATAGAAGTTTAGAAACGTTTTATTAAATAAAAGTATAGAATAAAATGTAAGAGACGCAGCTCCATTCATGTTTTTCTTTTGTTTTTACAGATTGCCCATCATTGTGAAATGGAACAATGTAACATTATTTACAGATAGAAGGGAGTAATATTCTTGGAGACCCGGGGTTCAGAATTTTATTTATTGTATTCCAGAATGTTTTGAGGTTCTTTTGATTGAGTGTTTGAGGCTGTAGATAAAAGTTCTTTTTATCTATGTTGACTTGTTTTTTTGTATGGTTATGAAGTTGTTTGCGGGTTTGAAGGTGAGTGGGGGATTTGGATTTAAGCCAGATTTTCCAGGTTGTGTCCCTGTTGTGCATAATGGTTCAGGTAGAATGGGACAGCAATGATACATGGTGAGCTTTGACTCTCTTTTTCCTGAGAGGACAAGGGTGTTAAGACTATCCAGGAAAATTCAGTTAAAGTTCAGAACTGCATCCTCTAGTGGTTGGCTTCAAAGAAAAGAACAGTTTATTGAGCAAAGTATATTACTGAATGTATTTAAGTTGGAGAGACAGTGGAATTCTATGTATTTACATTGTCTGATGGTGTGATGACCCACCACTGAACCAGTAATCAAGAAACCTCAATCCTCACCACTGGGGGATGTTCACTGAGAGGATTACAGGTACACATGCAGTATTTCCAGATGCAGATCTTTGTATCAAGTGCAATTTCCCTTAAGAGCACACAGAGACCACAGTCAGTCTGGGGCTGGTTTCTCCCTCTTTTCCAAGATCCCCAATAAGACTCCCCACTGGCACAGCTGTAGAATTAAGTCCTTAGCCAGGGTTCCAACCAAGTCCTCCAACACTCGCGTTCTGTACAACCAGGGCTTTATGTCCCTGACCAAGTAGCTGACACATACTCACTTAGAGATTTGTTTTACAAACACAGACAGACATGGGAAAGGCTGGAACAGGTTAACTAGCTATGCCTCTTTCTGCCCAGACTATAAGGTGGTTACCACTGCCACCAGGACTCCTTATCAGCTACTTTAAGGCCCTTAACAAAGGGTGTCCAAGATTACTGTGTAATATTAATATTAACACAATTGGTAGTTTGACCATAAGAAAGGCTATTAGGAGTTGCCCACACAGTGTCACCAAATAAATATGCAGGTACTCTCAAAACTTAAATATCTCTACACAGATCAGCCATGATGAAAGGTTTAAATAATAAAAGAACAAAACAATACTGAATATATATTTAGTTTTACTATATTTCTGACTGTATTTAAGAGAGTTATACTGTTTCCTAGAAACTTACTTCATTTTAGCAAGGCGGATATGGTGAATGGATCTTCTAGGTGTTGTCAGGTCCAAGAGAGAATGCAGAATGCTCTGTCTCACCGAGATACTTCTCAAATTAATATCTCAGATATTACTGCTGGGATAGCTTGCAGAATGGTATCACTTCTTGTCATCTGACTTCTAGTTCCCAGGCTAAAACAATCATTAATGGCAGCTGGTAGCATTTAGTATCTACCTGTAAAAATACATATATAAAGGCTTTTATTCAGATCTTTGGCAGAGGCTGGACGTCCTAAAACAATTGCATTCCTTCAAGCTTTCAAGACTAGCAATTATTTGACTATAAAAACAATACAGAAAGTTTCCCAGTACAGACTTTGTGTCTCCAGCCAAACTATAAAGTAATTTAATTTCAGATATTTTCCTAAAGTTTGCTGGACTGAGGTTAACCCTCCAGTTTCCTCTGTTAACATATACATTTAAACAGTTACAATAGTGTCTGTATATTTCTGTCCTCTCCAGCACACTGTGGATGCATTCCAAATGCAAACACTTTATAAAATACCTTTTTGACATGCATGCCTGTACAAATCAGTTCGATATACACATGACATACAGTTCTAATACAGGTGTAACACAAACATCTTATATAAATAATGTTGATATTCACAAATGACATATAATTATTTACAAAATTCCAGCTAGTTATGCTGGCAGTATCTCCTTTCATCACAGATGGGATGTAAAGAAAGTTTTTGTACAGAGACTGGGAAGTGGTCACTGATAATGTCTGGGAGCTTTTTAGGGTTGTGATATAAGTTGGGATTAGAAACAAAGATCCAATCAAGGATGGTACCCATTTTGGAGGATTTATTGTAGTGGGTGCAGGTGGAAATTAGTTGAGTGAATCTGTGGAGATTTAGGCTAGATGCAGGGTAGTCAGTGGTCAGGGTTTGCCAGTCGATACCAACATCGCCTAAGATGATAGTTTCATTGGAGATACTGTTGGAGATGAAGGATAGTATATTTTCTGATGTAGGGATATGATTCATGGAGGGAATATAAATACCAATGATGCAAAGTGATTTGTAGTTGTTTATAGCTAGTGGTGTTATATTGAGATGGTTGGAGAAAAGTATAGCTATGCCACTGGCTTTTTTGTGAAGTCTATCTGTGCAGATGATGTTATAACCTGGTGGTAGAATTTCTGTGCCTGTGATATGTGGTTTGAGTCAGGTATCTGTAAGTACTACTATGTTGGATAAGTGGTGAGCAATCCAAGCATGAAATTCAGGGTTTTTGTTAAGGGGACTATGAATATTTATAGGTAAGATGGAAAGACTTTTGGTGGATGGTCTTGAAATAGAAGTATTAGGGGGTAAGAAGTTGAGGTCAAGATGGGGGGTATTGGGGCCAGGGTTAGGGTGCATGTCTCTACATAGTAAGATATTTGTGGAGAAAATATATAGTCATTGGAGTTTGAATTTGCTAGTAATTTGCTTGAACTTAGTTTTGTGTGGAAGGGGGTTGATGATGAGTCTGAGATTGTGCATGGAAATGGTGGGTAAGTTAAACAAATAAGGCATTACTGAGATATGGTAGGGTTTATCAGTATTGTAAAGTTGATGAGTAAGGGTAGGTGGAGGGTTGATAAGAGAGATATTAATTTTGTAACAAGTAAAGAGAGATAGTGGGAGAAGTAAAGGTGTAAGGAGATATACAGATATCATGTTTAGGAAAGAAGGAATGGGAGGATGAAAGGAGATAAGGATGATAGGCAGTGGGAGGAGAAAGAATAAGACTTGAAAGTAATAGAGAAGGGGAAAAAAGGATTTGAAGGGGAAAGAGAGGACTGGGAAGGCTGTGTGAGAGAGAACAAGTGGTGAACAAAGATGAAGTGGGATAGAATAAGGAGTACTGAGGGGAAAAGGTGTAGCAAACAGGAGGAGCGAGGGTATAAGAGTGAGATGTGTAAGCAGGAAGGGGAGGAACTGATTAGAGGAAGTAATGTGATTATAAGAGTATAAATGTAGAGATAGTGGGGGTGTGTGGGAATTGGGGGTAGGGTAGGGGAGCAAAGTGCAGTTTGAGCTTAGCATGGGCTGAATGGTGTGGGTTGCACCTATCATAGCTGAAAAGTACAAAAATAATCAATAAAGTGTGTAAAGGGGACAGACAAGGTAAGGAATACAATTTGAGGGCTGATGGAAAAAGGAGACACAGACTGTTCAATAGAAAATTGCAATACACCTGTCATGGCTGCAAAGCAGAAAAAAACAATACGTAAAGAGTGCAAAGAAGACAGTCAAGGTAAGAAAATATGAGAAAACTTTAATACAATTTGAGGGGGATAGAAAAATCAGACAGAGACTGTTCAAAAGAAAAATGCAAAACAGCCAGAGGGCTAGCAGTAAAAATAAAAGGTAGAAGCTGGGGGAAAACAGAGACAGAAAAGATTAGAAAGGGTAAAAGAGCAAAGAGAAATGGAGTAAGGGGTATGTGTCAGGTCTACTGAAGTTTCTGCTGATGGCTTAACCAGGGGTTTTGTTTAATGGAGAAAGTTTCAGCACAGTTTCACACAACAACCAGTGGCTGCAGCAGAGTTCCTATTTCTACAGTATATATTTTGGGGTAGTGGGAATGCAGATGAGATATATAGGTTCATAGGTTTGTACTAGCTTAATGACCCTGGAGCCTTTGCAAGCCTAGCCCATAGGATTACCCTGGCATCATGCCACTCGGCCTTCGTTCCCAGTGTCTCTGTCAAGTAGAGCCACTGGAGTGATCCCTGGGGTGAATTTTCTATTTCCCATCCACTCATCAAGATTTTTCTTGAAGAGGGCCAGTGAGGTGCTCCACTTGACATGTATGAGAAGTCCATTCCATAGCATGGTCAGTCTCTGGGTTATGAACCTGTCCCTCCAGCTTTTTCTGTTGATTGTGGTAATGAGGTTGAGGTCTCTGGAGCATGTGGTGTGGAGGGATTGAGATTTCTTTAGATGTAGCATTTCTAACAGAGCTGGGTCAGACATGGCTTTGTTAGTCAAGCAGAGATCGCCTCTAAGTAGGCAATACGAGACAGAGAATAGTTGGAGTTTTTTGAGTCTGTTCATATAGGACAAGTGTTTAAGGTCTAGGATCCTCTTTGTGAGGTACTTCTGCAGCCTCTCCCATTGTTGTAGGTGTCTAGTCAGGTGCATGTCAAATGGGGCACTGTATTCGATGATTGGCCTAATGAAGTAAGAGTAGAGGGACACAATGACCTCTTTCTTCCTAGATTCAAAACCCTTAGTAATGAGATGTGTCACACAGAAGGACTTTCTGACCACAGTGGCAATGTGGTGGTCAAAAGAGAGGCTGATGTCAATCTGTGTTCCCAGATTTCTTATGACACCTTCTGTGTTGAGTGGACTACCATCAATGTGGTAATTCATGGAACTGGGTTTTTCCTAAAGAGGACGATGACACATTTTTTGACATTGAGTTTAAGGCCATGGTTCTGACACCAGTCATTGCTCTCAATGAGGCCTCTCTGTAGGACATCAACATCAATTGGGCAGTTAATTATGGCTCCCAACTTGCAATCATCTGCAAACTTTGTCAGCCAGAGTCCCTTCATGTTGGTCTGGATTTCAGAAAAGTAGATACCAAACAGGAGTGGACCCAGGACTGAACCCTGTGGGACTCCACTCATGACTGGTCAGCAGTCTGACTTGGAGTCAGCTACTTTCACACTGTGGGTTTTATCTGTGAGCCAGTTTGCAACCCACCTAGTGATATAGGGGTTGATGCCTAGCTTAGTGAGTTTTTCTATGATTCCTGAGTGGAGAATGCTAACAAAGGCCTTGGCCAGATCGAGGTAGGCTGTATGAACCACCTTGCCATCATCCAAAGCTCTGGTGGCTGTCAAAGAAGTCAACTAGGTTGAGCAGACATGATCTACCCTTCACAAAACCAAACTGTGTGGGATCCCGAGATTCCCTATATCCTTGTTTATTAGGTCCATAATGATGCGTTCCATATCTTTGCATATCAGACTTATCAGGCTAATGGGGTGATAGTTCCCAGGGTCTGTAGTCACTCCTCCTTTGTGGAGAGGGATGACTGTTGCAGTGCACCATTCAGTAGGGACAAAGCCTGAGGTGAGGCTGTGATTGAACAGGACACACAGGTGAGGTGCCAGTTCACTCAGCAGCTCATGTAGAACACAGCCAGGAATATTGTCAGTTCTCATAGAAGGTGTATTCTTGTTCTTAGACAGTGCTGTTTTAACCTGTGTAGCATTAATAATGGGTGCCTGGCAATCTACTGGTGTTGTGATTGGTCCTGTGGTGGGGGAGAGAGGGGTAAAGTTGGCAGTGAATATGTCAGCCAGTATATTGGCAATATCTGTTGGCTTGGTATAGGAGGTGCCATTGTGCAACAGCTCCAAGCCAATCTGGGTATTGCCATGGAGATTCTTTACATAACTATAGGCCTTGCGGTTGTCTTTACTATCTGCTGCAATTCTGTTTTCATAGCTAGCTTTAGAGGATTTGATGAAGGATCTCAACTTTTTGTTGAGGCTGATAAGAGAGTTTTTCCAGTCTTAGGACTTCACCTTATTTCGCATAAGTTCCTCCTTCTGTTGTAGAGGTTGTTTATGGCAGGGGACCACCAGATTGGATTCCTTTTTTTGGAGGAGAGCGTCTTGGTTCTATTGGGTACGGCGAGATCCATGCATATGTGTAAGTGTACGTACAGGGCATTAGTGTATGACTCAGGGGTCATGCAGCTGTTCTTCAATTGCATGGGTGCCATGAAGTTAGCCACCTCTGTTTTTAGGAGCCTAAAGTTACCTTTGGAAAAGTTTTTCATGGTGGTTACCTTTGCAGGAGGAGTGGGAGAGATGTGAATTTCCAAGGGGATTAGTATGTGGTCAGATCTAACCAGAGAGGAGTTGACTATTGGTATAGAGCAATGTTCATCCATGTTAGTAATGACCAGATCAAGGATGTTGCTACCTCTAGTGGGGGTAAGAATGAGCTGGTCCAGGGCTTTGGAATTAATGAATTCCAGGAAATGTTGGGCAAGTGTATTGGTACATAAGTAGTTTTCCCAGTTAATGGAGAGGTAGTTGAAGTCGCCTAGTATGAGAGTGTTAGGTTGAATGTGGAATGTAAGTGTTGGGTCATGGTTGGAGACCGATAGCAGGCTACGACCTGAATGGCTGTCTTACCCAATGTTAGCTGCACCTGAAGTATCTTGGATGTGTTATGTTGGGCTACCAGTCTGGAGGTTTGCACATCCTTTATGAATATGGAAACACCACCACCTTTGGAGCTTCGGTCCAAGTTCTGGGCTCTAAAGGTATGGAATGGGTTATAGCCTGGTAGTGCAGGGGTGCTATCTGCTGCCTTTAACCAGGTCTTGGTTACAGCACAAATGTCGATGTTCTCCATTTTAAGGAGTGCTCCGAGTGAGTGCAGTTTGAGATTTAGACTTCTAGCATTGAGCAGCACGACCCTCAGATTGCATTTGTTTGTAACTGTTATGGTGGTAATTTGGTCTTTAGAGCACCACCTAAAAAAGGCACTATAGGGGTCGCAAGAGCCTTGGCCAGTATCCATAGGCCCAAGGGTGACAGATGCAGGCCATCTCTGTAAAAGCATCAAGGTCTATCAATCATGTCATCCCAAGCAGACAGATACTGGATCCACTTAGAATGACACCAGAAACTTAGCCAATTGTTGAAATCAGTCATTTTCTGCTTGTACTGGGGTATCATTCTGGGTGATGTTAGGAGGCTGCTCAGGGCTAAGGTCATACCGGCCTGGGCTACATAATCTGAGAGCTCTTCCATGTCTCTTTTTCATGTAGTCCAGAGAGGTACGTCTCAGGTCATTCACACCCACATGTACAATGACAGGTTCCCTAAACAACAGGTACAAATATGACTCTGAGTGCGTGCATTATGTATTGGATCCTAGCACCTGACAGGCATGACTGCTACTTTCTCCTTATTCAGCCTAGTGAGTGGGAGATCAGTATGCCTCACTATCATATCACCTATGACTAGTGTGTTGGGCATGCTGTTTTGCCTTAGAGGTTTTGGTTGTGTGGCACACTGTTTAGGAGAGTTATGTGTCTCATGATTAGTGCTGCATTGTGGTGTTCGAGTGCATTTCTGCCTCGGAGGTCTCTGCTGTTTGGGTAGATTTTTATTGAGAGCCTCCGTAAAGGTGAGTGTGTGGTTTGTGTTTTTATGTGAAGGCAGTGCTGGTGTGTGTTCTGGATGGCTATGTGTTCCATATTCACATAGTGCAGGTGTTGACCTTCTCCTCTTGATCAGCTATTCCAGTCTAGGTTGGAGAGTGTGTGGCTTCCAATCTGGATATATAAATGCATCTCTCACAGTGTAAGTGTTGGGATGTAAGAGGATAGAGTTGTCAGTGTACATGAGGCAATTGCTACATTGCTTCAGGATGCCCAAGCTCACCAGGTTAATAGGTGAAAGCACAGGGAACTGACCTTTAGACATGCCTGGAGGGGTGGGCAGTAATAATAAGTACTGGAGCTTTTCCTTGTATAACGTTTAATGCTGGTAGCACTTTTGTGTGCTACAATAATTGCTACAAGAAGTCTGGTAAAGTGCTAGACTAATAAGCTAGAAAAAAGTGCAGGAGAGCAGAGAGCTAGCAGATCTAATGGAAAAATTAAAAATCACTGCTCAGAAGCTTGCAAACAGTCCTGGATACAGCAAATCTGTATCTGGACTATACCAGTTCCAGGAAAGGCAGGAAACAGTAAGAAAATTAAACTGAAACAAGACCACTTATCCAGTCAAAAATAACAGTTTCAGGAATGCTCCCAGCTAGATTAAACCAGTCTTGTTTAATTTCTGCCACAAAAATAACAGACAAGCTTCTAGACAAAATATTTCCCTGCAAACTGTGGGGTCAACACTAACAGATATTCAGTTCTATCACTCAGCAAAAAGGAGAGTAAAAAACAGTTGTACAGATTACAGAGATATTAAATCAAAAGTGCAGACAATAAATGAGAATAAACTCTTATCTTTTCTTAGCAGTGTGCATGCTGAGGAGAGTTTAACATAGGATATAAGCAATATAAAATGCAATAACACAGGTAGGTTGTGATAAATTGGTCTGGTATACTTTATCTTCAGTAAAGGCAGTGGCGGCTGGTGACTTTAAGTCAAAGGGGGGCTACAGGAGACAGCTGAATGGGTGAGGTCAATAGGAATGGGTGTGGCCAACTAGAAAGGGGAGGAGCTATGCTCAAAACCACAAAAACTGTAACTTTAATTAAATACTCTGCCCTGGGTGCCAAACCATCATTATGAGAGCCCAATCAAGACAAAATGAAGTGTAAAAGAAAAAACATATTTCAGTCCATTGGCTGCATGACAACTTACTTACTATCTAGATGGAAACAAAAAGGTTGTGAAGCATGAAAAAATAAATGACTTTTTAAATACATTACTGGAATGCTAGTCAAAATCAAGTATAAGAAAAACAAGCAGCACTCAACTCAAACCACTTCTTCTAGTACTCCAGTTCTAATTATAATTTATATTCAGCTTTATTAAAGTACCAAGTAACATGCTGAAAGTAGCAATCTCTGTGATACCCCCACTTGTAAAAAATGTTTTTATCCAAAAAAGACCTGCTGCCTGACATCAACTATCTATTTGTTTCATGGGGAAAACATGATCAAAGTAAAAAATGAAAAGCAAACAGGAAACAAGCTCAACATATATTGCATAAAGGATTACTGCACAGGATATGGACCACACATGATAGATTGGCATTCTGTTTAGTTTGCAGGTAAAGCCTGTAATGAGCTCTTAAAATAATGTAATCTTGTCCTTTATTACAAATACTCTCATATGCATTTCAATACCCAAGGCTTATATGTTATCTAGTTATGTAAGTATTCTCTGCATGGCAACAACAGAAAGGCTTTCAATGTTGGCAATTCTTTAACAGTATGCTTATTAAAACTTACTTGCATCTTACAATCTCAGACAAGCTTACCAGATGGTCATTAAAGCACTGCTACTTAAACACAGAGCAACAGGCACTTTCTGAATAATAATAAGCATAAATCAACAGTATAAAAATATGACAGAAACCAGAACATTCTGCAAAATCAAAGACAGATGAAAAGCCATTGTAGTACTTGTGTCTACCTTGGATGGGGGGATAGTCTGCACATTTACACTGCATAAATGCTCCTTGCCTTGCTTGGACACATCCAGAGTCACTACATGGGGGAGTGGGGTGCAACAAGTATGTCACAATTTGAAATGTCTCTGGCTGACTGCGATGGCCCTGACACATTTGTCATACCTCTCAACCTCAGAGCAAGAAATCTGGACAAAGCCATACACAGAAGTGGGACAAAGGCCCAAAAATAAGGACAATTTTTAAATATTGCTCTTATAAACTTAGAAAGATAATAGAATAGTAGGTCTTGCATTAGTATGAATTTTCTGAAGGGTATGAAATCTGAAACTGAAATGTCTGTCATTATTTTCTAACTTCAGTCTTTAATGATTTGCCACTAATTTGCCAAAAAAAACACAATTTTATGAAAAATGGACCAAAAATGTGATTCAAAAATATAAAATAGCCACACAATACAGCTGGGAACCTGTCAAAGAAGGCACACTTTTTAATATTAGTACTGCTAGCTTGAGCAGCTGACAAAATAAAATAATCTACATGCATTTCTGAAATAAAAGTAATCTATAACTGATTATTACAGTTATTTATTAATTGTAAACCCTCCATGTTTTCTTCCAAAACTGCCATTTTGCAGAGGGATTATTAGGGGAAGAGCAAAATTTTGAGCCAAAATTGGGGACAGTTGAAAGGTTTGGATATGCCTAATTCTATAAAGCAATTCATTTGCATGTACCTCTCAACCTGTTAATGCAGAAAATCTGGACAAGGCCAAATATATGGGGGGATCATATAAACAGTACTAAAAATTGCTCTTGTATAAACTGAGACAGTTGATCGAATAACAGGTCTTTCTTTAGCATGCATTTTTCTGAAGGTTATGAAGTCTGAAACTCAGCGTCTGTCATTATTTAGTGACTTCATTCCTAAATGATTTGACAGAAAACCACAGATTTTATGAGGAACAAATGAAAAATAAGAAGCAAAAATCTATTCATTCTGCAAAAATCTGGACAATTGAGAGGTATAGTTCATCCAGGGCTGTCTTTGAGTTTGCTGCCCAGGGTTGCCAGACATCCCTATTTAGGCGCTACTGTCCCGAGAGCAGCAGTCTGATCCTGAGTCCTGCACTGCCGGTTTAAATCCCGGGCAGCCTCCGCTTTGTTTTTTTTTTTTTTTGATTGACCCGTATACCGACATATGGGCCAATCAAAATCACTAAAACTTCTCTTGTGTTTTTAAGGGAATATCGCAGTTCCACATTAAACACGATTTTGATTGGCCCATACGACATACAGGCCAATCAAAAAATAAAAACAGAGCTACTTCTTCTCCGTTGTTTATGATTTTTGATTGGCCATATACTGGTATACGGGCCAATCAAAACTACTTCTGTTTTAAATAAACACAGAACAGCTTTGATGTTCTGCATTAAAGACCTAACATGAAAGACCTTTATTTTTTTTAGTCTTCACTTTGTCCCTACCTGGCCAGTCGGAAATCTGGCAATCCTGTTGCTGCCCTTCCCCTCTCACAGAATCATGGTTGAACGGAGCTTCCCCCCCACAGCCATTCCAATGAACCATTACTTGGCTATTTCACCCCATTTACCATAAACACTAATGTGCATACTGCTTTACTTCAGAGATGATTTGGACTTCATTTAAAAGTTTTATTTTGCATTTTACAGCACAAACACTAATAGATATCATATCTGCTAAACAAAGCAATGCAGTCTCACAATGAAAACAGACTTAGCATTAAAACTTCTCTGCCCTTGAAAACTCACAATCACTGAAACAGCATTGAAACCCACATTCAAAGAAAATACATTTTGCCAGTGGCATATTAACTTTGGGTTTGGGCTGTTTTCAAATCACAGGCTGCTTGCACACGAAACATACACATGCTCTTTCATATACCTTTCTGATTGTATTAAATTATATTCCTTGTACAATACAGTACAGTACAGTTTTAGAGGGTGTTTTAAATTTATAGTTTTGATTTTTTTCCAGTAAACAATGAAACAAAATGCATGCACCAGTAATGACAAAACTGCCCAATTCAGAACATTTCCATCATAAAAGTCTACTCAAACTTCTACAGTCCACCAGTATCAGTACATATGCACAATCTCTGAAGAAGTAAAAGTCATCTAAATAATTCCACATTAAAGAGATCTGTAACTAATGAAGAGGTTGCTGCTAGCAAACAACTTTGTATTTCATTGTTTCATCTACTAATAAAGTGCCTGTTACACTTGAGGAATAAATTGCCTATCTTACACTAAAAAAAATGATAAGCTAGCAATATTGCAATTGGGAATGGATGGCAAACTGATAACAGGTTCATAGTTACTAGGTATCTTCGCCAAAAAGGAGTGCAGCATCCACCCCTTTTGCAACACAGTACAGTATCAGCAATGTATCTATCTACTGTGGGAGTAGAACCCACAGCCTTCTGCATCAAAAGCAAGTATACTACCTGTTGTGCTATTAACAATGCAAGCAGACTCAGCATAAGCAGCACTAAACTTTTGCTCCCCTGCAGCTCTCAGCTCCTTGTAAAATCTACTCACTCAGTTGTATCTCTGAACTTTGCAGCACAAAGAAATCTGGAAAAAGCCAAAGTTTATTGTGGGGGGGACAAAAGCCCAAAAACCAGGGACACATTTTAAACATTGCTTGTATAATGTTGGAAAGTTGTTAGAATAAAATGCTGTGCAACGACCATACATTTCTCTACCAAGCCTTAAACCTAGGACCCTGTGCAAAACAGTCAAAGCAACATACCACTATGCCAACTCAGCTGTTTTGTGAAAGAGGAAAATGGAGACTTAAATGGCTACCATTTAGTGAATTCTGTTCTCATCATAGCACAGCTGTCAACCTCTTAGCACAAAACACCTGAACAAAGCCAATAATGGGTGAATACAGCCCCCAAACATTCAGTGAATTCAGTTCTCACCATAGATCTCAACCTCTTAGCAAAAAACACCCGGACAAAGCCAGTAATGGGGGAATATTCAGTGAATTCAGTTCTTAACATAGCTCTCAACCTTAGCACATAACCTGGATGAAGCCAATAATTGGGGAATACAGTCCCAAAAATAGGGACAAATTTCAAATATCCATCTTATACATTTCGAAAATTGCTGGAATAAAAGCTTTTGTTACCATGCACTTTCTGAAGAATATGAAGTCTGATACTCAAATGCATGTCATTTTTAACATTTGTTAACCAGGAAAGTCTGACTTGGAACAAAAGCTAATTTTTAGCAGAGGCCCAGGGAGAAACACTCCAGACAGACACATGTCTTTGTAAGATGGGAGGATATCAGTGGAAACAAAAACAGGGAAGGCATACAGACTCCACGCAGAAGGTAAGGCACCCCAGCCAAGAATCAAACCAGAGAAGATGTAGCTGTCAGGCAACAATGCTACCACTGCACCAATGCACTACTGGCTTTGTAAGAACACAAAAATACAGAAACCACAGATTTTATGAGGAACAGAACAAGTATGAGGGAAAAATCTGCAATATTTTTACAAATGGTGGTAGGTAAGGAATTCAGGCTCTTGCCACCTGGGCCCAAGGTGCAGGGTTCAATCCTTATTCTCTACCTAGCACCTAGGGCATTTTACACACACACACACAACTGGTTTGTTTGTTGCAGCACTAAATCCTTCCATTGCTAGCTTCGTTTGTTGGATCATTAAGTCCTTCCTTGTACTAGAAAGACCTGCGAGATGTCCTTCACCGACGCGACTCCCAGCCTGCCGACATTACAGTCTGAGTCCGATCCCCTTCCAGTGACAGTCTATGCAGTTACAACTGCATAGACTTCTGGGATCTCTGCACTTGAATGCTTCTTAATCCGGACTGCTGATGAGACAGTCTGCGCATACCCCAGACTGGTTCAGCAGCAGTCTGGATATCGGAAATGCTGCTAGCGCGCATGCACAAAGGTCCGCTACTTGCGATCATTTTTTAATTTTCTTTCTTTGTATTTTATTTTACTTTCTATTACTTTCTTTCTTTTTTTACAGCTGGGGGGCTGCAGTCCTGCAGTCCAATAGTATGGGCCACCCCTGAGTAAAGGGGTCTTGGAGTTCAGGTAGCTGGAAGGGTTCAGTTATTCAGGCAGCTTAATGTGACTCAGTCAGAAAGTTTGATTAATGGTAGTTAGAGATAGTCAGTATGACTAATAATAAGGAGGCTACTTGATTAGTGTTTTAGCAATCTAGAAGAGAAGCTAACCAGTAAGTTGGAAGCAGTAAAAAGTACATTAATAAGACAGAATTACAAACCAGAAAGGGCAAAGTTTGGTTAGCCAGGTAGACAACCAGATTGGTGCAGAGTAATACAGAATGTAGTCTAATTGAAAAGCTACTAGGATAGGGTATATTTAGAGCAGTTAGTGATAAAATAAAAAAGGTACATTTAATAGAACAGTTCAGGTAAATACAACATCAGAGTGTCCTCTGTACAGTATGATATGCAGACAGGCATAGTACATATACTAGGAGTGCAGTTCTTAGCTATACACTACAGCAAGTAAATGAGAAAACTATAATTTTTATAAAAAGACCATAGTAAATTTTCAAAAAGTAACTAACTGTACAGTGAGGTACATTGCAGTGCCATGAGCAAGTAGTAAACAGTGGATAAAAATCTTGCTAATACACAATGTGCGACTAGCACATTATAACATTATACAGTGCAGACTGAAAGTAGATTAAAAGCATTGGACAGGTGTGAGATCATTCAAAGGAGTAAAACAGTGGTAGAAGCATGAATAATAACAAAAAAAAAAACTTTCCAAAAAAAAGCATTTGCTTACATTATTCCAGTAAGCATGCACAGTGCCAGGGATGGTTGGTGGCTAAGCTCGCGGAGGGGAGTGATGGAGGAAAATGGTGCTCTCATGGGCTGAGGGATTTTGAATGGCATAATGGATCATGGGAAGGCAGGGGTTTGGTGATATTGTACATACAGATACATGAGCTAATGGAAAGAAAGTTAAAAGAAAAAAGAATAACAAGCGCACGGCAACTGATGCCGAGCAAAAAAGACAACCATTAAAGAGTGTAAAGGAGAAAGCCAAGAGAAGGAAATATTGGAGGACTTTGATACCGTTTGAGGGGGATGGAAAAAGGAGACCAAGACCGTTCAATAGAAAACACAGTAGAGCCAGAGGGATAGTAATAAAGGTAAAGGTAGAAGCTGGGGGGGAATGAAACAGAAAAGATCGGAAAGGGTAAGAAAGGAAATAGGAATGAAGTAAAAGGCATGTGACAGGTCTACTGAAGTTTCTGCTGGGGACTTAAACAGAAGTTTGGTTTGATGGAGAAATTTTCTACATTGTATCACACAACAACCAGTGGGTGTAGCAGAGTTCCTATTTCTACAGTAGATATGTTGGGGTGGTGGGAGTGCAGATATGATGCATCCCTTAGCTGTGTACATGCTGAACAGACTTTAACATAGGATATAAGAAGTATGGGATGCAATAACACAGGTAGGTTGTGATAACATAGTCTGGTATACTTTAACTATGTTCAGTAAAGGGTCTTAGAGTTCAGCAAAGTAAAAATAAATCAGCTAGAAAATGTGTCCAAGTTTTCAGCTGCTCTGGAGTTAATAGTGTAAGTTTGTCCAGTTCTGTATAATTTGGCAATATCCATACTAAGTTGGTACTACAGCTAATACAGTGGCTAGAGGACTTTGGGGGGGGGGGGTATGCTTTTACAAAAATGCTAATGAAAGAGCCGAATGCTAAAGCAATATAACAGCTCACAGGTTAAGAGCTTGTCTATTCCAAGTTTAAGGCTAGTGGTTCAAGTTAGACCTCCATTCTTTGTTTGGTTGAGTTCCCCATATTTATGCAGTTTTTAGACTACTCTGATTTTATTCCACCTCCTAACATACTGGCTGCTCTAAACTGTCCACATATATCATTTTTGCCCTTGCCTTTGGGATTGTGTAGTGTTGGAAATGCTCCAAGGTAAACTAGTTCCTTTATCTGATAAATAAATTATCTATTAAAGTATAAAATCATATGCCTATAACCATGGTAGCTGCACTGATTTTTATTTTTATTCCTAGTCTCAGTGCTTGTTTATTTAGGAAACAGAGATATGAGAGTGCAGGTCACTGCAAGGAAGAGTCCATTGAGGATTTTCCCTCTACAGAAACATAATGTTTTTCTTTTAGTGAAATGTCATGCAAGCACAACTTTAGTTAGCAATGCCCACTAAATCACAATTCCATTCAGTGTATTTCATGCAGACTGTCTCTAACCCACTTTGAAAGTAAACTAACACTGTTAAAACATATTCAGGTGAGAAACCAACAGAAGATACAGTAAGAGTTACATTTTAGTGTAGTGTGCCCACGATCACATTGCAACGTTATGCATTTCTAGGAAATGGTTCTGCATTGTTACATTCAAACCAGACTGACTGGTTATGTAAAATCACCTTAAAGTGGAACAACCTGAAATCCATGTTAACTGCTTAGTTCCCCGAGAAAGTAAAAGCAAACTAGAATGCTTTCAACAAAAACATAAAAATAACTTTCAGAAATTTAAAGGCACAGCAAATGATTTATTCTAATGCAAAACTTGTGTTATTCAAAACGAAATGCACACATTTCTTTTGTAGCCTTCTGCATAAGGCAGGTTGAATTAAACAGACTATAATAGACAGAAGTTCTCATTAAAGAGGGTAGAAATGAATAGTAGAGTGCTATTATGCACCAAACCACATAACTTTGATGTCAGGAAGTGCACAAATTGTTTCCAAAAATGAATTGTAAATCCATTTCCATCTTTAATCACATTACCATAATTTTTGTCCCACTGGCTTTCAAAAGAGATATACTTCTACAGAAGTAAGTTTCATGCTTAAATTGTATGCATCCCACATATGTTTTATTAATACTCAATTCTATATCTTACACCCCCATATTCTGATACTATGAAATATAAAGTTTATTCCAGTGCATTACAGCATCAAGTGAGCTTATTTTCACATTATATTCTATTCTGCTTCATAAATGAAAGCATTTTGTTATAGCTTATTCCATTTTAAAATAAATGTACATTCATTCAAATAACTATTGTAATTTCTGTATTAAGATGCGTATAATCCTTGAAGTTCAGAGAGTTGAGAATGCAGGGAATTGTGTGGAAATAAATGAAAATGGCTTAGCAATACATATTGTTTGGATGTTGAAACCAGCAAAACTGCACTGCTGAACAGCTGCAGAACAATAGGAATCAAAGTGAGTACTACAGGTGGCCTGTTGGCAGCTGTGAAGCCTGGATAGCATTTGTGTTGCTCTAGAGAATGAATAATGGCTGTGTAAGATGGATCTGAGACATGCATGCTTATGGTTACAGAAAGAAGAAAATTCCGTAAATGTCTGACATGCAAGATGTACAATCATTTTATTGCTATGAGGGTCTTGATTTTGAATCACAACAGCACTGACCAGCAAACAGCCATTTAACAGATTTTACAAAATTATTTAGGGATTCTGTGTGTTTTAGATTCCATAATTATTGAAAAGATGAATGTTGACCCTTTTAAAGAGCACAACTGTTCTAAGGATTGTCTTCTTTTACTCTAATGCAAAAGGCATTCCAGACATGCTTTTGTGGTAAGTAATTTACACTAGTAAGAGATCATTGGTGTTGCTTAGTAGTCCTTTAGCCATACTACATAAAATGTCAGCCTTGACCACAACAGCTGGCCATTCAAATCACCTGCCAAGCCACAAATATACCTCTCAATTAACTCTCATTTCAAAGAATGTCCCTGAATTTCCTTTCTATTTTTGGTTGGTTCCTTGTAATAATTTGTGTTTTTCTGGAAAATTGTTAAAGACTACAGATACTAAATAATGACAGACATTTAAGTTTCGGACTTCATATCCTTCAGAAAATGCATTCCAATGCAAAACCTGTTATTCTAACAAATTTGTGAATATATAAGATTCATAGGTTCAAAGGTTCATAGGTAGGTACTAGGCTATCGGCCCTGGGGCCTATACAAGTCCAGCCAAAAAGGTACCCTGGCTTTTGCCACCCAAGAAAATTATTTTCCTGTGTCACTGTCAAGCAGCGCCACAGAGGTGATCCCCAGGGTGAATTTCCTATTTCCCATCCAATCATCAAGATTTTTCTTGAAGAGTGCTAATGAGGAGCTTTGTTTGATATAGATAGGTAGTTTATTCCAGAGTATGGGAAGTCTCTGGGACAGGAATCTATCCCTCCGGCATGTTCTGTTTATTGTGGTGACAAGGTTTAGGTCCCTAGACCGTGAAGCTCAGAGGGATTGAGATTTCTTTAAGTTGAGCATGTCCAACAGCTCTGGGTTTGACATAGCTTTGTATGTTAGGCAGAGATCACCTCTGAGTAGGCGATATGCGACTAAGTAAAGCTGGAGTTTTTTGAGACGCTCTGCGTAGGGCATCTGTTTGAGGCCAGTAATCCTCTTTGTGAGGTATTTCTGCGGCCTTTCAAGTTGTCGTAGATGTCTTGTGAAGTACATACCAAAAGGGGCGTTGTACTTTATAACGGGTCTAGAACAATGCTTAAAATCCTTCCCTGATTTTGGGCCTTTGCTCTTTGTTATTTTATTTATTTGTTTGTTTGGGCTTCGTCCCTGAATCTTAAGCTAAGAAATTGAGAGTTACTGCCATAGGTATACCATATAACCAGAAAAGGCAGCCAGCCCCTGTGATATTATATGCACTTCCACAAGGCGGGAGTGTGTAAACATTAGTGCTTCTGTCAACACATTTTGCAGTGCTTAGTTCTGAAGAACTCCTAGTGAATAGCTCTTGTTAAAACACAAACTTCATTAGATTTATTTGTAGCAAAGGTGTATAACCCAACCATGCACATAGGACACTGCAGCTTTTCCTGTATTACCCACCCAGACTCCAAAACTGGCTAATGTTGCATATGTGGATGGTTATACCTCCTAAACACTAATTACATTTTCTTGAAACATGGCAGAGTAAGTTGACAGAGTGGTCAGGGCAAATGCATTATATCTGGTTAAATAAAGAGATAGTCATGTCTAGTTAAACAAAGATATGAAGGAGCAAAAAATACAGCAGATGTTATGCTTTTCACCCATGCAACATAAGAAATAACCCACTGAACATGATAGTACATTAGTTTTCACTACTGGCCCATTTAACAGCAACATTTTGCTTTGTGATTACTGATACACATTCAGAGTGGCCAGAAGGCTGTCACGCCTATTCAGTGATGCTTTTTAAAGAAATGTACTTCTCAAAACTGTGTTTGCAAAATATGACTTGTCCTGCTATTGCCGCATGACATGAGCTGTCAGTTATGCATAAGACGAACTTCAGCATTTTATAAAACAGAATGATACAAAGATGGGAACCTATCAAGTCACTGAATGCATTTTTACTGAATGCTGTTCATTGAATTAGTAATGGCCAAAAAAACACTGTCGGCATTCATTGAGCTTACACTTTTCTCCACTGCTGTTTGGCCTCAGAACTGGTTTATGTAAGTCAACAACAAAAAGGGAAAACTAGTTGTATTGGCATGATTACTCTTGTAACTGTGAAAAGAAGAAAAAACGGAGGCTACAAATCACGCCAGCCAAAGGATTCAAAATACTTTACTGTACTTAGTTAGCGCTTTCATGCAAAACGTTGCTTGCACTTCCTCAGACAAAGCAAGAGTAAAACACATTGCATTTTATATTTACAAGTGCTTAAACCAAGCCCAAAATCAATTAAATAATTAACTTGTGCTTAGTTAAACCAGCCATTTAACAACAATACATAGCTAATTAAAGCCACACACATACATAAAAAATAAATGCATATATACCATATTGTATTTTAACTAAACCAACTACCCAACATTTGCTTTTAAAATATAGCATAATTTCATTTTATATATATATATATATATATATATATATATATATATATATATATATATATATATATATATGTGTGTGTATATACTAAAAAACTACCAAGCTTTACATTTTTACTCTTGTAACTGTGTTGAATATTGATATTCTCCCAATGCAGCTGAGGCATTTCAAGAATAAAAGTATTATTAGTTGTGATGTCTTTCATTTTAGATCATCACAAGACTATGAAACAGTATTCCTTTCAGTTAAGAATTTTGACATTTGGGGTATTTGGATTAGGGACAGAAAGAGACTTCCTTCAATCTCGTAGAGAAGATTGCATTCAATAATTGTCTAAGGCCTTTTACATGGCTACATAAAGAGGAGTGATGTATAGCCAGATGACCCAGAGGTTTTCACGGTAGCTGACTTGCCCACATTATTATTATCTGCCCAATCTGTACTTGCTCAATGTAGGCTCCTGGGATATGCTGAAGAACCAAGTCCACACTATAACATGTGTCGCAAAAGCATTCTTATGTAACATGTCCACATAAGTTTTACAAGTATTGTAGTCTGCAGACATGCAAACTATGAGTATATTGGAAAAGGATCAATAGCTGCAACTTCTAATGTGGATTTGCATTCAGTGTATAAGTATTTGTTCTGAGGGGGAGCTAATGATGACTAAATAAAATGCTGATTGGGCTGATATCATTAAGAAGACTCCCATGGCTACTTCAGAAATTTGAAGTTTAAACATTTAGTAGAATCACCCCGAGATTCATTAAACTTTATATTCTGTACAGGAACAGTGTAGCCGCTCCTGCATGGAATATGGCCACCGAGCGGTTCAGCAAACAGCTGATCTGATATGTAGGAGCCTGCCGACACTGTTCCTGGACAGAAAGCTGTGCGGAATGCTAATTACCTCATTTACTGGTGAAAACCATGCACATGAGTTGAATTAGCGATTCAGGAAGCAGGCAGGCGTCCGTGCAGGAACACTGCTAGTTGCAGAAATCTGCTCGGTTACTAACTGAACACATTTCTGCAAATAGCAAAACAGAGGCATGACAGCTCAAATAAAAGCATGTA
The DNA here is from genome assembly GCF_019279795.1 of Protopterus annectens. NCBI lineage: Eukaryota > Metazoa > Chordata > Ceratodontiformes > Protopteridae > Protopterus > Protopterus annectens. The sequence continues at coordinate 1,172,996,974 of NC_056728.1, read as the reverse complement.
TTATAAACCTTAGGCATGCCAATGGCCAAATATATGGCATGGGAAAGTGTTTAATTTAATAAAACATCAAAGTATTTTTTTTGTCCGATCTCAGCCATTTAAGCATACGGCAGTAGCTCGCACACAGGATCATGCTGAAAATAAAAAAAAAAATGTAAAAACTCAATTTTAGGGGAAATCTGCATTTTGCCATTATAGTCAATGGCATGCAGAATCAAAACATTACCAGGGAACATCGGTTGTCAAGGGGAAAGGCTCTGTATCAGAGCAGTAACTATGGACTAAGGCAGTGGGATATGCAAATGAGAGGAAATTTACTGAATCACAAAATATTCTAAGCCCACAAACTGCACCTAACCGTGTAGGTGCTAGAACAGGAGAGTGTAGACAGGAGGAGCAGCTAACATGAAAAGGGGGTGTGTCATGCATGCTGTAAGCATACTGGAGCTTTGTTGCCCGGGTTTGTGCTTAGCTAAACAAAGCTAAGCAAGGGTGTGTGTCTGATGCTGTAATGTGTTACACCATGAAATGAAGAGAGTGCTCGCATCCAGGGAGGGCCAGCTCTGCTAAAATGTGTTTTCCTTAGCTAAACGGGTGTGCGCGGCATGCACTGGGACTTAAAAAAAATGGAAATAGCAGCACAGTTTTCATTTAGGCAATGGGTTTGCACGCTGTGCCTTGGGGCTTAAAAGGGGCAGAGATGTGAAGGGGGAAAAAGGAAAAAAAAGGGAAATAGCAAAATACAGCCACTCAAATACAAGTAAAATAGCTAGCAGGTGGAATGTCTCAATGTCAGCCAATCACACAAGTAGCAGCTGCATCACACTGCTACAAACTATGCAAACATCTTACAGTCTGGGTTTTCCCACAAACTCTGGACCATAGGTGTACATATACGGGGGAATTTTAACTGACAAAACTAGCAAAAAATGTTAGGGGCTGCTGTCACATTGATCTATGAGTATGTGCAAGAGGCTGAGGGTGCTGAGGAGGATAATGCTGACAACCAACTCAGACTGAGGAGGAGGAGGAGAGTGTTCAGACCCAGGGTAACCTACCAGGGGTTACATGATGTGGAGATAGTATAGCACTACAGGGTGGACAGGGACATACTTAACAACTTGCTGAGCTGTGCCGGCCTCACTTCAGACCCAGAACCAACCGAGGGGACCCCATCCCAGTGGATAGCAAGGTATGTGTAGCCTTAAGAATACTAACTACAGGTACTTTCCAAAGACCAACTGGGGATCTCATGGGGGTCTCACAGGCATCTGCATCCAGGATAGTCCACAAGTTCCTGGATGCCATGTGCCCACATGCTGCTCAGCACATTTACTTCCCCAGCACCCATGAGGAGAGGACCAGCAATATGCATCTTTTCCACCATGTAGCAGAATACCCGAAGGTACTGGGTGCCATAGACTGCATGCACATCCACATCAAAGCACCACCCGGTGACCAGGGTAGGGTCTACCTAAACCACAAAGGGTTCAACTCCATCAACTGCCAGGTCATGTGCGATGCCCAGGGCATTATCATGAATGTGTGTGCTGGCAGCCCTGGAAGCTATCACGACTCCCACATTTGGCATTTGTCACAGCTGTACCAGGCATTTGCCAATGGGGACATTCCATATGGCTATCTGGTGGGGGATGTTGGCTATGCACTACAGTTGTGGCTGATGATACCCATCAGAAATGCACACACACACACTTGAATGCCATAATGAGGCACACGCACAAACCAGGATCATTATAGAGCATGTGTTTGGGATGCTCAAGTCACTGTTCTGCTGCCTTGACATATCTGGTGGAGCCTTGCAGCACTCTCCAGCCACATGTGCACACATGTTCATAGTATGTGCCATGCTACACAATATGATCATGTGGAAACAGCTGCAGCAGGAACAAAACAGGGAAGGGCCACACAGCCCTCCCACCATTGCCAAGGTCTCCGCAGGCACAGAGGGACTCGGAGGAGGAACATTTTGAGCCTGCCCTGTAGGCAGATGGAGGGGTGCCCAGTATGCCCTGTCCTTTGCAAAGAGGTAATGCATAGCACATACACTGACACTGTAGGGCCGAGGGACTGATCTCTCTCTCTCTGACTCTCACACACAGTAAAATGGATGCCAAACATCACACCACCTATACCTTATCATGTGTAGGCAGTGTACATTGTGCATCTGTCATAGTCAGCCCTCAAGCACAGCCCTCACAACTGCCTCAGACACAAGGTAAGTCAGTCACCTTAACAATAAATGAATACAGTAGAATGTTCTGATAGCATATCTATGGTATTCGTGCAAGCATGCAAGGGAATGGGGTGGCTTACTGGATTGCAGCAGACAACTGACAGCTCTGTGGGACACCAAGAAGTGTATTCCCAGTACTGGCTTACACACACTATGTAGTACCACCCTAGTTGACAGATACAACTGCAGTGTATGTGGTAAGCCAAATATCTGGGGTGTCATAGGTCACGTGCATGGATGTCAAAGTGGGGGTTCCATACCCACCCCCAGCCTCACCCAGCAGATCAGCTGTAGAAAATCATACAGACATGTCTGGCAAAGATGCCCACATGGTGACATTCATGAAATCCCCACCTACAGACTTACATAGTGATATCAACAGCAGATCTGGCAGTGGCAGTATGGCTCTGAAAGGTAAGAAGTCTGAAACTGCAAATGTTTATGTCATATCAATCTGGCCTGTGGTAGATACCATTATGTCTATAGTCTCAAAGATAAGGCACACAACTATGCTAAATGGGATCAAAATGTTAAGCAAATATCAGCATGGTCTCTACAAATGTGTATTGTGTACAGATGTGTCATTCTCCCCGTAGTCCCATAGAAATGCAGTAACATATCCCTAGCCTTAAGCAGCATTCAGCAGTCAACTAGAGTGATGGCTCAACACAAACAGAAATCACTTGTCCGTAACACCCACAGTTAACTTACTGGTGCCATCCAAGGGGTGTCTACTGCCGGCAGCCTGATATCATATGATCATCAGAATGCACTGCCTTGCTACAGATGGCCTGCATCTGCCACACCTGGCCTACAGGCCTCTGGCAAATGCCCATGCCTCACACACAGTGCTCTGTTAGGGAGTGTCATGGGGTCCATAACACCAACATGGCATGTGCAATAAATGTGTAACATTGTAGTTGCAATAAATAGATAGGTAGAGGTTCTAGTGTCAGTCCGGGCAAGTGTGTGTGTGTGTGTGTGTGTGTGTGTGTGTGTGTGTGTGTGTGTGTGTGTGTGTGTGTGTGTGTGTGTGTGTGTGTGTGTGTGTACAGTAATCTGTCTGTTGGGAGGTTGTTGTGTTTGTGTGAGACCCATATCCATTTGGGGGGTGGGTTTTGCCACTTTTGTTGCCCACCCAGTACATGTCCCAGTGTCCACATTACAAGGCCCACAGTTGTCATCCACTACAGAGGGACCTGTAGACACTCTGCAGCCCTATAAGCATTGTGCCATGTGCAATAACTATGTGACAGTATGGAATAGATAACAAGATAGGCAGCCCATCTAATCCTTGGATATCACTCCCCACTCAAGAATCATACACAAACACACTCAGGTAGACAGCAAACCCTATATCAGTAGGTGGCCTGCAAACCAACTCACAGATAGAACCCACAGTGTGAAAGCAGTGGACTCCATGTCAGACTGCTGAACAGTCATGAGTGGAGTCCCACAGGTTGTGGACCTGGGTTCCCTAATGCTTAGGATCCACACCTCTGAAGACCAGCCCAATACAAAGGTGCCCTGGCTGACAATGTTTGCAGATGACTACAAAGTGGGTGCTATTATTACACCCCACATGAGGTTGACATCCTTCACAAAGGCCTCTCTGAGACCTATAACTGTTTGTCAGAACCCTGGACATAAGCTCAATGCCAGATGATGTGCCACCATCTCCTTTGGGTACAACACAGTTCCCATGAAATAATACATTGATGGTAGCCCACTGAACACTGCTATTGGTATA